>NC_089503.1:367330062-367676729 GCF_036850995.1 Saccopteryx leptura | reverse complement strand
TGTGCTTGTGATTTAAAAAATGACCATAACACAGCTCTCATCCTTAAGTCAACATACAATGGTGGTTCTCAATGTCAGCTACACTTTGTTCTAGGTCAGGGGTCCCCAAACTTTTTGCACAGGGGGCCAGTTCACTGTGCCGCAGACCGTTGGAGGGCCGGACTATAAAAAAAACTATGAACAAATCCCTGTGCACACTGCACATATATTATTTTAAAGTAAAAAGACAAAACTGAAATAAATACAATATTTAAAATAAAGAACAAGTAAATTTAAATCAACAAACTGACCAGTATTTCAATGGGAACTATGCTCCTCTCACTGACCACCAATGAAAGAGGTGCCCCTTCCAGAAATGCGGCGGGGGCTGGATAAATGGCCTCAGGGGGCCGCATGCGGCCCACGGGCCGTAGTTTGGGGACCCCTGTTCTAGGTAATGCTAGAAATACCTGGAGCTTTAAAGACATACCAGTATACACCGCAGACCAACTGCACCAGAGAGTCCTTGGGGTAGGGTTTGGATTTCAGATGTTGTTTTTCTAACCTTTTTTATTATGGAAAAGTTTAAAATAAAACTTTACTAGATAGATAAAGATATCAATAATAGTATAACAATGCTTTCCCCCCCATGTATATATCACCCAGATTCAATAATGATCAACAAATGGTCCATCTTACTTCTTCCATAACCTCCCCTACACCTTCTCATTTTTGGGTTGTTTTATAGAAAAATTTGCAAAAGGCTATCAACTCAACTCATCTTTGATGACTTTGTTAAGTATCCTTAAATTATTTATAAAACAATATCTTTATACCTAAAACAATAAATAAAATTCCTTAATGTATCAAATATCCAGTCAGTTGTCAAATTTTGCCAATTCTATCATGAGTAAGTTTTTGTTCAAATTATAATACAAATACTGTTTATACAATACATTTGGTTAATACACCTCTTACATTTATTTTAATTTATAGGTTCCTCCTCACTCTTTTTTCTCTCTTTTGCCGCTAATTTTTGAGGAAATCTGGTCATTTGTCCTGTAAAGTTTCTCACATTTTGGATTTTGCTCACTGTGTCCACATGATCCTATCAGGTCCCTTCAAGCTCCGATTTCATGAAAATCAATAATTAGATCTATTCCATATTCAGGTTGGGATTTATAACATGACTATTTCTTAGCTGATGGTATATTTCCTTTTGCATAACATATTGTATCACATTAGTAGGCACATCAATTCTGGTTGCTTCTCTCTTTGTGATCAGTGGGTATATCTTGATAAGATAGAGCACATTGCTAATATTATAGAGAACTAAGATTTTCAGCAGAAGAAAAAAGGATGTAAATACAAAATCAGAAAAGGTAAATAGAACCTCTTTAACTTTAAATTTGAATTAGAAAGGTCATAATAAAATCCGAATATATTTTCTCCTTTAAGAAATGCATATTTCCTGACTGTTCACACGCACACACACAAAGCCTGTACAAATAGTGAGTTCAGGAGCAATGGGCATCTGTAAGCCCATGTTATAGTTTCTAAACATCATTTCTCACTAAGATGTACTAAAACTCCTTGGAGAATTGCATAGGAGCAGGAAATGTGTGAAGTGAGCCTGGAATTCTCTTGCCTTTCCTCTATGTACCTCAAGATAAACAAGGATAAAGAAAAGTTCTTTATGGAAAAGTGGTAGAGCGTCGGCCTGGCGTGCAGAGGTCCCGGGTTCGATTCCCGGCCAGGGCACACAGGAGAGGCGTGCCCATCTGCCTCTCCACCTCTCCCCCTCTCCTTCCTCTCTGTCTCTCTCTTCTCCTCCTGCAGCCAAGGCTCCATGGGAGCAAAGATGGCCCGGGCGCTGGGGATGACTCCTTGGCCTCTGCCCCAGGTGCTAGAGTGGCTCTGGTTGCAGCAGAGCGACGCCCCGGAGGGGCAGAGCATCGCCCCTTGGTGGGCAGAGCGTCGCCCCCTGGTGGGCGTGCCAGGTGGATCCCAGTCGGGTGCATACGGGAGTCTGTCTGACTGTCTCTCCCCGTTTCCAGCTTCAGAAAAATACAAAAAAATAATAAATAAATAAATAAATAAATAAATAAATAAATGCAAAAGGAATAAAAGAATTAGACTAGCATCATTTTGCAACTCCCAATGAAATCATGAATCTAGGCAAAGTACAGTTAGTGTTTTTGTTTTTGTTTTGTGTGGCCTATTTTACTATTTGATTCTAAAAGGGAGGGAATATAGTTTGGGGATCCTCCTTATGCCAATCTTTAGGATGATCTGTGCCTTGCCCTAACACCCCTCCATTGGAGTACTAAGTTGTCAGGCTGAGTCACATTCCTCAGTGATCACTGGGAGGTTGTACTGGATCCGCCTTCTTCTCAATGGAGCCACCCCTTCCTGGGAAACTGTCTACCCAGGTCATTAATAACAACACAGGAATTCTATTCCAGGCAGTCTTAACCCCTAGGTTCATTCCTGTTCCTGAGAACTTCTTGGGATTCTCACGGGCAATTAGTACCATAATCAACCACCCCAACAGCTATCCATGCTACCCCAAGGGCTTTGTCCTGTTCCCTATGATCCATGATACACTGATTATCTTCCAGAAAGTTATGGTGACTGCCTGGCCAGATGCTCTGCTCACTGCACAGTGGAATGTGATTGTGGCGAAATGGAAGTAGTCTGGATATCAGACCCGTTAGCACAGCGCTCACTAGGAGAAACTCACCACCACAGGACCGGTCTCCCCTCGGCCATCCTAGGTGGAGCAGAACACCGGACTCCCTCTTCCTGAGATGTGGGGCATTTAAGCTAAAAGTTGGAAGAAGTGCTGACCCTTTCCCTGCAATGGGGTCTGGGTGCCATAGCAACACCTTAGGTTCTGGTCCTATCTGCCAGATCAGTTTCTAGGTTGGTGGCATCACGAGCCCTTTCTTAATGTGATCAGACAGCTGGGACCCAAGCCTTGCAGTTACAGCTCTCTGAGCTTGCACACTGGTGGCAGGGTTCTCCACGTGGGTGCTCAGGATTGAGGAAGTTGCAGCCCAACCCCAGCCATGTGCCGTCAGGATGAGGGGGATGCTGGGATCTGAGCTGACTAGAATTGATTGCCTTACGCGCAGGCCCACCATGGTGTCCTGGGAGCCTGACAGGAGGCCCACTCCCTTTCCGGGAGATGAACCAGCAGGGGATCAGTCCTGTGCACGGCAATATTTCTAACTCTGTACATTTAGATTGTTTTCGGGCTTTTGCTATTGAATGTAGGGCAGTGATGATTAGCCTTGAGCTTGCCTCTCTTTGGAAATTTTCCATCATATCTTTGAGATTAAATCCTGGAAGTAGAATTGCTGCATCAAAAGCCATATGCAATTTTTTAAAGGTATTAGTCTCTTTTTTTTAGGGGTTGTACTATTTCATCAGAATTTTAAAACGTTCTCTAAGCAATTTTCATGTTCAGGCAGTATTGAGAAACACTGGTCTAGAATAGATTTCCAAAAATGTCTTATATCACCGGAAAATTATTTAGGCTCCTCCATTTCTTGGTAAATCTGATTAGGTCACCAGTTTAAAAGAATCCTATCAAGAAACAAGGGAAATTTATTGTAATAATACATTTTATTTTATCCACTATGTCTAAAATATTTCAACACGTAATCAATATAAAAGTTATAATTGAGATATTTTACATTTTTTGTACCAAGTCTTCAAAATCCAGTGTGTATTTTATACTTTTGATGCATTTCAATGTGGACTAGCCATATTTCCAATATTCAACAGGCACATGGTGGCTAGTGGCCATCATACTGAGCAATCCTAGGCGAAGTGGCACCTTCCTACTCACAAGTCCCGTTTATTACTTTTATAGCATTTGTCATAGTCTAATACCATTTACTTTTCTTTATGTGCTTACTGTTTGTCTTTCCTTCTAGAATTGTGAGCTCCACGAGAGCTGGGTTGATATCCAGTTCACTGCTGCGTGCCTGCCTGGTCATCAGTACTAAATAAACATTTTTCTTTTTTTTAGAGAGAGGAGGGTAAGAGAGAAGGGGATGGGGAGTAACAGGAAGCATCAACTTGTAGTAGTTGCTTCTCATATGTACCTTGATCAGGCAAGCCCAGGGTTGTGAACCAATGACCTCAGCATTACAGTTCATTACTTTATCTACTGTGCCACAACAGGTCAGGCTAATTTATTTTATCTTTTTTTCTTTTTGTATTTTTGTTTTTTTCTAAAATGAGAAGCAGGGAGGCAGAGAGACAGACTCCCGCATGCACCTGACTGGGGTCCACCCGGCATACCCACTAGGGGGCGATGTTCTGTTGCAACTGGAGCCATTCTACCACCTGAGGCAGAGACCATGTAGCCATCCTCAGCACCAGGGCCAACTTTTGCTCCAATGGAGCCCTGGCTGCAGAAGGGGAAGAGAAAGATAGAGAGAAAGGAGAGAGGGAAGGATGGAGAAGCAGATGGATGCTTCTCCTGTGTGCCCTGGCTGGGAATCCAACCCAGGGCTTCCACACGTGAGGCCGATGCTCTACCGCTGAGCCAGCCAACCAGGGCCAGGCTAATTTTTAAATGGATGAATGAGTGAATGCTTACTTGTAAAATAGATGAATGAATGAATGAATGAATGAACAAACTATTGAAAGAATGGCTGATGTTGCCTGGTATCTAGCAGCATTTTTTGTTGTTGTTTTTTATGGGTGGGGGGAGGAGAGAGAAGAGAAGCATCAATTCATAGTTGCTTTACTTTAGTTGTTCATTGATTTCTTCTCATATGTACCTTGACTGGGGGGCTCAAGTTAAGCCACTGATGCCTTGCTTAAGCCAGTGACCTTGTACTCAAGCCAATGACCTTGGGTTTTTAGCCAGCAACCTTAGGCTCAAGCCAGTGACGTTGGGATCGTGTCAGTGATGCTGCACTCAAGCTGGTGACCCCTTACTCAAGCTGGCATGCCCACACTCAAGTCCATCAGCTGGTACTCTAGCCCATGACCTCAGGATTTCAAACCAGGGCCCTCAGCCTCCGGGCTGATACTCAATCCACTACGCTAGGGGTCCCCAAACTACGGCCCATGGGCCGCATGCAGCCCCCTGAGGCCATTTATCCTTCCCCCGCCTCACTTCCAGAAGGGGCACCTCTTTCATTGATGGTCAGTGAGAGGAGCATAGTTCCTATTGAAATACTGGTCAGTTTGTTGATTTAAATTTCCTTGTTCTTTATTTTCAATATTGTATTTGTTCCCATTTTGTTTTTTTACTTTAAAATAAGATATGTGCAGTATGCATAGGGATTTGTTCATAGTTTTTTTTAATAATCTGGCCCTCCAATGGTCTGAGGGACAGTGAACTGGCCCCCTGTGTAAAAAGTTTGGGGACCCCTGTATTACGCCACCACCGGTGAGGCTCTAGCAGCATTTGAACGTGTAATCCCTGCCTTAGCCAATCACTTTATTTTTCTGAGCCTTTATAAGATGGGGGTAAGTTTATGAACTTCATGGGGTTGTAAAAATTAAATAATAATGTGTGTAAATAGCAGTTGTTATTATTAAATGAGTTCTCCTGATGTATATTGTTAGTAATTTTGGAGTATAAGTGTATAAGAGAGTGGGGTTTTGCAATCCCAGAGTCTTGTCTGTGCCATTACTAGTTGCATGGCCTGGGCACATTGCCTACCATTTCTGAGCTACTAAAACAGGAAGGGGTGTGGCAAATTGGTTTTTTTAACAAATGTCCCAAGTGATTCTCATTATCAAACAAGTTTGGGAAACAGGGGATATGAAATTACTGCTCTACCAGGATTATCAGTGATACTAGTTCAGAATTGGTTACCCTGATAAGCCCTTGCCTGTTGTGGACCGTTAATGGCAAAAAGCCATTATAGATTCGAGGTTTAGCAAAAGGCTAAGTTCTCCCCCCTCCATCTCCATATTTGGCTTTGATGCTGAGTATTTGCACCCACTCCACTTGCTTCCTTGGGTTACTGGAAGCAATATACATGCCCTTCCTCTGACTCTTTGTTTGTTTCAGATGTTTGTAAATTTCACTAATGTATCCTGTTTTTGCCTTGGGAGAGTTCCTGTCTTAGCCTTTGATGTGCAACTTTGTATCAGGGTCCTTGATTTGCATATGTCTATATAATAAAGCGAACTGGGGCTATGAGGCACTCAGATACTGCCAGGCAGTTTGAAGAGTCCTCCCGGTCCCATCGTTTTTGTTTTGACAAGTGTGTTTCCTCAATTCCTCACCGTTATTAGGAGCTGCGCTGGTCCGCGGCACTTGCCTCTAGGTTAGTGTCTCTGATGGGGTGAACTTTGGAAAGATTAGTGAGCAGCCATGAGAAAGATTAATCCTCATCGGCTAGATCGACAGCGTCACCCTGGTGATCGACAGGATGACAGGTGCTGCTGCCAGCTCACGCTTCCTCTCTTTTTTTTATTTTTCTTTTATTAATTTTTAGAGAGGAGAGAGAGAGAGAGAGAGAGAGAAGGGGGAGGGAGGATCTGGAAGCATCAACTCCCATATGTGCCTTGACCAGGCAAGCCCAGGGTTTTGAACCAGCGACCTCAGCATTCCAGGTCGACGCTTTATCCACTGCACCACCACAGGTCAGGCTTACACTCCCTCTCTTACCTGGCGGTGGGTGTCAGCTCTGGCTTCAGTCACCAGAATGCCATGTGCTTTTCAGGCCAGAAGCTGAAATCAAGACAAACCACCTTGGGAAGAAGCAGCAGACTCTCTCCCTTTGAAAGATCTGATGTTTTAAAGAGGGATCCCTGGGGAAGGGGGAACACCAGGTAGGCACCTGCCCCCTGTTTCCAGTCCCCCAAATAGAAAGCCAGGGATCAAAGTGAAAGCCTATGAGTTTTGGAATGGAGATAGAAGTATCAAGACAGTCTGCAGATGAGTGCCTGGTGGTTATACTATACATAAACCCTTCACTCTAAGATGAATTAAAAAAATAACATTTATTTTCCTCTTCTAATTTTCTAGTCTTTAATATTTGGTATTTGGAATCCTGCGCCCCTCATTGCCCACCTAAAACACATTATCCTCAACTTCTCTCAAAATAAGAGACTTCTGATGCCATCTTTTAATCACTTGTTCTTCTTCTTCATCTTTTTTTCAAAAAATTTATCCAGTTGACAAATATCCAAAAGTCAAAACATATTGTGTGGCAAGGATATGGGAACTAGATACTCTTATATATTGCTGATAGTGTGTAAATTGGTATAAGCCCTTCAGTAGCTTATATGTGGGGGGAGGTCTAATTCAGTGATAGCCACAAAAGTACAATTGTGTATATCCTTGAATCTGGTACTTCCATTTCTCTCATATATATATTAACGTATATGCAAAATATCATATGCAATGGAATGTTGTTCCGCCTTAAAGAGAATTGAAATTCTGGTATATGGATGGACCTTGGCTCACTGAAATAAGTCATAGGTAGCTTATGAATAGATGGCTAAGTGAAATAACCCAGACACAAAAGGAAAACTATTATGTGCTCCCACTTATGTGAGGTACCTGGTATAGTCAAATACATAGAGAGCAGAATGGTGTTTACTGGGGCCTGGTGAATAGAGGAGGGAGGTGGGGGGAGTTATTCTTTAGTAGGTGCAGAGTTTCAGTTTGAGATGATGGAAGTCTGGAGATGAATGGTGGTGATGGTGCACAGTAATGCCCATCTACTTAATGCCACTGAATCGAACACCTGAAATGTAAGTTTGTTATGCCTACTCTACCAAAATAAAACATACACATGCAAGGCTGCTCATTATGATATTAATGAGAGTACAGTATTCATAACAGCATTACTTATAATAATAAGATTGAAAACATCCTAAATAGCCATCAACAGAGGCCTGGTTAGATATAACTCAATGGTATAGTCATACACAAGTTCTTTGTATGATACATTGACATGTATGTTGTTTATTTTCCTCTCCAAATTCACTGGTTACTCTCTCAGCCTTGTTTTGTTCCCTGGAAGGCTACCATTTTTGGAGTGCATCAACTGGGCTCGTTCCCTCTGGTTTTCGTTGGGAAGGCCAAGGGGAAGCCCCTGCAGGAGTTCATCCCTTGGCTCTCTCTTCCTTAGGCCTCATGTTTGCAGATCAGTCTTCCTCCCCAAAGGCTGCAGCTCCTGTTGGGCAGGGCTTTCCCAGAATAGCACCCACCCAGAGGAAGCTGCCAACTGATGCCAGCTCTGGGGTACTTCCCCATCCCTTGTTGCTGTGCGTCACTGTTTCATTAAAGCCTGGACTCAATGGTGACATGCAATCACTGAGAGTAATGTTGTAACCTTCCTGGAACATTGTACAGGGAGAGGTTCAAAGGCTTAGGGAGAGAGAAACGTTTTAATGGATTATTTATGTGCAAATGGCTGAGCCACCTGCTAATTATACACTCCAGGAGGTCCAGAGGATGCTCCTTCCCTAAGGCGTTAGTTAGAAAGTAAAAGGGGCCCTAGCAACTTTGAAAAGTTCCGTGGAGGCTGAAAGTGAGGGCAGGAGAGGTGGCAGTGGTGATTCAGAGGGAATAGTGGAATCCAGAGTGGTGGGGGCCAAGTGGAGGCCGGAGACAAGCAGAGTGCATCACTGCGACAGGCCACGGGACTCCTGAGTGAAGCTAGAGGTTCTGGTGGGGGCCAAGTGGAGGCCGGAGACAAGCAGAGTGCATCACTGCGACAGGCCACGGGACTCCTGAGTGAAGCCAGAGGTTCTGGTGGGGGCCACGTGGAGGCCGGGGACAAGGAGAGTGCATCACTGCGACAGGCCACGGGGCTCCTGAGTGAAGCCAGAGGTTCTGGTGGGGGCCACGTGGAGGCCGGAGACAAGCAGAGTGCATCACTGCGACAGGCCACGGGGCTCCTGAGTGAAGCTAGAGGTTCTGGTCGGGGTCAAGTGGAGGCAGGGGACAAGGAGAGTGCATTACTGCGACAGGCCACGGGGCTCCTGAGTGAAGCTAGAGGTTCTGGTGGGGGCCACGTGGAGGCAGGGGACAAGGAGAGTGCATTCCTGCGACAGGCCACGGGGCTCCTGGGTGAAGCCAGAGGTTCTGGTGGGGGCCACGTGGAGGCCGGAGACAAGGAGAGTGCATCACTGCGACAGGCCACGGGGCTCCTGGGTGAAGCTAGAGGTTCTGGTGGGGGCCACGTGGAGGCCGGAGACAAGGAGAGTGCATTCCTGCGACAGGCCACGGGGCTCCTGGGTGAAGCCAGAGGTTCTGGTGGGGGCCAAGTGGAGGCCGGAGACAAGCAGAGTGCATCACTGCGACAGGCCACGGGGCTCCTGAGTGAAGCCAGAGGTTCTGGTGGGGGCCAAGTGGAGGCCGGAGACAAGCAGAGTGCATCACTGTGACAGGCCACGGGGCTCCTGAGTGAAGCCAGAGGTTCTGGTGGGGGCCAAGTGGAGGCCGGAGACAAGCAGAGTGCATCACTGTGACAGGCCACGGGGCTCCTGAGTGAAGCCAGAGGTTCTGGTGGGGGCCGAGTGGAGGCCGGAGACAAGCAGAGTGCATCACTGCGACAGGCCACGGGGCTCCTGAGTGAAGCCAGAGGTTCTGGTGGGGGCCGAGTGGAGGCCGGAGACAAGCAGAGTGCATCACTGCGACAGGCCACGGGGCTCCTGAGTGAAGCCAGAGGTTCTGGTGGGGGCCACGTGGAGGCCGGAGACAAGCAGAGTGCATCACTGCGACAGGCCACGGGGCTCCTGAGTGAAGCCAGAGGTTCTGGTGGGGGCCACGTGGAGGCCGGAGACAAGCAGAGTGCATCACTGCGACAGGCCACGGGGCTCCTGAGTGAAGCCAGAGGTTCTGGTGGGGGCCAAGTGGAGGCCGGAGACAAGGAGAGTGCATCACTGCGACAGGCCACGGGACTCCTGAGTGAAGCCAGAGGTTCTGGTGGGGGCCAAGTGGAGGCCGGAGACAAGGAGAGTGCATCACTGCGACAGGCCACGGGACTCCTGAGTGAAGCCAGAGGTTCTGGTCGGGGTCAAGTGGAGGCAGGGGACAAGGAGAGTGCATTACTGCGACAGGCCACGGGGCTCCTGAGTGAAGCTAGAGGTTCTGGTGGGGGCCGAGTGGAGGCCGGAGACAAGGAGAGTGCATCACTGCGACAGGCCACGGGGCTCCTGAGTGAAGCCAGAGGTTCTGGTGGGGGCCACGTGGAGGCCGGAGACAAGGAGAGTGCATTCCTGCGACAGGCCACGGGGCTCCTGGGTGAAGCCAGAGGTTCTGGTGGGGGCCAAGTGGAGGCCGGAGACAAGCAGAGTGCATCACTGTGACAGGCCACGGGGCTCCTGAGTGAAGCCAGAGGTTCTGGTGGGGGCCACGTGGAGGCCGGAGACAAGGAGAGTGCATTCCTGTGACAGGCCACGGGGCTCCTGGGTGAAGCCAGAGGTTCTGGTGGGGGCCACGTGGAGGCCGGAGACAAGCAGAGTGCATCACTGCGACAGGCCACGGGGCTCCTGAGTGAAGCCAGAGGTTCTGGTGGGGGCCACGTGGAGGCAGGGGACAAGGAGAGTGCATCACTGCGACAGGCCACGGGGCTCCTGAGTGAAGCCAGAGGTTCTGGTGGGGGCCACGTGGAGGCCGGAGACAAGCAGAGTGCATCACTGCGACAGGCCACGGGGCTCCTGAGTGAAGCCAGAGGTTCTGGTGGGGGCCAAGTGGAGGCCGGAGACAAGCAGAGTGCATCACTGCGACAGGCCACGGGACTCCTGAGTGAAGCTAGAGGTTCTGGTGGGGGCCAAGTGGAGGCAGGGGACAAGGAGAGTGCATCACTGCGACAGGCCACGGGGCTCCTGAGTGAAGCCAGAGGTTCTGGTGGGGGCCACGTGGAGGCAGGAGACAAGGAGAGTGCATCACTGCGACAGGCCACGGGGCTCCTGAGCGGAGACAAGGAGAGTGCATCACTGCGACAGGCCACGGGGCTCCTGAATGAAGCCAGAGGTTCTGGTGGGGGCCACGTGGAGGCCGGAGACAAGGAGAGTGCATTCCTGCGACAGGCCACGGGGCTCCTGGGTGAAGCCAGAGGTTCTGGTGGGGGCCACGTGGAGGCCGGAGACAAGGAGAGTGCATCACTGCGACAGGCCACGGGGCTCCTGAGTGAAGCCAGAGGTTCTGGTGGGGGCCACGTGGAGGCCGGAGACAAGCAGAGTGCATCACTGCGACAGGCCACGGGGCTCCTGAGTGAAGCCGGAGGTTCTGATCTACGGAAATCTGGAAGGCTGCCTAATTGACCACTGGGTCCTTGGGAATGAAATAGAGAAGCAGACTTTTAAGGTACCACTTGACCCAATAAACAGAAAAATATTCTAGGAAAGGTAACAGAAATTTGACCTGGTCTCTTGTTTCTTTTCCAGATCTAAGACAGTACACAGGCGTGGAGCCCCTTGATTGAGGAGGCGGTCACACTTACTGAGGAAGGACTCCGTAGTGTGGCCAGACCTTCCTCGGGGGAACTTGCGGTCATTTATTGAGGAGGACTATTCAGTACAACAGAAAAAGTCTATACCCAGACCTTCCTCGAGTGACTAGGTACTGGCTCTAAGGTGATACTAATTTCTGGAAACTAAAAATGCTGTTGTGATCCTCCTGCAGAGAAGAGACTTATTGAGGTTATGTGATGGATGAAGTCTTGTTTTGAGCCCATTGCAAAGTGGGGGAAGTGGGATTCTGGATGCATCCTGTGCTTATTTCTCCTGTCCCAGATAGTAGAGTGGTAACAGATATACTATGCAAATTGATGAACCCCATATTGGGTCCCCAACCCAAGGAGTGAGTGCTATTAGGTAAGAAGGGGTCAGACAGAAGCCCCTGGAACTGTTCACATCCTGACCTTTAACCCAAGATAGTAAATCCAAAGCAACATCACATCCCTTGAGGAATTACAAAGATCTATGACTCAATCAAAGACTTAAAAACACAGAGCAGATCACTCCTCCTATATCTTCATTTAACTAACCTGTTTGGACAGTCCAAAAGCCCGAAGGTCTGAGAGAATGTAGATGATTTCACTTCTTTTTCAGGAGTAGTTCCAATCTTAGTTGAGGCTCTGGGTCTATAGCATCTTTACTGACACAGTTAGCACAGACTCTCACTACCTACTACTGGCTTTCTACTATTGACTGATCATAGACATTTTTGTTTGTTGCTATTAGTAGAGAAGCAGAGAGATTAATACTTTTCCAGTTCTACCTAAGGGCTATGTCCACTCCATTTCTGACATCACGTGGTCCAGAGGGAACTTCCTCATTTCAATAGCTGAGCATCACATTGGTCTTCTGAATTTATAAAGTTATATTAGATGGAGCTAGTGAATCAAGAAGACCCTGGATGTCACAATAAGAGAATAAAAAATGCATGTCAGCAGATGGGAAATAAGCCCAGCAAGGGGCTTGGCCATAGTGGGGATCTATCTTTGGAAATGCAGGGAACTGGCACACATTTAGATGGTCCCCTAAAGTGTGAGATAAGTTGCTTGTACTGTGTACCGTGAAGAAAGAGGCGCAACGCTTGGTAGGCTGCTTTTGATTTTGGAGGTGACATATACTATCTTTGGACATGATGCTCTAACCTGCATACTGGGCCAGATTTGAGTGGTGTCCAGTGAAAAGGCTCTCTGGTGCCTGACCAGGTGGTGGCACACTGGTTAGAACATCAACCTGGGATGCTGAGGATCTAGGTTTGAAACCCTAAGGTCACTGGCTTGAGCACAGGCACTTGAGTGCCGGGTCACCATCTTGCACTTGGGATCATAGACATGACCCCAAGGTCACTGGTTTGACCTCAAGGTCACTGGCTTGAGCAAGAGGTCCCTGGCTCAGCTGGAGCCCCCCCCCCCCCGGTCAAGGCATGTATGAGAAAGCAATCAATGAACAACTAAAGTGCTGCAGCTATGAGATGATGCCTCTCATCTCTCTCCCTTCCTGTCTGTCTCTTTCTCGCTAAAAAACAAAACAAAACAAAATAAACTCTTGGAAGACTTCTTTCATTAATAAAGCCATCTGGTCCTGAACTTCTATTTTCAGGGAGGTTTTTGATAGTTGTTTTTATTTCCTCACCATTTATTAGTCTATTTAGGTTTTCTAGGTCCCTGTGATTCAGTCTAGGAAGATTGTATAGTTATATAAACTCATTCATTTCTTCTACGTTGCTGAATTTAGTGGAATATAGTTTTTCATAGTATTCTAGTATGATCCTTTGTGTATCTATGAAGTCTGTGGTAACCTTTCCTCTCTCATTTCTGATTTTATTTATATGAGTCATTCTCTCTCTCTCTCTCTTTAAGTGAAAGGAGCAGAGATAGACAGACTCCAGCATGTGCCCTGACTGTGATCCACCCTCCAGCTCCCATCTTGGGCCAATGCTCAGACCAACCAAGCTATCCTCAGTGCCTGGGGTTGACGCTTGAACCAGTTGAGCCACTGGCTGCAAGAGGGGATTGAACATGGGATGTCTGCACACTGGGTTTATGCTCTAGACCAGTGGTAGTCAACCTGGTCCCTACCACCCACTAGTGGGCATTCCAGCTTTCATGGTGGGCGGTAGCAGAGCAACCAAAGTATAAATAAAAAGTTAGATTTAACTATAGTAAGTTGTTTTATAAAGATTTATTCTGCCAAACTTACCAAAAATCCAACATAAAGTACTTGGTAAGTAATTATTATTATATGCTTTAACTTGCTGTAACTCTGCTTTATAAATTTTATAAAGTAAAATTACTTCCCTACTTTATAAATCACCATCACTGTGGAACCGGTGGGCGGTTAGAAAATGTTACTAACAGAGATACAGAAGTGGGCGGTGGGTATGAAAAGGTTGACTACCCGTGCTCTAGACACTGAGCCACCAGCCAGTGTTCTTCTTTTTCTTTAGTGAGTCTAGCTAGGGATTTGTCAATTTTATTAATCTTTTCAAACAACTAGCTCTTTGTTGTATTAATTTTCTATAGTTTCCTTTTTTGTTTTCTATTTTATTCAGTTCTACTCTGATTTTTATTTCCTCTTTTCTGCTCACTTTGGGTTGCTTTTGTTCTTCTTTTTCTAGTGTTTTCACTATGTAATGCTCATTGATTACATGGGATCTCTCTTGTTTCTTGTGATTGGCCTGTAATGAAATAAACTTCCTTCTTAATGACACTTTTTCTGTATCCCAGAAGTTTTGATATATGGTACTGTCATTTTCATTTGTCTCTATGTATCTTTTGATCTCTGATTTTATTTGTTCTTTGACCCAGCCATTTTTTAAAAGTATGCTGTTTAATTTCCACATTTTTTTGTGTTTTTTTCCTTCCTTTTTGCAATTGAATTCTAATTTCAGAGCCTTATGGTCAGAGAATACGCTTGTTATAATTTCAATCTTTTTGAATTTATTGAGGCTAGTTTTGTGGCCCAACATATGGTCCATCTTTGAGAATGTTCCATGTGTGTTAGATAAAAATATATAATCTGATGTCTTGGGATGAAACATTCTGTAGATGTCAGTTATGTCCAGTGTATCATTTAAGGCCGGTGATAACATGGATAGACCTTGAGGATATTATGCTAAGTGAAATAAGTAAATCAGAAAAATCTAAGAACTATATGATTTCACAGATAGGTGGGATATAAAACTAAGACTCGTGGACATAGACAAAAGTGAAGTGGTTGCTAGAGGGAGGGAGTTGGGGGAGGGGAGTAAAGGGGACCAAGTATACAGTGACAGGAAGTATTTTGACTTTGGGTAACAGGAACACAACTCAGTGAATAGTTCACATGCTATAGAGATGAACACTTGAAACCTATGCATTCCTATGGATCAGTGTCATCCCATTACATTTAATTTCTAAATAAATTTTTTAAGAAAAGAAAAATTTTCCCGTGCACAGAGCATCATGTGAACATGTGGTTGTTGTCCACTTGTATGGAAGGAGAAGTGACCTGACATATGATTAGTCCTACTTTCCAGGCCATGAGTAATACATGGGTCTGATTGTCAGGGTAAGAACAAGACTGGAAGAAGGGGGATGCAGATTGAATGGGAACAGAATGTGAAGATATTCTTCACCCATGTGAATGCTCACCAAAGGTCATGCACTGCAGATGAGTTTCTCAATTAGGGGACAAGATGACCCTGACTGTACATGTCAGTCAGCCTTTTTCCTCAGTAACTCCTTTACTTGCTCCACTTTACATAGAGACAAGAGTACAAGATGACCGTTGGGGCAGGGACTTCCCCTCACCTAGGTGATCTGCCTGTCACCACAGCGTGAATGCCTAGCCTGTCAATGGCAGAGACCAAGGGTGATCACTCCTAGGCAGCATCAGCCAGGCACCTGGTGGCAGGTTGAATATGTGAGACCTGTTTTATCATGGAGGGGGCAGCATTTTATTCTTAATGGGTAAATATATATTCAAGTTATGGGTTTGCTTTCCCTTCTCACATTGCTTCTTCCAGCATTTGTTTGTTGTTGTTGTTGTTTTGGATTTCTCATAGATTTATTTCTGTGTTATATTATATAGAAATATATGATATATGTATATATATATATAAATATATGTATACTTTAAAAGAAAATAAAATCTATATCCCCTTCCTTTCCTTTCCTTTCCTTTCCTTTCCTTTCCTTTCCTTTCCTTTCCTTTCCTTTCCTTTCCTTTCCTTTCCTTTCCCTTCCCTTCCCTTCCCTTCCCTTCCCTTCCCTTCCCTTCCCTTCCCTTCCCTTCCCTTCCCTTCCCTCCTCTCCCCTCCCCTCCCCTTCCCTTCCCTTCCTCACAACACTCACATAGGAAGGCTAAATCCTTCCAGGACTGCCATCAGGCTCTCTAAAATAACCAGGGCCTGCCTGACCAGGTGGTGGCGCAGTGGATAGAGCGTCGGACTGGGATGCCCAAGGACCCAGGTTCGAGACCCCGAGGTCACCAGCTTGAGCGCGGGCTCATCTGGCTTGAGCAGAAAGCTCACCAGCTTGGACCCAAGGTTGCTGGCTCCAGCAAGGAGTTACTCGGTCTACTGAAGGCCCCCGGTCAAGGCACATATGAGAAAGCAATCAATGAACAACTAAGGTGTCGCAACGAAAAACTGATGATTGATGCTTCTCATCTCTTTCTGTTCCTGTCTGTCTGTCCTTATCTATCCCTCTTTCTGACTCTTTCTCTGTCCCTGTAAAAACAAAACAAAAACAAACAAATAAAATAACCAGGGCCAAAGAAGGACCATTTCTCAGAATCTCAAGGCACTGCTGCTCTTCTTAGGCTCTGAGGTCATTGAAACAGCATCATTCCCAGGACCCAAGGGAAGGTAACAGGAAAAGAAAAGACTGTAGTGTGACAGAATTCTAGAATGAAAGTGTCCCATGACTCCTAGAATGGCCAACTGACTCCCAGATGGAAACAAAGATGGGAGCCCTATGGCTCTGAGGATGCTGCCCAAGGAGGCTGGAGGTAAGGAGTTGGAATTGGGGATTAGTCATGCAGGGGTGGGGTGGTAGGACGAGGAACACAGATCGGTTATACAGGAGACATAGCAGCCTCACCTGCTCAATGATGCATAATACACAAGGACAGATGCTGGCTCTTAAAAGTTTAAGAGAGAGGGTGGGTGAGGAGGACAATGGAACACATAAGAAAGTCACATAAAGCAAAAGTACCAACAAAAACATGACTTGTACTTTTCTCCTCCCTAGAGAAGGTGTGATCTATGCTTGGGGGTAAGGGAGAGAAGAGGGGTGATGACTCTAGGGTTATCAGCTGGCCAGGGGCACAGGAAGGCTCTTTGAAGACTCTTGGGAGAAGATAGGCAGCTGGGACCCCATACCCACAGGGGAAAAATAGTCCCTTCAGTTTGAGTTGGATCAAATCTTGGCATTCCCTTGGAGCCCCTTGCCCTTTGAGACTTCCTTGCTGGAATGGTGCTGGTTGGTGTCAGCAGCTGGTTCCAAGGTAAACTATCATTTTATTTATTTATTTATTTATTTATTTATTTATTTATTTATTGCAGAAGAGAGTGAGACAGACAGAAAAAGAGAGAGATGAAAAGCATCAACTTGTAGTTGCATCACTTTAGTTGTTCATTGATGGCTTCTCATATGTACCTTGACAGGGTGTGGAGGGCTCCAGCAGAGTCAACGACCCCTTGCTCAAGCCAATGACCTTGGGCTTCAAGCCAGTGACCATCAGGTCATGTTTATGATCCCATACTCAAGCTGGCTACACTGCACTCAAGCCAGCGACCCTGCACTAAAGCCAGCAACCTCAGGGTTTCAAACTTGGGGCCTCAGCTTCCCAGGTTGAGGTTCTATCCACTGCGCCACCACCAATCAGGCAAGGTAAACTATCTTTAAAACCCAAAGGGTTCACTTTAGCAATCAATCAAGGTCAGACTGCTCCCCCACCAAAGTCTGAAATACTGAACGAATGAGATTTGACTATGAGGACTGAAGTTGAGACTATGTCTTAGTCTGTTTGGGCTGCTATAACAAAAATGCCATAAACTAGGTGACTTATAAATAACAAACATTTGTTTCTCATAGTTCTGGTGGTTTAGAAGTCCAAGATAATAGAACCAGCAGATTCGGTGTCTGGTAGGAGCCCACTGCCTGGTTCATACAGTGCCTTATTGCTATGTCCTCACATGGCAGAAGAGATGAGGGATCTTTCTCTGGGGCCTCTTTTATAAGGATGCTAACCCCATTCATGAGGGCTCTGTCCTTGTGACCCACTCACCTAATGACTCCACCTACTAATATCATCATTTTGGAGGTTATCATTTCAGTGTATAAATCTGGGGAGACACAAACATTCAGTCTGTGATGCCCCATCAGGTAAAGAACCCCATTCTTCTGAGGTGCTAGCAGAGGGGCAGGACAATGTGGAATGAACAGAGGAAAGAAGCCATGATGCTCAAATTAGGCTCCGTAACTGGTTAGAGAAGTGAGGAATATAGCAGCTGTGTTTCACTAATTGTCTCCCCCATCCCCTGCCCTGATAATTTTTTACAACATTTTAAATTAAATATTCGTATAAGGCCAGGGCACATAGGAGAAGCGCCCATTTGCTTCTCCACCCCTCCGCCGTACCTTCCTCTCTGTCTCTCTCTTCCCCTCCCGCAGCCAAGGCTCCATTGGAGCAAAGATGGCCCGGGCGCTGGGGATGGCTCTGTGGCCTCTGCCTCAGGCGCTAGAGTGGCTCTGGTCGCAACATGGCGACGCCCAGGATGGGCAGAGCATCGCCCCCTGGTGGGCAGAGCGTCGCCCCCTGGTGGGCGTGCCGGGTGGATCCCGGTCGGGCGCATGCGGGAGTCTGTCTGTCTCTCCCTGTTTCCAGCTTCAGAAAAATGCAAAAGAAAATGCAAAAAAAAAAAAAAATATTCGTATAACATAAAATTCACCATTTTAAAGTGAATTCACTGGATTTTAGTGTATTCATATGTTGTGCAGCCATGTCCACCATCTAATTCCAGAACAATTTTGTTATCTCAGAAAGAAACTG
Source organism: Saccopteryx leptura (assembly GCF_036850995.1). Lineage (NCBI taxonomy): Eukaryota > Metazoa > Chordata > Mammalia > Chiroptera > Emballonuridae > Saccopteryx > Saccopteryx leptura. The sequence continues at coordinate 367,658,258 of NC_089503.1, read as the reverse complement.
TACCTGTTAGCAGTCATTCCCAATGTCCTCTTTCTCCAGTCCACTAGTAATCACTAATCTGCTTTTTGTCCTTATGGATTTGCTCATTCTGGAGATTTTATATAAATGAAATCAAATCTATGCCGTTTTGTGTCTGCCTTATTTTACTTAAAATAATGTTTCCATGGTTCATTGATGTTGTAGCATGTATCAATACTTCATTTCTATTTATGGCTGAATAATATTCCATTATGTAGACATACCACATTTTGGTTAAAAATTAGGATTATTTCTATTTTGGGGATATTATGAAAAGTGCTGCTATGAACATTTATGTACGCGTTTTTGTGTGTTTTCTTTTTGTTGTTGTTATATGCCTAGGAGAGGAAGAGCTAAAAACCAGCTATTCTATGTTTAACTTTCTGATGACTTTCCTAACTGTTTTCCATAGTGCTATACAATTTTCTGTTCCCACCAGCAATGTGTGAAGGTTCCATTTCCTCCACACACTTGTCAGCACTTGTTATTTTATTCATTCATTCATTCATTCATTCATTTTATTATAGCTATCCAGCAGGTATAAAGTCACAACTTGTAATGGCTTTGATCTGCTTTTCTCTAATGACGAGTGGTGGTGAGCACCTGTTCATATGCTTCCTGCCTATTTGAGTTGTCTATTCAAATCCTTTGCCTACTTTTTAATGGCATTCTTTATCTTTTTATTGTTGCGTCACTAGAGTTACATATTCTAAATACTGGACCCTTATCATATTTATAAATACCATATTTATAAATTTTGTCTCCCCTTCGATGAACTGTCTTTTCACTTTCTCGATGGTGTCATCTGGCACACAAAATTTTAAAACTTTGATGTAGTTTATCTATTTTTTCTCTTTTGTTGCTTGTGCTTTTGGTGTCACAGCTAAGAAAGTGCTGCACACTTAAGTCACAGATTTTCACCAATATTTCATTCTAAGAGGTTTATAGTTTTAACTCTTACATTTCGGTCTTTGTTTCATTTTGAGTTAATTTTTGTGTAGGCTGTGAGAACGGAGTCCAAATTTATTCTTTTCATGTGGATACTCAGTTGTTTCGGGAGCATATGTTTAAAAGACTACTTTCTTCCTATTCAATAGTCTTGGCACCTTTGTTAAAAACCAATTGAATGTAAGTGAATAGGTTTATTTCTGGACTCTCAATCTATTCCATTGATCTACATAACTGACTTTATGCTAGTAGCCCAATATCTTGATACTGTTGCTTTGTAATATATCATAGAATCAGGAAATGTGAGTGTTCCGACTTTGTTCTTCCTTTCAGCATTTTCTTTGCCTCTTTGGGTTCCTTTGCATTTGTATTTAAATTTTAGGATCAGCTTGTGCATATCTGCACAAAAAAAGGCAATTGTATAATCGATTGGGATTGTATTGAATTTGTAGATCCCCTGCTAATTTAAGTCAAAAGCAATGTCGTGGTTAAAGTGTGATGATTTTAGAATATGACTAAATGACATTATCCCTTGATGGCATGTTAGCTGATGGGACTTTGTATGTCCGCTGTGTCAGGGACACAAATTTCTCATCTAGACAAAGGAGCAAGTAGACGCTGAGAAGTAACATAGGGACAGAGTGCTGGGTATTTTCTGTTTGTCCCTCTAGACGCACTTTCCACCTTAGTGCCTACTGCTCTGGGCTCCAGGCGGCTGACCTGGTGGATCGCATAAACCAAGCTCTCTTGCCCTCCGGTTTCCAGTTGGATTCGACCAACAGGAGGCACCAGCAGCAGACTCTAGAATGGGAAGGAAGAGATTAGGATAGTCTTTAGGCTCCCTCTCTGCTGAGGGGTTTGCAGTGGCTGTGTTTTTCTATCAAAAGCTACATTCCACAGGGTCACCCTGCCCTGCAGTAACACATCTCTCTGGGTTCTGGTAACCAATCCATCCACTTATCTCTTCAGGCCTGAAGGTACTAGTGGTTTCCCCCTGTGGCTTCTCACTCCCTTAACCTGTCTCCTAACCCTTCCCAAATCTTTATAAATAGTCCTTTTATTTTTCTCTTTATCACCTATTAGTAGTGTGCCATCTCCTTCCTGTCCTCCTGCACAGCGCAAAATGGAAAGGTCTCTAAGACGTGTTATGTCAAAGAAGCAAAATACAGAGCAATGTAGTATTGAATTGTGTCATACTCTATTATTACGTATTCTTGTAAAAGAAGGGGTACGGGCCCTGGCCGGTTGGCTCAGCAGTAGAGTGTAGGCCCAGCGTGTGTAAGTCTTGGGTTCGATTCCCAGTCAGGGCACACAGGAGAAATGACCATCTGCTTCTTCCCCCCTCCCCTCCTCCTTTTTCTCTATGTCTCTCTTACCCTCCCACAGCCAAGGCTCCACTGGAGCAAAGTTGGCCCGGGCACTGAGATGGCTCCATGGTCTCTGCCTCAGGCACTGAGTGATGTTCCAGATGGGCAGAGCATCATCCCCTGGTGGGCAAGCCAGGTGGATTTCAGTCTGGCACATGCGTGAGTCTGTCTGACTGCCTCCCTGCTCCTAACTTCGAAAAAAAAAGAGTACGGAGAATATATCTTTGTATTTTCTTAAATATTATATTCACTACGAATTATGTTTAGCTTCAAGAAATAATACCCCCAAGAAAACAGTGGCTTTAAAAAGATAAAAGCTTCTTTTTCTCTGTAAGTGTCCAGGGGACGGCAGCCCCAAGCTGAAACAGGGGTCTGCTGTATGCTACACTCAGGGAGCCAGCTTCCTCCTAGCCCACTGGCTCTCTGGCCTCAGGAGCTGGCCTTGTTCTCTGTCCAAAGAAGCATCCACTTTCCAGGCAGTGGGAGGGAGAGTGAGCAGGGGCAAGCGGCATACACCAGGGAAAATCCTTGAAAGCTGGCACGTAATCCTTCTGTTTGTATCCCACCGGGTCACACTTAGCTAGCAGGGCACCTGGGGGATATAGTTTTTATTCCTGGCAGCCGTATGCCCCAATAAAAATGATCATACTATTTAAGAAGAGGAGACTTGATAAGTAATTACCAGTCTTTGTCACACATATGCATTTAAAATAACTCAAGAAAATACTGAGAAATTGGAGAGGGAGTAGATGAGAATAGGGCAGATGGGAGAGAACAGTGGCAAGGGGAGTCTTTAGTATATATCTTGCTACATATTTTGATTCATGAATTTGCATATTACCTATTTTTAAACTTAAATGAATTAATTAATAATTCCTCCTTAAAGATAAATAAACAAAAGAAGAAAAAATAAAAAGAAATGTTTCAGCCAGTCTTTTTTTTTTTTTTTTTCTTAGCAAGGGGGGCAGACAGACAGGGACAGACAGACAGGAAGGGAGGGAGATGAGCAGCATCAACTCTTAGTTGTGGCACCTTAGTTGTTCATTGATTGCTTTCTCATCTGTGCCTTGACCAGGGGGCTACAGTAGAGCAAGTGACCCCTTGCTCAAGCCAGTGCCCTTTTGGGCTCAAGTCAGCGACTATGGGGTCATGTCTGTGATCCCACGCTCAAGCCAGCAACCCCGTGCTCAAGCTGATGAGCCCATGCTCAAGCCAGCAACCTCGAGAGTTTGGAACCTGGATCCTCTGCATCCCACGTTTAACACTCTATCCATAGTGCCTTGCCTGGTCAAGAAGCCAGTCTTAATTCTGGTAAAGACAAAGAAACCATGGAGTTCAGTGAACTGATAGAGCCAGCGATTAGAATCAAAAGAGGAAGGTATAACAAGAGTGTATTAGTTTTCTATGGCTTTGTAAATAATATAAATTTAGCAGCTCAAAAGAACAGAACTTGATTATCTCCCAGTTTCTGTATGTCAGAAGCCTGGCATGTTTTAATTGGGCCTTTTCTGTTCAGGGTCTTGTAAGGCTAAACTCAAGATGTTGGATGGCTGTGTCATTATTAGGAGGTGTGACGAGAGAAAGACCTACTTTCAGGCTCCTTTAGATTTGGGACAGAATTCATTTCCTTGCAGTCACTGACTGTCAACTGGTGCACACTTTCAACTCCTAGAGTTGCACTCAGGTCCTAACCACATGTGCCCCTCCATCTCAGCAACATGTCTTTGTCAAGTCTTGCTTGTGCTGGTTTCTTATGAGACCAGCCTGGAAAAACTCTTTGTTTTTAAATAGCTTTGTAATTGTCCTTTCTTAAAGTCAACTGTGCCCATAAAGACCAATGAAATAGAATAGAGAGCTCAGAAATAAACCCTCATATACAGGACCAAATGATTTTTTTTGTGTGTATTTTTCTGAAGCTGGAAACGGGGAGAGACAGTCAGACAGACTCCCGCATGCGCCCAACCGGGATCCACCCGGCACGCCCACCAGGGGCGACGCTCTGCCCACCAGGGGGCGATGCTCTGCCCCTCCGGGGCGTCGCTCTGCCGCGACCAGAGCCACTCTAGCGCCTGGGGCAGAGGCCAAGGAGCCATCCCCAGCGCCTGGGCCATCTTTGCTCCAATGGAGCCTTGGCTGCGGGAGGGGAAGAGACAGAGAGGAGGGGGTGTTGGAGAAGCAAATGGGCACTTCTCCTATGTGCCCTGGTCGGGAATCGAACCCGGGTCCCCCGCACGCCAGGCTGATGCTCTACCACTGAGCCAACCGGCCAGGGCCCCAAATGATTTTTTATAAGGGTGCCAACACCACTCAATGGGGAAAGGACAATTGTTTCAACAAACAGTGCTGGGAAAAGTGGATAGCCATACTCAAAATAATAAAACTGAATCTTTGCCTTACATCATATACAAAAATTAACTCAGAATGGCTTAAAGATATAAAATAAGACCCAAAATTATAGAATTCCTAGAAAAAAAAAACCATGGAAAACTTCTGGCATTGGATTTGGCAATGACTTTTTGAGTATGACACCAAAAGCATGGGCAACAAAAGCAAAAATATATATACTGTACTATCCTAAGTTTAAGGACTTCTGTTCATCAAAGGAAACAAATCATACTGGGGAACAATTTTTATTTTCATTTTCTGTTGCATGAGGTTTTAGAACTTTTTCTATATATTTCTGCATCGCTGATTCCAAATATGAAATCTGTTTTTTGGTGCATGCTCTAGTTTTTATGCAATTTTAATTTCTTTTTGTTACAGTTAATGGCATGCATTGTTTTTTACATTGGAGTTAAAGGGCAATGACTCTTGGATTGAACATAACCACACACAAGGCAATTAGTGTTTTACAAACATCACTTTTACATAATTGTAGTTGTTTTTAAATGTAAAAAATTATTATCTGATAAAAACACCCTCTTATTTTCTCTTAAAATTGAATCATGGCTTCTTCGAGTAGGCATAAATGTAAGAATAGTTCTGACACCTTCTGTTATATTATATATGTGGCTGTTACACACTTCAATGTCAAAGGTGCAATATTTCATCATTTGTAACACATGCATATATTGCCTATTTTCAAGTTCCCCTTGACAATCAAGACAAGAATTGGGCTCTTCATATCATGTGTCATAATTGTGAGGAAATGCTTTGTGACTGGACAAAAGGAAAACACAAAGGAATGCCTTTTGGTATTCCCATGGTTTGGTGTGAACCTAAGGACCACAGCAGTGACTGTTATTTCTGTCTGATCCATACAAAGGGCATCGGCAAGAAAAAAAGGTATATGATCGCATATTCTAATATTCCTTCAGCAATACGACCTATCCCACGTTCTGAGACATTCCCGGTTCCAGTTTTCAATGGTTTTATTTCTTCTAAGGACGAAGAAAGTGAACATGGTGATCAAGTGTATTTTGATAAGATGCATGAGGAAATGGTTATAGAATCTGAAGGGTCTTCTGATGTCAAGCCGTCATTAACCCCTCAGCAGTTTAGCCAACCTGAATTGAATGACTTAGTAAGAGCCTATCAAAGAAAGCAGCTGAGTTATTAGCCTCCAGGCTTCAAGAAAAGAATGTATTTCACCAGTCAGCTAAAGCACCCCATTTCAGGAAGTGTGAACAAATTTTTGTGGACTTTTTTTCTGAAGACAAAAACTTTGTTTACTGTCATGATATCAGTAGTCTTCTCAGCCAGCTAGGTGTTACCACTTACAGTCCAACAGAATGGCGGCTATTTCTTGACAGCTCTAAATGAAGGCAGACTACTGCTGGAGCATCAAACAAGATTGTTCTCAACAAGTACACAAAGGCAAGAGCTACAAACCCAAATTTTTGCCTGAGTAGAATTTAAATAAGTTTTGCGCAAATTTTATGATTACAATAAGTGTTTTAATATGTTCTATTTCAAAATTGTAGACAAACTCTGATGCAATCATATCTTTTAGTGTATTTGTGTATTTACTGCATTATATACAATATTATATTTTCACAAAGATGATGCTCAAGAAGACATTCTATTTCATTATGCTAAACTAAATGTTGAAAATTTTACCATAAAATGAAAACCTAAAATCTTGAATTGCAAAAGAACCTGTATCTTACAGAGAAAAACTAATGTCAAATTTGAGACCAGTACACTCGAATTAGGTAAGAACAAGTGTTTTTGTGGATGCAACAAAAATTTTATTCCCCGGTGTAATGAAACATAGGCTATGGAATTGGAGAAAGTGTTTGCAAATCAAATATATGATCAAGACTTAATATCCAGATGATCTAAAGAACTCCTACAACTAAATAAATAACCTAATTAAACAATGAATAAAGGACTTGGCATTTTTCCAAAAATGATATAAATGTCAACGTATATGAAAAGGTGCTCAACATCACTAATCATCAGAGAAATGCAAATAAAAATCACAATGACATACTATCTAATACCCGTTTGGATGGCTACTGTTAAACAACAGAAAACAACGTGTTGACAAAAATGCGGAGACTGGAACCCTTGGGCACTGTTGGTAGGATTGTAAAATGGTGTACCTGCTATGGAAAACAATATGAATGTTCCTCAAAAATATTGAAATAGAACTACCATATGATCCGGTTCTGGGTATGAATTCAAAAGAACTGAAAGCAGTGTCTCAAAGACATCTGCACTCCCGTGTTCACTGCAGCATTACTCATTGTTGCCAAGAGGTGGAAGCAACCCAAGTGTCTATAGATGGATGAATGGGTAAACAAAAGATGCGAATATGTGCAGTTGGATATTATTTTAGCATTAAAATGAAAGAAATCCTGTCATATGCATAAACCTTGAGGACATTCTGTTAAATAAAATAAGCCAGTCACCAACAGACAGATACCATATGAGATTCCACTTCTATGGGATACCTAAAGGAGGGTAAAGGTTGTCAGGGGCTGGGGTTGGAGGAGAGGGAGATGGGGAGTTGCTTTTCAGTGGGCACAGAGTTTCAGTTCTGCACGGTAAAGAAGTTTTGGAGATCAATTGTACAACAATGTGAATATACTTAACACTACTAGAATGTACACTTGAAAATAGTTAAGATGGTAAATTTTATGGTTTTTACTACAATTTAAACAAAGTCAACTATGCCATATAATGTACTCCTAATCACAGGAGTAATATCTCATCATATTCATAAATTGTACCAATATTCTAAGGGGAGGTATCACACAAGGGTGAATGTGATTTGGGGGGGGGGTCATCTTATAAGTCTGCCTACTACACAGTAGAACTAAAACAAGCTAGTTTTTCAAAGACCTCTTTTTTTAAATCTAGATTTTTACTTTCTAGCCACAAACTTTGGCAGTTCTGGACTTTATTTTATTTAAGAGAGACAGGATTTCCTTCTTTTATAATATTCCATGATGGCTGACTGAACATCACTCCTGTTGGTGAAAATTTAGTTTCCAGAGTTGAATGGCCTTTCACATATGGCATGTCCTTTATGTTAGATTGGACGGGTTGTGGCAACTCTGGGATTCTCTGTCTGAGATGATCATCAAAGCTTCTCTGGAAAAACCTTTCTTTTAGTGAAGAAATATTTTCTAAAGAGTTAATGGTTTGGCCTGGCCAGGTGGTGGCACAGTGGATAGAGCATCAGCCTGGGACGTTGAAGACCCAGGTTTGAACCCCAAGGTCGCTGGTTTGAGCACAGGGTTGCTGGCTTGAGTGTGAGATCAGGGACATGACCCCAGGGTTGCTGTCTTGAGCCAAAAGGTTACTGGCTTGAAACCCATGGTCGCTGTCTTGAGCCAAAAGGTCACTGGCTTGAAACCCATGGTTGCTAACTTGAGCCCACTGTCACTGGCTTGAGCAAGGGGTCACTAACTCGGCTGGAGCCCCCTGGTCAAGACACATATGAGAAAGCAATCAATGAATAACTAAGGTGCCACAACTATGAGTTGATGCTGCTCATCTTTCTCTCTCTCTGACTCTCCCTGTCTATACCTCTCTTTCGGGAAAAAAAAAATTAATAGCTTGAATACATGTAGGAAATAGGGAAATGTAAGGACTTGAAAGCATTGTTTCTTGGACTTTTAACTTTGTTCCAGGTCTCAAGGGTTAATCAATACCCATGGACAATGTGAGCTTGAATAATATAGTGCCCCAATAAATACTTTTAAAGCTTAGAAGTTTGAGAGGATTGTGAATGCAGTATTTTACAAAGCAAAAGTATACAAATGAAGGCATAATGGCTGGTTTGCAAATAAGAGTTAACTTAATCATAGTATATAAAGCATAATTTGGCTACAAGAGAGGTAGACAAATCAAGCAGTTAAAACTTAGTTTATAAAAATAAATAAAATAAAATTAGATACAAATATTTCAAGCACTAACAGAAATAATCTAAAGAACAGCAACAAAAAAAGTTACTTAACTTTCTTATGCCAAAAATAAAACTTAATTTGTAGCATCTGGTATTCTAAAAGCAAAAGGAAAAACAATGTTGTCGATATAGTTTTGGAAGTGTAACTTGTAAGCAGAGAGCGAAGACCCCCGTCAAGGTTCGTCCTCTGAAATTAGCCTGGATGTGAACTTGAGTTTCCGGAGCACACAAGCTGCTCACAGTTTCCCCATCTCAGCTTCTCTTCCCTCCTGTCCTCATTTTTTAGAAGTCAAACAGCTGTCATTATTCTTGTGGGAAGAAAGATTAGTGTAGCCCATTTAATGATTTTGATCATTAACCTGTTAGATAACCCCGAATTTCACTCAGCTTAATGTTCCCAAAATATCACAAGGAGTCCGAAGGGCCATTTTTCTCAGCAAAGGAAAGTCCAAAGAGACTGTTTCTTGGCTGTTTGCCTGCCCAGCTTGTGAATGCCGGCAAAGAACACCTGAGCTGAAAATAGAGGTAATGCCTCTTTCCCAGACAAGATGCTTCCAATTTTTCAGGAACACTCGGGGATGTGTTGCCGAGAGCATAACCCAGTTTCAAAGCTGTTCTTGCCAAAGAACCACTTCTGTGTTGTCAGGCAGTCCAATGGCTGGTACCTTGGGCTGTGAACGATAGCCTGCTCCGTTTCAGACTACGGGAGCTGCTGATGTGAGCGTCTCCTGGCCGAGCGCTCCGCCTTCAGAAGGACACAGGCTGTGTGGTCTGTGGACATGGGTGTTACAGATAAATTGTCTTCATCTCTGAATCCATCTTGGATAATACCATTTCTCCTTCGGGTGAACCCAAAGGCTCTTTTGGCGATCTCTAGACTCCAGGGACACTGTTGATAAGCTTTCTAAATAGTTTCTTCCCTACCTTTTCCAAGGCTATGAGTATCCTATAAGAAACCAATGAGTCATTCAGATCAGCCTTAAAATTGTCTTAAAAACCATTTTCTCAGAGGAGAGATCACCACAGACATCATAGATATACAAAGAATTATTGTAGAATACTATGAAAAATTATATGCCACCAAATACAACAATCTAGAAGAAATGGATAAATTCCTAGAACAATACAACCTTCCTAGACTGAGTCATGAAGAAGCAGAAAGCCTAAACAGACCAATCAGCAGGGAGGAAATAGAAAAAACTATTAAAAACCTCCCCAAAAATAAAAGTCCAGGCCCAGACGGTTATACTAGTGAATTCTATCAAACATTCAAAGAAGACTTGGTTCCTATTCTACTCAAAGTCTTCCAAAAAATTGAAGAAGAAGCAATACTTCCAAACACATTTTATGAGGCCAACATAACCCTCATACCAAAACCTGGCAAGGATGGCACAAAGAAAGAAAACTACAGACCAATATCTCTAATGAATACAGATGCTAAAATACTAAACAAAATACTGGCAAACCGAATACAACAACATATTAAAAAAATAATACATCATGATCAAGTGGGATTCATCCCAGAATCTCAAGGATGGTTCAACATACGCAAAACGGTTAACGTAATACACCATATCAACAAAACAAAGAACAAAAACCACATGATCTTATCAATAGATGCAGAAAAGGCTTTTGATAAAATACAACACAATTTTATGTTTAAGACTCTCAACAAAATGGGTATAGAAGGAAAATATCTCAACATGATAAAGGCCATATATGATAAACCATCAGCCAACATCCTATTAAACTGCATAAAACTGAGGACTTTCTACCTTAAATCAGGAACAAGACAGGGTTGTCCACTCTCTCCACTCTTATTTAACGTGGTGCTAGAAGTTCTGGCCAGAGCAATCAGACAAGACAAAGAAATAAAAGGCATCCATATCGGAAAAGAAGAAGTAAAGGTATCACTTTTTGCTGATGATATGATCCTATACATCGAAAACCCGAAGGACTCCACAAAAAGATTATTAGAAACAATAAACCAATACAGTAAGGTCGCAGGATACAAAATTAACATACAAAAGTCCATAGCCTTTCTATATGCCAACAATGAAATATTAGAAAACGAACTCAAAAAAATAATCCCCTTCACGATTGCAACAAAAAAAATAAAATACCTAGGAATAAACATAACAAAGAATGTAAAGGACCTATATAATGAAAATTACAAAACATTGTTAAGAGAAATCGAAAAAGATACAATGAGATGGAAAAATATTCCTTGTTCTTGGATAGGAAGAATAAATATAATCAAAATGGCCATATTACCCAAAGCAATATACAAATTTAATGCAATTCCCATCAAAATCCCTATGAGATTTTTTAAAGAAATGGAACAAAAAATCATCAGATTTATATGGAACTATAAAAAACCCCGAATAGCCAAAACAATCCTAAGGAAAAAGAATGCAGCTGGGGGCATTACAATACCTGACTTTAAACTATATTATAGGGCCACAATAATCAAAACAGCATGGTATTGGCAGAAAAATAGACACTCAGACCAATGGAACAGAATAGAAAGCCCAGAAATAAAACCACATATATATGGTCAAATAATCTTTGATAAAGGGGCCAACAACACACAATGGAGAAAAGAAAGCCTCTTCAACAAATGGTGCTGGGAAAACTGGAAAGCCACATGCAAAAGAATGAAACTCGACTACAGCCTGTCCCCGTGTACTAAAATTAATTCAAAATGGATCAAAGACCTAAATATAAGACCTGAAACAATAAAGTACATAGAAGAAGACATAGGTACTAAAATCATGGACCTGGGTTTTAAAGAACATTTTATGAACTTGACTCCAATGGCAAGAGAAGTGAAGGCAAAGATAAATGAATGGGACTACATCAGAATAAAAAGTTTCTGCTCAGCAAGAGAAACTGATATCAAAATAAACAGACAGCCAACTAAATGGGAAATGATATTTTCAAACAACAGCTCAGATAAGGGCCTAATATCCAAAATTTACAAAGAACTCATAAAACTCAACAACAAACAAACAAACAATCCAATAAAAAAATGGGAAGAGGACATGAACAGACACTTCTCCCAGGAAGAGATACAAATGGCCAACAGATATATGAAAAGATGCTCAGCTTCATTAGTTATTAGGGAAATGCAAATCAAAACTACAATGAGATACCACCTCACTCCTGTTAGATTAGCTATTATCAACAAGACAGGTAATAGCAAATGTTGGAGAGGCTGTGGAGAAAAAGGAACCCTCACTCACTGTTGGTGGGACTGTAAAGTAGTACAACCATTATGGAGGAAAGTATGGTGGTTCCTCAAAAAACTTCAAATAGAACTACCTTATGACCCAGCAATCCCTCTACTGGGTATATACCCCAAAACCTCAGAAACATTGATACGTGAAGACACATGTAGCCCCATGTTCATTGCAGCACTGTTCACAGTGGCCAAGACATGGAAGCAACCAAAAAGCCCTTCAATAGAAGACTGGATAAAAAAGATGTGGCACATATACACTATGGAATACTACTCAGCCATAAGAAATGATGACATCAGATCATTTACAGCAAAATGGTGGGATCTTGATAACATTATAAGGAGTGAAATAAGTAAATCAGAAAAAAACAAGAACTACATGGTTCCATACATTGGTGGAACATAAAAATGAGACTAAGAGACATGGACAAGAGTGTGGTGGTTACCAAGGGTGGGGGGAGGGAGGACATGGGAGGGAGGGAGGGAGAGAGTTAGGGGGAGGGGGAGGGGCACAGAGAACTAGATAGAGGGTGGCGGAGGACAGTCTGACTTTGGGCGAGGGGTTTGCAACATAATCTAATGACAAAATAACCTAGACATGTTTTCTTTGAATATATGTACCCTGATTTATTAATGTCATCCCATTACCATTAATAAAAATTTATTATAAAAACAAAACAAAACAAAACAAAAACCATTTTCTCCTAAGCACCACTTGACCCTATTACCTGATTTCCCTGATTCCTGTCCTCTTGATTTTGAATTTGAAATTTGTTCCTCTCTGCCAGGCCGTTTTGATTTTCAGTTGTAGTCGTGCAGGGTTTGGGATTCCCCTTCCCCTCCGCGGTCGCGTTGGGATGCCTGGAACCCAGAGCCCGCAGGGGTGGACTGGTCTGGGGTTGGGGAGGGCCAGAGGCTTGTGGGTTTTGTTTCTGCTAAATGGTTTTCTGGGAGGCAGCACTTACTTTCGAAGCCCCGTCCTATCTGTGTGGGAAGGCAATTCGCTATGGCGTTCCTACACTACACTTTTTTTAGACTATCTGTTCAAATGTGTTTGAAAAGCAAATGACCTTGGAAGCCAGAAATAAAGCTTAGAAATGTCTCCTTCTGCAGACACGGTACAGAAGAGTAAAATCGGCCCCCTGTCCCTGGAGAGATTTGCTTACATTCCAGAGGAAAGGTAAGTCCTCTTTCTTTCTCCTGAGAGGAGAATAGGCAGGTCACCAGCAACTCTATAGAAGTTGGTTTTTCCTGATTTGAAGGTTCATCTCCCGGATACCCCCAGCGCTGGCCAGGGTACCATCTGGTCCTCACTGCATTACCCTGTAGGTGTTGGGGCTTTGGGATCCAGGGCAAAACACTGCTTTGGCTGCTGATTATGTTGTGATTAATAAACAGTCTTTGTTTCTGATCCAAAGGGTGGTGTTCTGTCAGCACAGGTGTGTAAACCCGCAGCAGGCGCACGTGCTAGCTTACTAGTAGGTTAAAAATCCAGCCTCTCAGCTTCTGACTTAACAGTTTCCCTCAGTATTCCAATGAGATGCCAAATTCTAGATTAAAAGGATACAGGGAATGCGATTCCAAATCCTGGAATAGAATGAAATCCAGGCCTCATTCCAGATTCTTACAACATGCAGCTGTAATCTAACCACATATAATCTAGAACATTCTCATCACTCTACATCAGAAGGTCCAAGCTGTTTGTTTCTCGTTTTCTGTAAAAAAGAAAAAAAAAAAAGCTTTTATTAGGAATGACATCCTAAAAATAAATAAAGTGGATGGGAACAGTAAGAAGAGGTTTCCATTTAAAGTATGGAGGAAAGCAGTTTCTTTTGCTATAGAAATAGATTAAACACAGTACTGCAGCTTTGGGAATATTGCAAAGCTGAGTTCAGTAAGCCAATTAGGGGAGAAAAAAGAGCAATACAGAAAGAAGCAACAACCTAACATAGTCCAGTTATAGTACACAAGCTATTGAAATATTTCATTTTCCTTGGAATAAAGTAATATTGAAGTTTATGGAGAGAGTGAGCTGTTTTCTCTTCATAGAATGATTTGGTACTACCAGGTGAGGTTTGGAAGTTGAATTAGGACTAATGAAAATAAGTCTCCTCTCAGCTTTCTAAGAATTCCTCATTCTTTTATTATTCATCATTTTTGCAAAATGAAGTTGCAGTTTCCATTTGGCCTTGAGGCTTTGTACTCCTTGAGCCCAAAGTGAGAAGCATGATATTAAGTAATAAGCCATGACATAATTTTTAAAGCAATCTACCTACTTGCATTTGTTGCTACATCCAAGGAGAACAAAGGCATATTTACTAGACTGTGGGATCAGTAGCTCAGCTACAAGACAAAACAAAAACAATGTTTCAAATCAACAATCCACCATTGTGTCAGGATATTTTTGGCACAATCATAAGAAGTAAGCCTTTTACATGCAAAACAAATAGTACACATATTGTTTAGAGGTGGCCTTGACCTTAAAGACTGCAGAGGAACCAAGCGGCAGTGACTTTGCGAGTCCTACCACTGGAGAGTAGTGTGGGCAAGACTAGAAACGCCTCCTACACTGGGGGCCCCCCTGGGCTTGATCTGCGCTCACTAACCAGTCGGTGGGACACTAGGGGACTATCAGCACCTACCAATGAGGAGGTTGCAGAATAGTTTCAGATTTAGTTTATTTCACTGTTTTCTGTACCTGACATCAGGATGGAATCATGGCCAGGAGCTTGGGCTTTGGTATCTGTCAGATCTGGACTTGAATCTTGGCTCTGACATATATTAGCTTGTGATCTCAGGTGAGTTATTTAACCTCTCGGAGCCCCTCAGTGTTCTTGTTTGTAAAGGGCATGTAATAAGAATCTTATTTATAAAGAGTAAATGAGATAATATATGCAAAGCACTTGCCATAGTACTTGGCATGTAGTACGCATGAAATGAGTGATTAGTATTATTACAGTGATCAGATACATAGCATTGGACTGGGGACATTCTTCATCTTCAGCCTGCCTTTGAGGTACACCTTCTTAGGTTTCATTTCTCTAACCTGCCAGTAAGTCTCGTTTCAGGGCTTGCAGCAGATGACCAACCACAAAGGAACGTCTGATGTCACAAGCCGAGAAGTCCTGGATGATTGCAAAACCCACAGCCCTTCCTACTCCCCCTCCCCTAACCCTTAAAACCTGGTCCCAGGCTGTGCCTGGCTCACGACTCTCCCTTACAAGTCAGCCCGGCAGGGTTTCTTTCTTCCTTTCAATAAAGCTTGTTACACTGGTCTTTTTGGACTCTGATGGATTCTAACACACCTCAACACGTGCTCGCTTTTCTTAGTCATTCTGTTGTGTCCCACTTTGTGCTTCTCTCCACCCCCAGAGAGTCCACCTCTGTTGCAAGTCCTCCTCCTCCAGGAAGCCTCCTCAGATTTCTTTAGTTCCCAAAGATCCCTCTCTTTTCTGAACTATTGAATTACCTCTTACCTCTGTGAGCCATTTTATTGATGGCCCAATACCTTCATATATGCTTATTCAGTCTCCCCAAGTAGTCTATAAGTTTCTGTAAGGTTCCCCTCGGTTGAACTGTCACAGCAGAGCGCTGAAGCTATCAAAGGGACTCATAAAACAATTAATAGGTGAGATGATATATTGCACCCCTTAGGGAACAGACATCAATGTAAAAAAACATTGTCTTTCTCAATAACTCTTTTTGGCAGGCAAAGTATTTTTTAAAACTTTAGTTTGTAAATCTTTCATGGCCAATGAAAATCTGATGACTTTTTCTAATGTTGTTTCTTCCTCTTCTCTTTCTTTCTCTTTTTCTTCTTGACTCCTTCTCCTCCTTGTTTTTAATAAGTTGACTTCACAGGGCAATAACAATGATTGGGAAAGACAAATAGAGAAATTTAGGTAATTCTCAATCAAATTTTAACTTAAAAAGTTTAAAGAATGTTCTGGGTGATGAGTGTAACTGCTATGCATGCCATCAGAAATATGCTGTGTGCAATAGAAGTGTTTGTGAAAAAAATAAATTGAGAGTAAGTTGATTTCTGGAAAGGCTTAGCATATTTTGAATTCATAGGTTTTCATATCTGTAGACATTCTACAGTGAATCCTTTTGCCATGAGACAGGTGCATTAGGTGTGTATAACAATACACGACTGACAGCAGTTTAAACCAACACTTACTACCTTGCAGTTTCTGCAGGTCAGGAATCTGGCGCTGCTCACCTGGGTCCTGTGATTTAGGTTCCTCCACGAGGCCGCCAGGGTGTCAGCAGACCTGCAGACACCTCCAGGCTCAGTTTGAAATGGGTCCGCTTCTAAGTTCACACA
Organism: Saccopteryx leptura; assembly: GCF_036850995.1. Taxonomy (NCBI): domain Eukaryota; kingdom Metazoa; phylum Chordata; class Mammalia; order Chiroptera; family Emballonuridae; genus Saccopteryx; species Saccopteryx leptura. Next base: position 367,641,999 of record NC_089503.1, on the reverse strand, counting down.
CGTGGTTGTTGCCCGCAGGCTTCCCACAGTTCCTGCCTGTGGGCCTCTTGATATGGCTGGGTACAACATGGACACTGGCTCCACCAGAGTCCGCAAGTGAGCAGAGCCAGAGAGTACCAGCAGGACAGAAATCACAGCTGTTTATAATTTAAGCTCAGAATTGACATCCCATCACTTTCTTGTGTGTTCTGTTGATTGGAAGCCATGCACTAGATTCAGCCCATACTTCAGGGGAGGTGATTACATCAGGACATGAATACCAAGAAAGGTAGGTTATTAAGGGTCATCCCAGGGGACAGGTGACAGGGGACAAAGGTTAATGAATTGTCTTTCTTAATCTGGAGTGTTGCATTTCAAGATTGTATGTCATGTCTCTGTGCAAAGTGGAGTTGAGAACTTCCTAATTCTGTTTCAACTATTTGTATTCCCATCCCCCACACCCCCTAACATCTGGCAAACACCAATTTGTTCTCTGTATATATGAGCTTGTTTTGCATGTTTACTTTATTTAGATTTCACATGCATGTAAAATCATATGGTATTTGTTTTTCTCTGTCTTCTCTCACTTAGTATAATATCCTCTAGGTCCATCCATGTTGTCAAGATTTTATTCTTATGACTGAGTAATATCCATTTTATATATACCTCATATTTCCCCATGTATAAGATGCACCCTTTTTCAAACATATTGGGGTCTAAAAACTGGGTGCGTCTTATACAACAGTTGTAGATTTTTTTACTTGTATTTCCTGCTTTTTCCGCGCTTGTTTTTGCGCTTATTGTTGAAGACAGTGATTTCATCATCAGACACAGATGAGGACAAGCTAATGGATGGGAGTTTTGACAGTGATGAGGAGTTGTATGAATTTTATGATGAATAAAACTTGAGTTCAATAACTTTATGTAATACATTTTTTTTTCAAATTTCAGGCCCCCAAATTAAGGTGACTCTTATACATGGGAGCATCTTATATATGGGGAAATACATGCATCTTCTTTATCCATTTGTCCATTGATGGACATTTAGGTTGTTTCCATATTTTGGCTAATGTAAATCATGCTGCAGTGAACATAAGGATGCATATATCTTTTTGAATTAGCATTTTGGATTTCTTCAAAAAGATATCCAGAAGTTGGTTTATATGGTAATTCTATGCTTAATTTTTTGAGGAATGTTCATACTATTTTCCATAGTGACTGCCAATGGTGCATGGAGTTTTCTTTTCTCCATATCCTTGCTAATGCTTTTTCTTTGTTGATTTATTGATGATAACTATTTTGACAGATGTGAGGCGATATCTCATTGTGGTTTTAATTTTTGTTTCCCTGATGATTAGTAATGTGGAAGATCTTTTCATATGTCTATTGGCCATTTCAGGTCCTCTGCCCATATTTTTTTCTGCCTATTTTTAAATTGGATTGTTTTTTGTTTTGTTTTGTTTTGGTTATATATATATATTTTATATATATACTTTGGATATTAACCTCTTATCAGATATGTCATTGGCAAATATCTCCTCCCATTCAATAGATTGTCTTTTCATTTTATTGCTGGTTTCCTTCATTGTACAAAAAGCTTTTGAGTTCAATGTAGTCCCATTTGTTTCTTTTTCTTTTCTTTCTCTCACCCAAGGAGACATATCCAAAAATATATTGCTGAGAGTGACATCATAGAATTTACTGCTTCTGTTTTCTTCTAGCACTTTTATGGTTTCAGATCTTATATTGAAGTCTTTAATCCATTTGTGTTTACTTTTGTATAAGGGGTAAGAAAATGGTCTAGTGTCTTTTTTTTTTTTTGCATGTATCAGTCCAGTTTCCTCAAGACTATTTATTAAAGTAACTGTCTTAATCCCATGTATGTTCTTGCCTCCTTTGCCACAGATTAGTTGATCATAGAAGCATGGTTTTGTTTCTGGACTCTCTAGTCTGTTTCATTGATCTGTGTGTCTGTTTTTATGCCAGTACTGTGTGCTATTTTGATTACTATAGCTTTGTAGTATAGTTTGATATCAGGTAGTATGATACCTCCAACTTTGTTCTTTCTCAGGATTGTTTTAGCTACTCAGCATTTTTTGTGGTTTCATATGCATTTTAGGATTATTTGTTCTAGTTCTGTAAAAAATACCATTGGTATTTTGATAGGGGTTGCATTGAATCTATAGATTGCTTTAGATAGTATAAACATTTTACCAATGTTTATTCTTTTTTATTTATTTTATATATTTTTAAGTGAGAAGTGGAGAGGCAGAGAGATAGACTCCTGCATGTGCCCCAACTGGGATCCACCCAGTAAGCCCCCTGCCAGGTGATGCCCTGCCTATCTGGGGTCTTTGCTCTGTTGATTAGGAACCAAGAAATTGTAAAACCTGTGGCAAGGCCATGGAGCTATCCTCAGCACACATGGCCAACTTGCTCCAATGGAGCCTTGGTTGTGGGAGGTGAAGAGTGAGATAAACAGAAAGAAGAGAGGAGGGAAGGTTAGAAAAGCAAATGGTCGCTTTTCCTGTTGCTCTGACTAGGAATCAAAACTGGGACATCCATACACTGGGCCAACACTCTACCACTGAGACAACTGGCCAGGACTGTTTAGTCTTCCTATCCATGAACATGGTATATACATTCTTTTCTTTGCATCTTCTTCAATTTCATTTTTTAATTCTTATAGTTCTCTGATTATTTTACCTCCTTGGTTAAATTTATTCATTGGTATTTTATTTTTTTGATGCAGTTGTAAATGGAATAGTTTTCTTAACTTCTCTAGTAAATAGTTCATTACTGTTGTATAAAAATGCTGCTGATTTTTGAATATTAACTTTGTATGGTAACACTTAACTGAATTTATTTATTAGCTCTAATAATTTTTGATGAAATCTTTAAGTTTCTCTATTATATTATGTCACCTGCAAGTAATGATATTTTTATGTCTTTCTTTCCAATTTGGATGCCTTTTATTTATTTTTTCCTTTATATCATTTTTTTGCCTTTTTAAATTAAATTTATTGGGATGACACTGATTAATAAGATTATATAGGTTTCAAGTGTACATTTCTTTGATACACAATCTGTATACTGCATTGTGTGTCTACCACCTTAAGTCAAATAATCTTCCATCACCATATATTTTATCTTCTTTGCCTTTTACTAACCCCAAACTTCCTTCCTTTTGGTAACCATGAGACTGTTGTCTGTATCTATAAGTTTGTTAGTAGTATTTTTTTATACTCCTTTGTATTTCTGTGGTGTTACTTTTTACTTTATTCATTCTGATTTTATTTATTTGAGTACTCTTTTTTTCTTGATAAGTCTAGTTAAAGGTATATTAATTTTGTTTATCTTTTTGGAGAACCAGCTCTTTGTTTTATTAATCTTTTCTATTATATTTATAGACTTTATTTTGTTTATTTTTACTTTGATTTTTATTATTTCCTTTCTACTCACTTAGGCTGTATTTGCTTTTGTGTTTTATACTTCTTTACGTGAAAGGTTATATTGTTTATTTGAGATTTTTTTTCTTGTTTCTTGAGGTAGGCTTATATTGCTATTAATTTTCCATTTAGAATCGCTTTGGCTATGTCCCATATATTTTTGGTTGTTGTGTTTTTATTTTCATTTGTCTCCAGGTATCTTTTGATTCTTCCTTGATCTTATTAACCCATTTATTGTTTAGTAATATATTATTTAGCCTCATGTGTTCATCTGTTTTTCAGTTTTATTTTTGTAATTGATTTCTAGTTTCATACCATTGTGATCAGAGAAGATGCTTGAAATTATTTCAACCTTTTTCAATTTACTGAGACTTGTTTTATAGCCTGACATGTGATCTACCTGGAAAATGTTCAATGTATACTTGAAAAGAATGTATATTCTGCTGCTTTTGTGTGAAATGTCTTAAAAGTATCAATTAAATTCATTCAGTTTAATGTATCATTTAAAGCCACTGTTTTCTTGCTGATTATCTGTCTGGATGATCTATCCATTGATGTCAATGGGGTGTTAGATCCCCTACTCTTATTGTCTTATTGTTGATCTCTCTCTTTATGTCCATCAGTAAATATTTTTATATTTAAGGAGGTGCTCATACATTAGGTGCATAAATGTTTATAAACATTATTTTCTCTTGTTGGATTGATTCCTTTATCATTATGAATTACCCTTCTTTGTCTCTTATAGCCTTATAGCCTTTGTTTTAAAGTTTATTTTTTCTGAAATAAATATTGTTACCCTGAGTGTTTAAAATTTTATTTTACATGGTATACCTTTTTCCAATCTCTATACTTCAGTGTATGTGTGTCTCTCATTCTGAAATGGGTTTCTGTAGACAGCATATGTATGAGTCTTGTTTTTTAATTAATTCATGAGTTATGTCTTTTGATTAGAGACTTAGTTCATTTACATTTAATGTAATTATTGATAGGTATGTAGTTATTGCTATTTTATTAACTTTCTGATTGTTTTTGTAGTTCTCTCTTTCTTATTCTCTTGTATGTTGATGACTTTCTATAGTATTATGGTTGGATTCTTTTCTCTTTATTTTTTATATATCTTTTATAAATAATTGGTTTGTGGTTACCATGTGCTTTATATATACCAAGCTATGTTTATAGCAGTCTATTTTAAGTTGATGGATGCTTAAGTTTGAACACATTACAAAATCACCACAATTTTTTTTTTTTTTTTTTTTTTTTTTTTTTTTTTTTCATTTTTCTGAAGCTAGAAACAGGGAGAGACAGTCAGACAGACTCCCGCATGCGCCCGACCGGGATCCACCCGGCATGCCCACCAGGGGCAGTGCTCTGCCCCCCAGGGGGCGATGCTCTGCCCATCCTGGGCGTCGCCATATTGCGACCAGAGCCACTCTAGCGCCTGAGGCAGAGGCCACAGAGCCATGCCCAGCGCCCGGGCCATCTTTGCTCCAATGGAGCCTTGGCTGTGGGAGGGGAAGAGAGAGACAGAGAGGAAAGCGCGGCGGAGGGGTGGAGAAGCAAATGGGCGCTTCTCCTATGTGCCCTGGCCGGGAATCGAACCCGGGTCCTCCGCACGCTAGGCCGACGCTCTACCGCTGAGCCAACCGGCCAGGGCATCACCACAATTTTTACACACATTTTCCTCCCACATTAATGCTTTTTGTCATTATTGTTTACTTCTTTTGTGTGCGTGTGTTTATATGAATTTCTTAATTTACTGTTGTAATTAAACATGATCTTCCTATTTTTGTCTTTTAACCTTTGTACTACCTTTACAGTTGGTTGAGCCATTACTTTTTCTGTTTGCTTTTGTCAGTGAGAATTCTTTTTTATCTATATTTTTTATTTCTATTTTTTACCTTTTCTTCTTGAAGAAGTCCCTTTAACATTTTTTAAAATGATTTTATTTATTGATTTTAGAGAAAGGAGAGAGAGAGAGAGAGAGAGAGAGAGAGAGAGAGAAAGGCGGGGGAGAAGAGTGGGAAGCAACTTGTAGTTGCTTCTCACATATGCCTTGACTGGGCAAGCCCAGGGCTTTGAACTGGTGACTGCAGCATCCCACCCAGGTTGATGTTTTATCCACTGCACTAACACAGGTCAGGCTAACATTTTTTTTTTGTATTTTTCTGAAGCTGGAAACGGGGAGAGACAGTCAGACAGACTCCCGCATGCGCCCGACCGGGATCCACCCGGCACGCCCACCATGGGGCGACGCTCTGCCCACCAGGGGGCTATGCTCTGCCCCTCCAGGGCGTCGCTCTGCCACGACCAGAGCCACTCTAGTGCCTGGGGCAGAGGCCAAGGAGCCATCCCCAGCGCCCGGGCCATCTTTGCTCCAATGGAGCCTTGGCTGCGGGAGGGGAAGAGAGAGACAGAGAGGAAGGAGCGGGGGAGAGGTGGAGAGGCAGATGGGCACCTCTCCTGTGTGCCCTGGCCAGGAATCGAACCCGGGACCTCTGCACGCCAGGCCGACGCTCTACCACTGAGCCAACTGGCCAGGGCTACTAACATTTCTTATAATACTGGTTTAATGGTGTTAAACTCTTATCTTTTTCTTATCTGGAAAAATCTTTATCTCTCCCTCAATTCTAAATTATAGCTTTACTGAGTAGAGAAATCTTGGTTGTAGATCTTTGCCTTTTACCACTTTGAATATTTTGTGCCACTCCCTTCTGCATGCAGAGTTTCTGTTGAGAAATCAGCTGACAGTCTCATGGGGGCTCCTTTGTACATAACTTTTTCTATTGCTGCTTTTAAGAATCTCTCTTTGTCTTTAAACTTTGACACTTTAATTATGATGTGTCTTGGTGTGGGCCTCTCTGATTTCATCTTGTTTGGGATGATTAGCACTTCCTGGGTTTCTATGTCTATTTTCTTCATCATGTGATAAATTTTCCATCATTATTTCTTCATATAGATTTATGATCTTTATCTCTCTCTTCATCTTCTTCTGGTAACCCTATGATAATGAATGTTGGTGCACTTAATGTTGTCCCAGAGGTCACTTAAACTATCCTCATTTTATTTTGGATTCCTTTTTGCTGTTTCAATTGTGTGTTTTCCACTACTTTGTCTTTCAGCTTACTGATTCAATTCTCTGCTTCATCTAATCTGTTGTTGATTTCTTTCAATGTACTCTTCATTTCAGTCACTGTATTCTTCACTTTTTACTGGTTCTTTTTTTTTAATGTTTTCATCTCCTTTTTTAAAATGTTTTATATTTGTGTAAATTCTCCGAGTTCTAGTCTTCCCTTACGTTCCTCAAACATTCTTATAACCAGTGTTTTGAACTCCGTCTGGTAGATTGTCTCCATTTTGTTTAGTTCTTTTTCTGGTGTTTTGTTCTGTTCTTTCATTTGAGGCACGTTTCTTTGTCTCCTTATTTTGGCTGACTTCCTGTGTTTGTATCTATATATTAGGTAGATCTGGTATGTTTCCCTATCTGGACAGATGGCTTTATATGGTGGGTGTCTTGTGAAGCCTGGTGGTGCAATCTTCATGGTCACCTGACCCAGGTACTCCAGGGGTGTCCCTTGTGTGGGTTGTGCATGCCCTCCTGTTGTAGTTGGGCCTTGATTGCTGTTGTTATGTCAGTAGGTAAAGTTGACCCTCATGCTGACTGGCTGTGAGGGCTGGCCATAACTACAGCAGATGAACTCTTGTGTGTGTAGGTTGACCACATGGAGTGGGAGTTATTTTAGTAGCACTCTGGTGCTAGCTCACCCCACACTTTAGCTGTGTCATTTGTGGAGCTGGCTTGTGTAGTACTCTGGTGTGTGGCCACCAGCTGTGTTGGATCTGGAGCCTTTTGGGAGGGGCTCTGAGGCAGGCCAAGTTCAGCTACCAATCATGCCTGGCTTGGGGCCTCTTGTTAGGACCCACAGAGTAATTTGTGATTAATTGTCACTTGTGCTGGGATTGGAAGCACCTGGGAGAGGTATGCTGTGAACCAAGGCTGGCTGCCTCTCGTGACGGGCTTGGGGTCCTTTGGTGGGCACCATGATGTAAGCTGAGGCCAGCTTCCACTTCTGCTGTGCTTGTGGTCACTTAGGTAAAGTTATGTTCCAGGTCAAGATTGGCTACTCCTTATGTCAGGCTTTGAATACACTTGATGGGAGTTACCATGCAAGTTGAGATCAGTCTCTGCTTGTGCTAAGCATGGGACCACTTACAAAGAGGTACAAGGCACACTGAATCTGGCTGCTGCTTGTTTGTACTTGTAGGTCTTTGAAAGATTTGGAGAAAGTCTTCAGCATAAGTCAAAGCAGATGGCTTGTGTGGGAGAAGAGCTGCTGGAAGAAGCTCAAGCCAGGTGAACAAGTTGGGTGTGGCAGGGTCTTAGAAAATTACTAAGACTGGGCAAATGGTGTTAGCCAGGTTAATAAAGAACGCAGCTATGGGGGCCACCTACACTACACCAGGCTGGCTGGTTGAAAGGAGAACTCACCAAAGGAACAGTGGCACCTGCCAGCACTTTCATCCCTGAAGAAAGTTGCCTGGACTCCTGCCCCTTCAAACATCACCCTGAAGTTAGTCAATATCATTTCTTCCTATATGTCCTTAGCATTTTGAGCTGTTTCACTTGAACTGGAACTCAGAGCAAGTAAGTTTTTGTTGTGGCCCTTTAAGGGAAGCACCGTGTTCTCCTACAACCCTTTCCCAGATGCAATTCCTGCTGGTTTTCAGAAGCAGATGTTATAAAGACTCCTCTTCCTGGCACTGATGCCCCAGGTTGGAGAGCCCTGTGAGGGGCTGGGATCCCTTGTTCTCCAAGATATCCCTCCTAATTCTTAATCGCCATGCCATCAGTGTACAATCTATCCATTCCATGTTCCCGTCCCTCCTTCCAGTCTTGATGTTGCTTTTTATTTATATCCTTAGTTATAGAAATTCTCTTCAGCTAGTCTTCAAGTGATTCTCAGTGATGGTTGTTCTATAGTTTAGTTGTAATTCTAGTCATGGGAAGAGGTGAACACAATGTTTACCTACTTGTATCATCTTAACTGGACTTCTCAGGGTTTTTGTTTTACTATTTGCTCATTTTCTTTTTCTTTATTTAATATTTTTTTTTCTCAAGGAGACAGACAGGAAAGGAGAGAGATTGGAAGCATCAACTTGCAGTTGGGGCAGCTTAGTTGTTCATTGATTGCTTTCTCATATGTGCCTGGACTGGGGGGCTCCAGCTGTGCCAGGGAGCCCTTGCTCAAGCCAGCAACCTTTGGACTCAAGTCCGTGACCACAGGATCATGTCTATAATTCTGTTCTCAAGCCGGCAACCTCAGAGTTTCGAACCTGGGTCTTTAGCATCCCACATCAACGCTTTCCCCACTGTGCCACCTCCTTGTCAGGCTCTTTTTTATTTTTTAATTTGCTTCTTTTCTTTAAGCATGTCAACTATATTTATATTAATTCTCCCTTGTCTATATTCCATATTAGTAAATCTCTCTCGAATAATTTTCATCTCTTTTCATTTAATACTATATATTTCTTCAAAACTGTCTTTCATATTCTTTATTATTTTCATTCATATATATTTTATTTTTGGTTGCTTCTACACAACCTTTATGAAAAGATTTAGTGATGCCCTTTCTCCCGGGTCTTACCATTTAGCACTTTGAGTATCAACATTATGGATTTATGTGGTTTTTGGCCTCATTTATTTTTCTTCTTCCTTAGATCAAAGACTCCTTGCTCCATTTCTTCATCCTCTTCAGGGATGGGAGAAAATTTAGCTGGCTGTTTTTATATTCTACTATTGCTTTCTCTTTAAAGAAAGAATGGGAGAAGTTGCAGGACAGATAAAGTGAGGAAGAAAATTCCAAGGAAAAAGAACAACATGGGGAAAATATGGGGCATACAAAGATTTTAGGGCTTCTGAGGAAATGAGAGAAGGATCATGTGGGTCAAGAAGCACAAGCCTGAGAGGTGCGGCCGCTCGATGAAGTGAGAGAGGTCAGGCTGTATAAGGCTTTTAGGCTTGGAGTTTGGATTTTATTCTTAGAATACTGGGTGGGTGGGGAAAGGGGGGGAGTGGTGGTCACTGAAGGGCTTTACAAGGAATATGCATTAATGTCCTTTTTTACAAAGATAACTTGTAAGGTGGAGGATCGATTGGGTAACATGAAGAGTAGAAGATAGAAAATCAGTTAAAAAGCCCTTATACCTACTTATTGAAGACGGTGGTTGACTAGGGGAGGCACTAAAAATAGAAGGAAGAAATATTTTTAAGTGAAGAAGAAAACTGGATAGATGCATCTATTTGTTGCATCCATAATAGCTTGATGTGTAATAGCCAAAGGTGGAAAAGATTAAAATGTTCACCAACAGGTGAGCTTAAATAAACTGGTATCTCCATAGAATGGAATACTCAGAAACAAAAGAAATGAACTTTTAATACATGCAACAACACAGATGAATTTTAAAATAATTATAGTGTGTAAAAGAAGCCATAAAAAAGAGTTTATAGTGTATGATTCTATTTCTATAAAAGTCTAGAAAATTCAAACTGAGCTATAGTGACAGAAAGTTTATCAGTAACTTCCTGAAGATGGCAAAGGGGGGGGGGAATAGGGTGGGTGCACCAGAGAGATTATGCAAGAGCATTACACAATTTTTTGGTATATTTATTATCTTGATTGTAGTGACCGTTTGGGTGTATACCATATCAACTTACTGAAGAATACACTTTAATTACCCGCAGTATAGTTCATGTCCATTATACATCAATATAGCTGTTTTAAAAATTATTAAAAAATACTTTTATGGTAGCTTAATGGTATTTGATGAAGGCAACGAGGGAGATCAAAATATCGAGGATGATGATTAGGTTTCTGAAATTAGCCATTTTCTATGAACATATTTAAAGCCATGGCAATGGAGGAGGCCAGAAAGAGTGGGAATGAAAAGTCCGGGGCTGAGTGTGAGGAAAAGATAACAGTTACAGGTTTCTGGAGGAGGAGCTGGATTTTATTCTTTTTGTGTAGATGCATCATAGTTGATTTAATGCTTACTGATGAAGGACATCTTTATTTCTGATATTATCATTTACAAACAATGTTGCAATGAGTACCCTTATCATGTGGCATTTTGGAGGAGTGTGTGCATGTAATTTGAAAATATATGCATGTGATCTGCAGGATAAATATTTAGAAATAACACTTGCTTGACCAAAGGGAAAAAGTAGTTGGGATTTTGGCAGAGGCTAATTGTTCTTCATAATTGCACATCTACATTCCCACCAGCAATGTGAAAATGTCTCTTCCCCCATTACCTCATCAACACAAAGTGTTATGTGTCTTTTAACCTCTACTAATCTGCTAAGTGAAAAATGGTAGCTCAGGATGATTTTAATTTGCATTCTGTAATTATGACATTGAACAACCTTCCTTTTTTTTCCTTTTTTTTTTTAAGAGCTAGAGAGAGAGGAGGGAAGAGAGAGAAAAAGGTAGAGAGGAGAAGGAAACATCAACTTGCAGTAGTTGCTTTTCATATGTGCCTTGACCGGGCAAGCCTAGAGTTTTGAACCGGCAACCTCAGCATTGCAGGTCTATGCTTTATCCACTGCGCCACCACAGGTCAGGTGAACATACCTTCATTAAAAAAAAAAATGAATGATTGATTTTAGAGAGAGAAGAAGGGAGAGAAAGAGAAAGAAAAATCAATCTGTTTCTGTATGTGCCCTGACCAGGGATTGAACACACATCCTTTGTGAAAGGGGATGACGTTTTAACCAACTGAACTGTCCAGCCAGGGCCATACATGTATTTTCATATTTAAGAGACATTTGTATTTTCTCTCTTTGAAATTGCCTACTTCAAAATATGGACTTGTTGATTTTTTTTTTTTTCTAAGCAGTTTATAAATGCCATCTTTGTGTTAGGAAAAGCAGTCTTTTGTGATATAACTTAGCAAATATATATATTTTCCCAGTTTATTGTTTGTCTTTGGAATTTATTTATAGTGACTTTTACCTTAAAGATATGTTGATTTTTATATTGTCAAGTTTATATGAATATTTTTATTTATGGTCCTTAAGCTTTGTGTGATAGTTAGGAAAACTTTCCCACTCTGAGTTTATTGAAGAGTTCCTCATGACTTCTCACAGCACACTTACAGTTTTCTTGTTTAAACTGAACTCTTTGAGCTAATCAGGAAATTTTCCTGGTATAAAGTGGGAAGTGTTGATACAATTTTCTTTTATAAATTTAATTTTGTTTGAGAGGGGAAGGGAGACGGAGGGGGCAAGAACGGAGAAAGAGAAAGAGAGAGGGAGAGAGAAGCATCAACTCGTTCCACTTAGTTGTACACCTATGACTGCTTCTCATCCACATCCTGACGGGCTCCATCTAGCAACCTGATGCTAGAGCCGGCCACCACGAGATTAAGCTAGAGCCGGCCACCACGAGATTAAACTAGAGCCGGCCACCACGAGATTAAACTAGAGCCGGCCACCACGAGATTAAACTGGTGACCTCACTGCTCCAGAATGATGTTCTATCCACTGTGCCACTGGCCAGAGCTAGTTTTATTTTTAGATGGATTGTTTTTATAAAATAAGTCTATTTTTTTTTTATCATTGAGTTTAGGATTTCAACTTTCTCTTTACTAAGTAAAAGAAAATACTTTATTTATTGAGCTTCTAGAATATATTTAAATGCTGACAAGAATGATCTTAGTTGCCTGACCAGGCGGTGGCGCAGTGAATAGAGCATTGGACTGGGATGTGGAAGGACCCAGGTTCGAGACCCTGAGGTTGCCAGCTTGAGCGTGGGCTCATCTGGCTTGAGCAAAAAGCTCACCAGTTTGGACCCAGGGTCGCTGGCTCCAGCAAGGGGTTACTCAGTCTGCTGAAGGCCCATGGTCAAGGCACATATGAGAAAGCAATCAATGAACAACTAAGAAGTCGTAACGTGCAACGAAAAACTAATAATTGATGCTTCTCAACTGTCTCCATTCCTGTCTGTCTGTCCCTGTCTATCCCTCTGACTCTCTCTCTATCTCTGTAAAAAAATAAATAAAGAATGATCTTAGTAGAGCGGGAGAGAGTCAAAAATTTAGGAGTGAACTTCCTGAGATGGTGAGAGAGGACAGAATTCAAAACGTTTTTTAATAAATAATAAAAGTTAACCTTTACTGAGAGATTATTATTATAATGCCTTACATGGATTAAATAATCCTTGGAATAAGAGTACATTTCTATTTATCACTTATTTAGGAAATACCAAAACCAAATGCTATGTTTCATAATAACTGTTCTAAACCACCGAAGCAGGAAAAATGACTAAGAATTCTGCACTTGCATAGCACTCATTGAATTTGACTGAAGTTTCTTTCTTGATCAATGAAAAACAGAACTTATGTAGACCTGTGGACACACTTTTCTGCATACAGAGAACAACCTTTTTATTCTTAATTAGTATAACCACTGGGAACCTCAATGACCCTTTATACTATAGTTCAGTGAGCTTCAGTGGTGCATGCTCCCTGTCCTGGCAAGAAAGTAAGCTTAGATATTTTCTATTGGTCATCATAGTGCTCACTGGCTTTCCTTTACAAGCTTGTAACAACTCAGTGAGGTGGGTTCTAAAATTACCCCCATTTTGCTCTTGAGGACACTGAGGCCCAAAGAAGCTGAACAATTTACCGTCTATTATTTTGACAGTAAGTGGTAGAGCCGGGCTTTGAACCTTGGTACTCTAACTCTATGGTCTTAAGTACAAGTCTTTGTTGAAATGGTAGGAAAGACAATGAATGTGTATTTGCAGGTAGGTATAAGTTTCACCATGGCAAGAAGTGATGCCTTTTATTTTCCTATTGAAATAGAAGGTTATAATAAACATTAAAAAAAAAACTCAGTCTGATAATATGATAGTATCATTTTCTCTAGCAATGATCACTTGCCTCAGTTGGAGAGGAAGCTCTGGAAAGCCCATGGCTGCCTTGAAGAAACATTCCTTTGGGAAGAGAAAGCAGAAGCAAATTAAAGACCAAGATCATATCTGACAATGTTCTCTGGAGCTGCCATTTCATGCAGAATGGATGTGAGAGCCTAAGACAGTTTAGAGTTCAAGTCAGGGAGAGGAGAATGATTCTATCAGCATACACTTAGTCCTGGCTGGTGGCCTGGGTCCCTATGTTCTCTCAGGAGTTAGTCTCCCAGGTGTCAGGTAACAGTGCTATTTGGCTGCAGCTGTAATAATCACCCTTTAACTTGCCCTCAGGTGGATCTGAATCGATCTGTTGACCCACACATCTTGGCTGGGATTTCAGAACTGTCCTAGTGAACTCTATAACCCTGCCAGTGACTGTGGCTGTGAGAGCAGCTCGTGGAAAACAGTCTCATGAAGGGGAGGAGAACAGGAGTGGACTGGATAGAGGGCATTTTTAAAAAGACGCATTAGTCAAGTAGCAGAAGCCTCATCCTTCTAATAAATATCGAACGATAGCCGATGACAGAGCAGACACTGAGTTAGGTAGTTAAAGACCCCTTGAAGCCAGTCCCATGAAGGTAGGGAGCATGACTCCGTCCTTCGGGCCTCTCTGAAGATGCTGGTTCTGGCCCTGGTGTGAACTGAGAGTTTATGAAATGATCACGGCATGGCTTAATAAAGGAAGGAGGAAGAAACTCTGTGTCTTGCTTGTGCCATCCTCTTTACAGGACTGGAATGCTTTCTCTTATTTAAAGGAACTGCATAAACTCAACCTTGTTTGCAGGTTCCTTTCTTCTCCGTGAAGTCTTCTCAGACGAACTCCTGCCTATACTTAACTTCCCCCTTTTTGGTGTCCATAGTGCAGATTCTATCTAATGCTTTGATTCAGTGTCGTGTCTCTCTCACTCTCTCAGACTGTATAGCTATACAAATACCTATATCTTACTTTCTAACAAGTATGCATCTTACCCTGATATGGTGCTAGGTGTAAAGCATTGCCCATAAAATATTTATTGATGTAACTACTTGTTGCCAAGGCAACACTGTTAGGAAAAAAGCTAAGGGCTTCTCGTCAACTCAGACTGGACACAGAGAAGACTGTGGTGACTTTTTTACTTGATCCTTAGCCTAATCTTTCAGACCCGAAACCATATGCATCTTTGATCTACATGGGATGTTATAGCATGCTACTCTACGAAGAGTGAAAATTGAAAGGTAAATTAAAACATCTTTATCTGGCAGCATCACAAAATGGTTGAAGTTTATAGACAGTTTTCTGATGAATGCTAAATGCAAATACTCATTTTCAGTAGATTTTTCAAGTCCCTGATGGTAGCCACTCACTAATCTTTCTTTGAATGTACTCTATTTACTTTGTCAGCATCTAGGATTAAAAATCAATTATTCTTGGCCCTGGCCGGTTGGCTCAGTGGTGGAGCGTTGGCCTGGCGTGCTGGGGACCCAGGTTCTATTTCCGGCCAGGGCACATAGGAGAAGCGCCCATTTGCTTCTCCACCCCCCCCCTTCCTCTCTGTCTCTCTCTTCCCCTCCCGCAGCCGGGGCTCCAACGGAGCGAGGATGGCCCGGGCGCTGGGGATGGCTCCTTGGCCTCTGCCCCAGGCGCTGGAGTGGCTCTGGTTGCGGCGGGGGCGACGCCCCCGGAGGGGCAGAGCATCGGCCCCTGGTGGGCAGAGCGTTGCCCCTGGTGGGCGTGCTGGGTGGATCCCGGTTGGGCGCATGCGGGAATCTGTCTGACTGTCTCTCCCTGTTTCCAGCTTCAGAAAAATACAAAAAAATAAATAAAAAAAATCAATTATTCTCTTTTCTCTAGTGAATATTTAATATCTTTAATTTGTATTAGTGGAAAACTTACCAGATCTTTTTAAAAGGGTGGCAGCAGGTTGCAAATGTTCAAATGGAAAGCATCCCAACACGTGTGCTTAGCTCTGCTCCCAAGACAAGCAGAAGTTCAATGTTAGCAGCTTTCTCTCCCATCATGCACGTAGCGGAGGTATTTTGATTGGCTAGAAGGACAGGTAGAAGAGCTCCAGACACCTTCAGGGACGCGTAGCACAGGAGACTTTACAGGTGATCTCCAGGTGATCCAGACGTTTTCTCTTCCAAGCCTGACTATTATTTTGTATTTTATTACTGGCCCAGCCATAATCAGCTGACACCAGAATTCTGTGGCTCTTCAAGGTCGCCATCTCTACCAAATTGATTTAAAGGCTTATTGGGAAAACATGAAGTTTAAAGAACACTTGTTTGGCCATAAAACTGTAAGTTGGTGTACTTGTTCAAAACTCACTTTTGGGCATAATTACTTCTTCTATCTCTTTCTGCTCCAAGATTCTAAGTCAGTGTGTTTTTATAGACCTGAGTGCCCTTCCTGACCTTTTTCACCTATTCAAGTCTTATTCAACTCTTTCAGTGGAATTCCTCCATTTCTTTGTACTCTCCATACAACCTGTAACTCCTTCTTGCTGGTGTTTTACTTACAACTGTATATAACATCTTTCTCAATGAAGTAAAAACTTCCTAAAGGCAAGGAGAATACCTCAGCCTCATTTGTACTAATGACAGCAGAGCATTGTGCCTTGAAACTGATTTTTTTTAATGCTGACTAAATATTTATTGTTTGTGAATAAGCTCCCATGGTGTATTAATGTTTTTTATTATTATTATTATTTTTTACAGAGACAGAGAGAGAGAGTCAGAGAGAGGGATAGATAGGGACAGACAAACAAGAACAGAGAGAGATGAGAAGCATCAATTATTAGTTTTTCGTTGCCACACCTTAGTTGTTCATTGATTGCTCTCTCATGTGGACCTTGACCTGGGGTCTACAGCAGACCGAATAACCCCTTGCTCAAGCCAGTGACCTTGGGTCCAAGCTGGTGAACTTTTGTTCAAACCAGATGAGCCCACGCTCAAGCTGGCGACCTCGGGGTCTCGAACCTGGATCCTCCACATCCCAGTCTGATGCTCTATCCACTGTGCCACCACCTGGTCAGGCCCACGGTGTATGAATGTTAAGATACAAATGCATTTATTCCTTCATTCATTTTTTTATGCATTCATTCAGGAAAGCGGTTATACCTGGTGAAAGAAATACACTGCCTCTCTGGCAGAGAGCTTGTGCAGGTGAGGGGAAGACCAGTTGAGAGTAGATGAAGACATTTGAATGTGTAAGAACAAGCCATTCTAATCGTTTTTCTGTCTCCATCCAGGCTTGTGGCCACAGCAGCCTGAACAATCCTCTTACAGCTTAAATTATGTAAGGTCACTCTACTACTTAAAAACCTTCACTGATGTCCCATCATTGTATTTAGATAAAGCCCAGAGTGGTCACCCCGCACTACAAAGCTCCACAGGACGGGGCCGCAGCCCAAGTCTCCATCCTCGTCATCTGCCTTCCCCACTTGCTGCAGCCCCACTGCATACCATTTGGGGTTTTTAGGTACATCAGTTGCACTTTCATCTGAATTGTCCTAGACCTTTGCTTTGTCTGTGACACTGTTTCTGACGAGTTTCTCTTAATGGGCTTCTTGTAACAGCAACTAGAAAGCCTCAGAGGTGGCATCTTGATTGACCTGCTTTTAAAAAAGCAGAGTGAGCCCTGGCCGGACAGCTCGATTGGGAGTACCGTCCTAAAACTCAGAGGTTGCCAGTTCCTTCCCCAGACAGGACGGATCAATGTTCTTGTCTCTCTCTTGCTCTCTACCATTCCCTCTCTAGAACCAATAAAATAAACATTAAAAAAAAAAAGGCAAGGTGACCACTGTTGCTGGAACAGAATAAGAAGTGGGACAAAGAGAGAAATAAAACTTGAGTTTCACGCAAAAGCAGCATCAGTGTGGCTTGTGAGCAATGGTAAAGACTGGCTTTTCCTCTGGGTCGGAGGAAAAGCCACAGGGATTTTGAGCAGAGGAATGACACACTCTGACTTGTATTTATCATGAGTTACTCTGAGTGCCGTGTAAGGGATGCGATACAGAGATTTCTAGTAGAAGCAGAGAGATGAGGTAATGTGTCCAAATGAGAGATGACGGATGGATGAGAGACTAAAGGGACAGTTTCTAAATTTTAACTGCACCAGAGACTGTCCATAAAAACCCATTCTCCACCTTTTCCATACTGAAGGAATTGTCGTTAGGCCCATGGCTGTCTGCCCCATTTCCCAGGACTTCCTAGAGGTAAGTGTGGCCGTGGGACTCAGGTCTTCTTTCTGGAAACTGTGAATGTCTCCTCCAGGCTGATGTCTTCAGACAGTGGGCACGTGTGCTCTGGGCTCTTTCTCTTTTTCCCACAAGTTAGTTTTGAGCTTGCAGATGATGGCAATGCACTTGGAAATGTGAAGGAACAGATTGGAAGGCTCTAGGTTTCTGAATGACTATACAGAGTTGAGTTGCCTACCTACCAACTATGCTGATCCCAGATTGTAAGGTGAAAAATAAGCCCAAATTGTTACTGAATGTGTAACAATAGCTTAGCTTTTGCCCAGATAGTTCATTTATCAAGTTATATAATCACTTTGAATCTCACTTTCTGAAGTATGGAACACAAACAAACAGAAACAAATGATAGAAAAACAAAAGAGAAGAATCAAACTAGATACAAAACTAACAGAAAGCAATTTATAAAATGGCAGTAGGGAACCCACAAGTGTCAATAATTACACTAAATGTAAATGGATTAAACTTACCAATAAAAAGACACAGAGTAGCAGAATGGATTAAAAAAGAAAATCCAACTATATGCTGCCTACAAGAAACACATCTAAGCAACAAGGATAAAAACAAATTCAAAGTGAAAGGCTGGAAAACAATACTCCAAGCAAACAACACCCAAAAAAAAGCAGGTGTAGCAATACTCATATCTGATAATGCTGACTACAAGACAGAAAAAGTACTCAAAGACAAAAATGGTCACTTCATAATGATTAAGGGGACACTGAATCAAGAAGACATAACAATCCTTAATATATATGCACCAAACCAAGGAGCACCAAAATATATAAGACAGCTACTTATTGACCTTAAAACAAAAACTAACAAAAATACAATCATACTTGGAGACCTCAATACTCCGCTGACGGCTCTAGATCGGTCATCCAAACAGAGAATCAATAAAGATATAGTGGCCTTGAACGAAATACTAGAACACCTGGATATGATAGACATCTACAGGACACTTCATCCCAAAGCGACAGAGTATACATTTTTCTCTAGTGTACATGGAACATTCTCAAGAATTGACCATATGTTGGGCCACAAAGACAATATCAGCAAATTTAGAAAAATTGAAATTGTACCAAGCATATTTTCTGATCATAAAGCCTTGAAACTAGAATTCAACTGTAAAAAAGAGGGGGAAAAACCCACAAAAATGTGGAAACTAAACAACATACTTCTAAAAAATGAATGGGTCAAAGAAGAAATAAGCGCAGAGATCAAAAGATACATACAGACAAATGAAAATGAAAATACGACATATCAGAATCTCTGGGATGCAGCAAAAGCAGTAATAAGAGGAAAGTTCATATCACTTCAGGCCTATATGAACAAACAAGAGAGAGCCGAAATAAACCACTTAACTTCACACCTTAAGGAACTAGAAAAAGAAGAACAAAGACAACCCAAAACCAGCCGAAGAAAGGAGATAATAAAAATCAGAGCAGAAATAAATGAAATAGAGAACAGAAAAACTATAGAAAAAATCAATAAAACAAGGAGCTGGTTCTTTGAAAAGATCAACAAAATTGACAAACCCTTAGCAAGACTCACCAAGGAAAAAAGGCACAGGACTCAAATAAATAAAATCCAAAATGAAAGAGGAGAGATCACCACAGACATCATAGATATACAAAGAATTATTGTAGAATACTATGAAAAATTATATGCCACCAAATACAACAATCTAGAAGAAATGGATAAATTCCTAGAACAATACAACCTTCCTAGACTGAGTCATGAAGAAGCAGAAAGCCTAAACAGACCAATCAGCAGGGAGGAAATAGAAAAAACTATTAAAAACCTCCCCAAAAATAAAAGTCCAGGCCCAGACGGTTATACTAGTGAATTCTATCAAACATTCAAAGAAGACTTGGTTCCTATTCTACTCAAAGTCTTCCAAAAAATTGAAGAAGAAGCAATACTTCCAAACACATTTTATGAGGCCAACATAACCCTCATACCAAAACCTGGCAAGGATGGCACAAAGAAAGAAAACTACAGACCAATATCTCTAATGAATACAGATGCTAAAATTCTAAACAAAATACTGGCAAACCGAATACAACAACATATTAAAAAAATAATACATCATGATCAAGTGGGATTCATCCCAGAATCTCAAGGATGGTTCAACATACGCAAAACGGTTAACGTAATACACCATATCAACAAAACAAAGAACAAAAACCACATGATCTTATCAATAGATGCAGAAAAGGCTTTTGATAAAATACAACACAATTTTATGTTTAAGACTCTCAACAAAATGGGTATAGAAGGAAAGTATCTCAACATGATAAAGGCCATATATGATAAACCATCAGCCAACATCATTTTAAACGGCAAAAAACTGAGGACTTTCTACCTTAAATCAGGAACAAGACAGGGTTGTCCACTCTCTCCACTCTTATTTAACGTGGTGCTAGAAGTTCTGGCCAGAGCAATCAGACAAGACAAAGAAATAAAAGGCATCCATATTGGAAAAGAAGAAGTAAAGGTATCACTTTTTGCTGATGATATGATCCTATACATCGAAAACCCGAAGGACTCCACAAAAAGATTATTAGAAACAATAAACCAATACAGTAAGGTCACAGGATACAAAATTAACATACAGAAGTCCATAGCCTTTCTCTATGCCAACAATGAAATATTAGAAAACGAACTCAAAAAAATAATCCCCTTCACGATTGCAACAAAAAAAATAAAATACCTAGGAATAAACATAACAAAGAATGTAAAGGACCTATATAATGAAAATTACAAAGCATTGTTAAGGGAAATCGAAAAAGATACAATGAGATGGAAAAATATTCCTTGTTCTTGGATAGGAAGAATAAATATAATCAAAATGGCCATATTACCCAAAGCAATATACAAATTTAATGCAATTCCCATCAAAATCCCTATGAGATTTTTTAAAGAAATGGAACAAAAAATCATCAGATTTATATGGAACTATAAAAAACCCCGAATAGCCAAAACAATCCTAAGGAAAAAGAATGAAGCTGGGGGCATTACAATACCTGACTTTAAACTATATTATAGGGCCACAATAATCAAAACAGCATGGTATTGGCAGAAAAATAGACACTCAGACCAATGGAACAGAATAGAAAGCCCAGAAATAAAACCACATATATATGGTCAAATAATCTTTGATAAAGGGGCCAACAACACACAATGGAGAAAAGAAAGCCTCTTCAACAAATGGTGTTGGGAAAACTGGAAAGCCACATGCAAAAGAATGAAACTCGACTACAGCCTGTCCCCGTGTACTAAAATTAATTCAAAATGGATCAAAGACCTAAATATAAGACCTGAAACAATAAAGTACATAGAAGAAGACATAGGTACTAAACTCATGGACCTGGGTTTTAAAGAACATTTTATGAACTTGACTCCAATGGCAAGAGAAGTGAAGGCAAAGATAAATGAATGGGACTACATCAGAATAAAAAGTTTTTGCTCAGCAAGAGAAACTGATATAAAAATAAACAGACAGCCAACTAAATGGGAAATGATATTTTCAAACAACAGCTCAGATAAGGGCCTAATTTCCAAAATTTACAAAGAACTCATAAAACTCAACAACAAACAAACAAACAATCCAATAAAAAAATGGGAAGAAGACATGAATAGACACTTCTCCCAGGAAGAGATACAAATGGCCAACAGATATATGAAAAAATGCTCAGCTTCATTAGTTATTAGGGAAATGCAAATCAAAACTACAATGAGATACCACCTCACCCCTGTTAGATTAGCTATGATCAACAAGACGGGTAATAGCAAATGTTGGAGAGGCTGTGGAGAAAAAGGAACCCTCACTCACTGTTGGTGGGACTGTAAAGTAGTACAACCATTATGGAGGAAAGTGTGGTGGTTCCTCAAAAAACTGCAAATAGAACTACCTTATGACCCAGCAATCCCTCTACTGGGTATATACCCCAAAACCTCAGAAACATTGATACGTGAAGACACATGTAGCCCCATGTTCATTGCAGCACTGTTCACAGTGGCCAAGACATGGAAACAACCAAAAAGCCCTTCAATAGAAGACTGGATAAAGAAGATGTGGCACATATACACTATGGAATACTACTCAGCCATAAGAAACGATGACATCAGATCATTTACAGCAAAATGGTGGGATCTTGATAACATTATAAGGAGTGAAATAAGTAAATCAGAAAAAAACAAGAACTACATGATTCCATACATTGGTGGAACATAAAAATGAGACTAAGAGACATGGACAAGAGTGTGGTGGTTACCAGGGGTGGGGGGAGGGAGGACAGGGGGAGAGTTAGGGGGAGGGGGAGGGGCACAGAGAACTAGATAGAGGGTGGCGAAGGACAATCTGACTTTGGGCGAGGGGTATGCAACATAATTTAATGACAAAATAACCTAGACATGTTTTCTTTGAATATATGTACCCTGATTTATTAATGTCATCCCATTACTATTAATAAAAATTTATTTAAAAAAAAAAAAAAAAAAAAAAAAAAAAAAAAAAAAAAAAAAGAAAGAATCTCACTTTCTTCAATCGTCCAGTGGGAATAACACTGATACATTCCTTGTAAGGCTCTGGAGATCAATACACGAGACAATCTTGGTAAGGTGCTTAGTGCAGTATGTTTCTCATGATAAACTTTTGGTCAGTGTTTCTACTACCATTAATTATGAGGATAATTCCATCTTTGGTTTGCATGATGGCTATCTGGCTGATAAAAAAGTTGGAAATGGTGAACTTATAGGGGACTTATCGAGTTGCCACGAGTGGAATCCTAGTACAGTATTGATATTTTTAATTCTTCCCCAGATGGCTCTGCTGAATACATTAGTTTGTAAATACATACTTTTACTTTTACTATATCTATCATATAGTGTTCTATTAATAAAGTGCTTTCCTTTGGGAGAAAGACTAGTCTAGGGTTACTGATATTGCCATAAATGCTAGAAAATGAAGGGATAATAAGGCCAATTAGTCATATTTGATGAAACAAATTTCCTATGGACATTGGTGTTAAAAAAATAATTAACCATTTAAATGTAAGCTGTAATTGAAAAAAATGTAATTAAAAAAATTCTAAATGTAATGTGTACAAAGTGCTTAGAAGAGAATATCACATCTGGTGGGTACTCAATAAATACTTGTTGAATAAAAAAAATATATACAACCTTGTGTGGAAGATTTCCATTTGGAGCTGTATGGTCCGCTACATCCTTTAAAGATCCCTCCTATTAAACAATAAGATCCTTCATAAGACTTGACTTTTGTTTCAGTTCTAGGACCAGGAGATAAGGGAAGTAAGAATCCAGGCTCATAAACCCAACCCACCCAAACAAAGCAGGCACACAAGTGAGGCTGCCTTAAATGCCAATGTTGGCACTGACACCAGGAAAACTACTGTTAGGTCTGCAGAGGGTTGAGCTGATGAACCTGAGACTCTTGGATTAAGCTGGAGATCCTGAAGGAAAGCATGTTGTTCCCAGATCAACAGTGTCCTTGGGCTCCTGGCAGAAGCAAATGCAAATCCTCCCTGGAGGAGCTCATGCACTCTTGAAGGGCTCAGGATTTCTGGGATAAACAGCAACGAAATCTGAGCCAATCAGCGAAGACTCATACATAGGTACGGAAAATGCCTCAGCAAGTGAAGAAGGGAACTCAAAGGACATCAGATATGAAATGATCATATTCAAGCCAAAACAACTTTGTATAAAGTCTTTTTTTTTTAATAACAGCTTTATTGATATATAATTCACATGCTAAACACTTTAGCCATTTAACCCATTTGAAGTGTACAATGAAATCTACTGCACACAAAAATTAGGGAATACTTCAAAATGAATATGAAGCGATTAGAAAAAGAAGCATTTGATTTTTTTTTTATTAAACAAGAACATCAGAAAAGCAAATGACAAGTCAAAGAAAGTTGTTCAATTATGCAAATGAGATGCAAAACCAACTATTATTTCATTGGTGAAAATGCACTGTACAAAAGGCTGAAAGTTCTGGAGTATTTGCACGTTCCCTGATCCCCTAATTTTTGTGGGCAGTGTAGTTTTTAGTATATTCACAGATAACACGCAGCCATCACCAGTATCCATTTTAGGACATTTTTATCACCTTAAAGCAAGGCTCCCTGTCCTTTGGCTCTCAACTTGATGTGCCATTTCCCTCTTCCCAGCTCCAGGCAACCACTAATCTGTTGTCTGCCTCCATAGATTTAGTTCTCTATTCTGGGTTTTCATGTGAATGAAACCGTGTCGTAGGTAGTCTTTTGTGACCGGCTTGTTCCATTCAGTATAATGTTTTCAAGTTTCATCTATGTTGTAGCATATAGTAATACTTTATTTCTTTTTTATGGCTGAATATATTTCAGACACTTCATTGTAGAGATATACCATATTTTGTTTCTCCATTTGCTCACTTAAGGATATATGAAGTGTTTCCATGGATTGGTTATTACAAACACTGCTGCTGTAGACATTTATTTAAACATTTCTGGGTAAACATGTTTTCATTTTTTTTGGGAGTGGAATTGCTAGGTCGTATGGTAATTATGTTCAATTATTTGAGGAACTGCAAGGTTGTTTTCCAAAGTGGCTGCACTGTTTTATTTTCCCACCATCAGTGTGTAGGTGTCCTGGTTTATTCTTATTGTTGCCAACACTGTTGTGATCTGACTTTTTTTTTTTTTTTTTTTTCTTAAGTTGGAAATGGGGAGGCAGTCAGACAGACTCCTGCATGCACCCGACCGGGATCCACCCGGCATGCCCACCAGGGGGCGATGCTCTGCCCATCTGGGGCGTTGCTCTGTTGCAACCAGAGCCATTCTAGCACCTGAGGCAGAGGCCACAGAGCCATCCTCAGCACCCGGGCCAACTTTGCTTCAATGGAGCCTTGGCTGCAGGAGGGGAAGAGAGAGACAGAGAGGAAGGAGAGGGGGATGGGTGGAGAAGCAGATGAACGCTTCTCCTGTGTGCCCTGGCTGAGAATCGAACCCGGGACTCATGCACGCCAGGCTGATGCTCTACTACTGAGCCAACTGGCCAGGGCCCTGATCTGACTTTTTGATTCTAGCTATATTAGTGTGTATGAAGTGGTTTCCCATTGTGGTTTTGATTTACTTTTCTCTAATGATGTCTAGCACCTCTCCATGGCCTTATTTGCTACCTTCAAATCTTGTTTGAAGAAATGTCCATCTAGATCTGAGGGACTGAATGGGTGTCCTCCTATGTTCATATTTTAGGAGAGCCCTAACTCCCAAAGTGAAGGTATTCAGAATTGAAACTTTGGGAGGTAATTAAGTTAAATGAGTTCATGAGAGTAGGGCCCCATTATGGGACTCATGTTTCTACTGGAAGAAGAGGGGAGATTTGGCTCTCTCTCTCTATCATGTGAGGACACAGTGAGAAGGCAGCTGTCTGCAAGTCAGGAAGAAAGGCCTCATCAGAAACTGAATCTACTGGCACTTCGACCTTGAACTCCCTAGCCTCTGAAGATGTAAGAAATACATATCTGTTGCTTAAATGACCCAGTATTTTGCCATGACAGCCTGAGTTGATTAATGGAAGAGCTTTTGTTAATTTTTAATTGGGATATTTATCTTTTAATGGTTGAATTGTAAGAGTTCTTTATATATTCTAGATACTAATCCCTTATCGGGTATATAAATACAAATATTTTCTCTCATTTTCTGTGTTGTCTTTTTTACTTTCTTGATGGTGTCTTTTGAAACACAGAAGTTTTAAGTTTAATAAATTCTAACTTGTCTATTTCTTTGGCTGCTTGTACTTTTGGTGTCAAATCTAAGGATCTTTTGCCAAAGTCATGAAGATTTACTCTTCTGTTTTCTTCTAAAAGTTTTATAGTTTTTATTCTAATTTAGGTCTTTGATCCATTTCTTGAGTTGAGTTTTGGTATGTGGTGTGAGGTAAGGATCCAATTTCAGTATTTTACTTGTGGCTGTCCAGTTGTATCATTGCCATTTTTTAAAAGTGATTTTTTCTTTCCTTGAAGGACCATGACACCTTAGCATTAAATCAGCTGGCCATATAGTTCATGGTTTATTTTCAGACTGTCAATTCTGTATCATTGATTTGTGTATAGTATATCATTGTGCCAGTACCACCCAGTCCTGATTCTCATTGCTTTGTAATGGTTTTGAAATCAGGAATGGTAAGTATTACTACTTTAGTCTTCTTTTTCAGGTTTTTTGGGGCAATTTTGGGTTCTTTGCAATTTTATATTAATTTTAGAATCATAAATTTCTACAACAATGTCAACTGGGATTCTGATAAAGATTGTATTGAATCTGTATTTAATTGTGGGGAGCACTAGTATCTTAACAATGTTAATTTTGCCAAATTAACTTAAAATATATTCTATTTATTAAGATATTCTTTAATTTTTTTCAACAGTGTTTTGTAGTTTTCAGTTTATAAGACATATATATCTCTTGTTAAATTTATTTTATTAATTTTGATGCTATTGAGAATGGAATTTAAAAAAACAAAATTTTTTTAGATTTTATTTATTCATTTTTAGAAAGAGAGGAGAGAGAGAGAGAGAGAGAGAGAAGAGGGGGAGGAGCAAGAAACATCAATGCTCATACGTGCCTTGACCAGGCAAGCCTTGACCAGTAACCTTAGCGTTCCAGGGTGAAGCTTTATCCACTGCACCACCACAGGTCAGGCAGAATTGTTTTTTAATTTCATTCTTGTATTTTCACTGCAAGTGTATAGAATACCGTTTATATTTATACATTGATCTTGTAAACTTTCTGAACTCATTTATTAGTTCCAAGAGTTTTTCTTTAGCAGGTTTTTAAGGATTTTCTATATACAGAATTGCGACATCTGCAAATAGAGATTGTTTTACTTCTTCTTTTTCAATCTAGATGCCCCTTATTTCTTGCTCTTGCCTAATTTTCCTTGCTAAAATCTTCAGCAGTGATGAGTACAAGTGGTGAGAGTGTACATGCTTATCCTGTTGCTGATCTCAGAGGGGAAGTATCCAGTATTTCAGCTAGTGTGTCACATTAAATGTGATGCTAGCTGTGGGCTTCTTGTAGGTACCTTTTATCAGGTCGAGAAGGAGTACTTTTATTAGCTTACTAGTTTGTTCAGTTTTTAGAATGAAATAACAATAGTTTTTGTTAAATGCTTTTTATGTATCAGTTAATATATAATTTAAAATTTTATGTATTAATATGTATGCTATATAATATATACATATACATAGTATATAATAATGTAATTTAAAGTTTTTGTTTTATTAATAGAATATTCTACATTAATTGACTTTTAGATATTAAACCAACCTTGCATCCTTGGGTATACCTCACTTGGCCATGGTATATAATTCTTTTTATATCTTGCTGAATTGGTTTGATAGAACTTTTTAGGGTTTTTATATCCATATTCATAAGAAGTAGTGGTCTATATATTTTTTGTTCTTGTGATGTCTTTATCTGGTTTTAATATCAAAGTAATACTACTGTATTCTCTTAAGACCATTACCAGAGGTTTTAACTAGTCAGTTTTTAAAAATAATTTTCACCAAGTTCCCTGGATAATAAGTCAGCAGAGATGCTCAGTGTCATCCCAGAAGTATATCTAGTTTTAAAGAAAAGAGGATGCAATCACAAAAGCTACAAAGTAGCAAGAGACATAAAAAGTGACCAGCCAATTTGCAGAATAAGTAGAATCACTGGGGGGAAAGAAACCTTATTGTCTATAAAAAACAGCAGATGAGTTCAGTAGCACAGTAAATAAAGCTGAACAAAGAATTTGTTAACTGACAACAGAGACAAAGAAATGCAAAGCATGAGGCAAGGTTAAACTTCTGGATGACAGGTTGAAATGTCAATACAGATACAATTGAGCTTCTCTATCTGAAAGGATAATAGCCAACAAAAACTGTCCAGAAGTGGTCCAAGACTTGAACACAAGGCTTTAAAAAGCCCATACCTCCTTGACTGTAATAAATCTTCAGAAGAACAAATTCAAAAGAAAGGTATTGGCCTTGGCCAGTTGGTTCAGTCAATAGAGCATTGGCCTGGCGTGTGGACATCCTGGGTTCAATTCCTGGTCAGGGCATACATGAGAAGCAGCCATCTGCTCCTCTCTCCCTCCCTCTCCCTCTCCTCTCTCTCTTCTTCTTCTGCAGCCAGTGGCTCAGTTGGTCCGAATATCGGCCTCAGCCACTAAGGATAGCTTGGTATCATGTTTTTGTTGCTGTTTATTGTAGCCAGTACATCACGAATAGGGAAGGGATAAGAGTTACAGTGTTGA
The DNA here is from genome assembly GCF_036850995.1 of Saccopteryx leptura. Lineage (NCBI taxonomy): Eukaryota > Metazoa > Chordata > Mammalia > Chiroptera > Emballonuridae > Saccopteryx > Saccopteryx leptura. The sequence continues at coordinate 367,614,063 of NC_089503.1, read as the reverse complement.
AAGATTAGGATGACTGTACATGTTAATTTGCCCAGGTTAGCCCATGTTTGTGCCTGTTGTCTCAGCGTACTCGTTAACATCAACCCTCACTCTGAAGAATATCCTCACTTGAATGGTAAATTATTTGGCCACTCTGGGTATACAGGACTTAGTGACATGGTGGATTTGGGGGACAACCAATTGGGTAGAGGCAAAGATAAACCTCAGATCTCATTCCTGGTTGCCCTGGAGGGTGGTGGAGCCCCTGACATGATCACCAGGTGAACTCATGGATGCTTGTCTCAGAGCAGGAACTTCTTGGAGGATCTTTCATAAGACTGGTAAGATGTTTGGTTCCACCTATTCCAATTATCTGAGGTTTTAATTCTTCTGAGGCATTTCAATGAGCTAAATCTGACATGTAATTACCTCTGTTATTTTTTGAGTAAATGAGAACACCCAGAAGGCTCCTAAATTAGCTGCACATCTGGAAGTTCTCCATTGGCAAGTCCAAAAGGTTCTGTTGTTGGCCGCCTCATGTTTACTGTGATAAGATCCATCATAACAAGCCACCTGGAAGGAAGAGGTTTCTATTTGCATTAAGTTACAGAGAATAGGAGAAACACTTTCCTGTTTCTTCTGAAGACATTTTTTAAAAAGTGTGCTTGAAAGTTGCTAACAGAGTAGATCTTACATGTGCTCACCACAAAGTGGTCATTGAAAATGGGTCATTAGGATGGAGGCGTTGGTTAACATGGTGGTGGTCATATTGGAATAATACGTGTATCAAATCAATATATTCTATAAAGTATACAACATGAAATGTCAAATCTATCTCAATAAAATTGTGAAGGAAAGTGTGTAGAGCCCCAAAACTGATAGAGATAAGATTCAGATTATGCTTATCAAGTGAAATATTAATCCATTTGGTAATCATGTTGTTGATCCCGGGGAAGAGAGTGGAAGAGCCCGCCTCAGGGAGAGGTGACAGGGTTAAGAGATTAACAGTAGGCCTGCCTGCTGGCTTTGACTGAGCCCTCTTTGACAATGGTGGTTTGAGTAAGTCACTTACTTTGTCTGAAATTCAGTTTCTTCTAAAATGTGAGAATAGTATGACTATTTATTACCACTGACCATGTGTCCAGTGCTAGTCTAAACACTTTTTGAATCTTCAACACAAACCAATGTATTTATATTATTGTCATCATTCCCATTTTAAAGATTAGGAAATTAAGGCATCTAGACATGGGTTAACTTTCCTAAGAACACACTCTTTAGAAGTGGTACCTCTAGGATTGCATCTGGATACTGTGCTTTCACTGTCCCGACTGGTTCACCTGGTTGCCTGTCTGCCGTTCTCTATTTTGTTGTATGCCCTGGGAGAGTGGCCCATGTGGGGGTCCTTGCCCTCAGGCTCTGGTCCAGTTGCAGCAATGTTAAGAGATCAGAAAGTTGGAGAAGAAAGAGATTAAACTTATTCTTCGTCCAGGATCCTGCCTGAGGGATAACCACCGTTTGGCTGCTTGGCTGTGTCCCTTAATTGAAAAGGTTGTCACTTGTCTGCTACCCTTTCCATACACTTCACCTGGTTAGGTTCTACAAACCATTCTTTTCCCAGCTCCCTTCTGGCCTAGGCATGGTAATAGCGCTTCACTCCAGCCTGGTATACTGTACCATCCTTGCTGCTAGGACCCATATGGATTATGCTTTGCAATCTATGAAGTTGCATACAGTATACTGGACCAGAAGGGGGTTCACTTTGTGGCCACAGTACTCTCTGACTTGAACATTGGAAGTTCTGCTTATATTTATATAAAGCCTCCTAGCTGGGTCTCTCAGGAGGCAGAAAGCTGGACCATGTGGCAGCGGGCACCTCCAGGACTGAGACACTTAATAAATTGGGGAGTGTGGTGAACAGATTTGTTCCTTAATGTCGTGGCCAGATTTGTAGAATTTTGGTACCTCCCAACCTACCAAACTTATTTAGTTCCAGTACCTCCAAATTCTTCCATTCACTGAATGTGTAATGGAATTGACATGCCTCTTCCTTCTGCGGGCACATTCCTCCTTTCTGCCTAGGAAGCTCTTGTGGCTATCTTGTGAGTGTTACTTGCTCAGGGGAACCCTCACTGGTCCTGCCCACAAGTCCTGCCAGTGTAGACTGCAGCTTCATTATATACTTCTTAGCCTTTTGAGACTTCCCTTCACAGCACTTACCAGGGTTTATAATTCCACATTTGGGTCCATGCTTCCTCCCTCACTAAGGAGGATGCTTCAAGAGGAGTTGGGTTTGCTTCTGGCTTTGCTCACTATGAGATTTCCAGAAATGAGGACAGTGACTGACTCCAGTGTGCACTGAAAAATGCGTGTTGAGACAAATGGGCGGCTGTGAGAGTGAGTATCATATAAAATGGTGAAGATGACAGACAGGGAAGAAAACTGGGGTGTGGTTCTGGGTGTATGCAGGCAAAATGGGAACCCAGTTGACCTGGAGTCTTACAAAATGTTGACACTCCTGTGGGAAAAGTTTTCTTTTTCTCAGGAGGGCAATAGAATAGTCTTAGAAGTGACTAGACTGATGTCCATAACGACAAGAGGAGGAATAGATCACAAAGTTAATGGGCAGTCCAGCTCCCTTCATGAGAAATGAGGACTGGGGAGAGCCATGAAGGGACAGAGGAAGTTCCCTTGGGATTGTCATTATTGGGTGACAGGTGGAGCCTGGAAGACAGAGCAGGAGAGAGCACACCCCCTGCTTGCATGCCCTGGGCCTCAGAGAACTCTAGGTGCTGCAAGAAGAATGTATAAGAAACTCCAGTTAGGAGAATGTGTAAGAATGTGTAAGAATCCAGTTAGAAGGAGATGAGGGAGCGCTAGGGACTTCATTGGTACAGGCTTGGAATACTGACTGTTTTCTTTAGTCTATACTTTATAGTGTTATCCACACATCCGTTTTCATTTCCTTTCTCACCAGGTGTGGGACGTATGTGTTAGAAGATGAAGTCTTTTGACTTAGTCATCGCTTTTAGTGATTTCTTCTTCTCTTCACTGAGAGTGGTATTTCCGAGTTGATTATGGCTCCTTCTGTAACTGCCCTTTTTTTGTACTATTTCTGAACATTCTATATGAAGTTGGAATCATAAACCATTGACTGATTTATTTCCTAATTCATGTGGGTCCAGAATTTGGCAGCCCCTTTATATTTTAGTGTATTTTTACTTGGTTTTGCATTTTTCCATTTAGGTTGCACACTTGGATAAAAAGCTTTTCTCAATATAAGCTGCTGCTTTAAATCAGGTGATGCATGTGAAATGAAAAAAAAAACACACAAAAAAACCCCCCACAAAACCCCAGTTCATGCGTAAATAATAATAAAATAGCATTTCTAAGTTTAACTACAGGTTCATTATTGAATTCTGCAGAGAACTGATTGAACTAACCTCAAAGACCATGCTTTTTGACTAATTTGTATGGAAGGTTATAAATAGCGTAGTGAGCTCTGTCTACAAGGCCACAAGCCAAAAAATCTTTGTGCCATGAAGGAACTGTTGTTCTTTGTGAATAGACAATTATTAGATGGCATCTCTGAAACTGGAAGCTAAAGTAGTTTGTCAGTAGACAGTCCAATAAAAAAAACCCCACGATTTGATAAAAGTGTCATTCAAAAATGGTTCAAGTATTTTATATCTATGTATGTATCTATTTATATATTACTTCTATGTAGATGTGGCTTTGGTAATATATTTATATTTAAATTTTAACTATAGAACAAATTATATAGTATAAAAATTTGGCAACACATTAGTGTAAAAGTTGATTGTTTATTCTGCTTATTGATTTAATACATGTCTGTTGTAGAAAGTGAAACAATAACTCCATAATGGTTATAAAAAAAGAAATGCCCAAAATGTTATCATCCAGAAACAACCTCAAAAGTATGACTCAGAGCTCATTCCAAATTAGAAAAATATAGGTAGACATCATTATTGACAACATCAATTAAAAAAAAACCAACTTTCAAAACCAATCTGTCTGAGCCCTATGAAACAGAGCCCATGACAAGAAATAAGTGCTTTCGTTTTATTTGGGAGGTGCGATTCCAGGGCAGCAAGAATGAACAAAAAGATGCACCAAGTAGTGGAAGCTGGGAAGCCAGGGCACAAGACGTGTTTTGCTTCACGTTGAGATTCAAAGAGGCAAAACCTGTTTCTTAGCAGGTACACCTGCTTGGTCATGCAGTACGTACCCAGAAAGACTATGGAGACGTCATGCCTCTGAACAGTCCTTTGGAGGGAGGAGTGAGAGGGCGTGATCTCTAGCTCCTTGTCTTCTCTCTGCCCTTGGCCAGAGTTTCCCACTCCGGGAAGTTGCCTCCCCCACCCCACTCAGCGTCTGCAGCAGCCGCTTGCCAAGCCAGATCTCACGTTCTGCCACAGAGTTCTCTATTTGCATTCGGAAGCGTCAGGAAGAGCCAGGGACTAGGTGTGTGGCTGATTGGCCTGAAGAGATGGGCTCTTGCGGGGTTGCACCGAATAGGTCGGTCAGCCATAGCAATAGCTAAGGCAGAGCAAAGTCAACCAGGGTCCAAGGTCTGAGGGAACCTGTGCAGGCAAATAAGAGATATACTGAGGAAATAGAATTTAGGTTATTTTCTAGTTTTCATGATTATAACCAAGGCTGCAATGAAAATCGTTTTATATACAACTTGTGTACTTATCTGTATATTATCTTAGGATAAATTCTCAGACATATACTATATTGCTGAGTCAAAGATTTCAGAATCTTGGGAAACATTCCATATTCCCGTAAGAGATAAGAACAAAGAAAGGCAGGCTGTCCGGGGATGCCAGCCGGAAGCTAGTTTTGCGGTACGCCTCGTGTCTTGGCAGCTGGCTGGGTACTGCTGCGTGGAGGAATATTGAGGCTTCGGAGTGGTCCCTTTCCTTAGTTTCTCAGTTTTTACTTCTTTTCTTATATTTCAGATGTTCAGTCTAAAGATGGTTCAACCAAGATGTTCCAGCGGAGAAATGCAGGCACTTTTGATTTTAAAAATTCCTCTTTCTTTCCGGTAAGGTTCAACCAAGCCTGCAAATTCTAGGGAGCTCCCTGGGACAGACCGGTGGGAGCAGGGCAGAGTACCCAGTCGGCCATCCCAGCCAGAGGGCCAGTCCCAGGGAGAGGCTGAGGCAGGTGGCGCAGCCAGACTGTCCTGGTTTTCTGTCCCCAATTGCCTGCTCACTAGCTTGTGGCCTCGGGCAAGTCACTCATTCTCTGCTTCACTTCCTACCTCCATTTAATGAGGGGATTCTACTCACTTGATTAACTCTAAGGGACCCTTTCCACTTCCAGATTTTTCTAAAACCAAGACATACAATTTAAAGCACATTTTTTTTTCCCTTTGGTGCTAGAAAAATAGTGACTCGAAAGCCACGAAGCTCTGCCAAGTCGTAATGTACTTTCTTGTAAACATCACAGTAGAGGAAAACTGGAAATATCTCAAACGCCCAAATGCGGGGGGGGGGGGGGGGGAGTGTTTAAATCTCTTATCTCTTTAGGATTTAATGTTCTGCAGCCATTAAAAATAGTGTTTTCAACTGGAAAGATTAAAAAATGAATTAATGAAAGTGGTTACTCTCTGATGCAGAGAGGGCCGCGGTGACGGGGGCCATCACGGTGGTGGGGGTCGTGGTGATGGGTGGGTGGGCCCAGGTGGAGCGAAACTTCTTCCTGTGCACATGATTGTGTTTTGTTTTCAGTTCTGTGATTCCACTCAATATCAAAATATTTTAAATGATTTTTCAAATATATTTAATGATATTTAAAAATGTTTATGACATAATATTAAGATTTAAAAGCGGAGTGCAATGTTTTACACATGTGTGTGTATATGTGTATAAAATAATCCCAATTTGGTTTTTTGGTTTCGTTGGTTTTTTGTTTTGTTTTGTTTTTTTGTATTTTTCTGAAGCTGGAAACGGGGAGGCAGTCAGACAGACTCCCGCATGCGCCCTACCAGGATCCACCCGGCATGCCCACCAGGGGGCGATGCCCTGCCCATCCCGGGTGTCACTCTATTGCGACCAAAGGGGGCAATGCTCTGCCCATTCGAGGCGTCGCTTTGTTGCATCCAGAGCCATTCTAGCGCCTGAGGCAGAGGCCATGGAGCCATCCTCAGCGCCTGGGCCATCTTTGCTCCAGTGGAGCCTTGGCTGCGGGAGGGGAAGAGAGAGACAGAGAGGAAGGAGAGGGGGAGGGCTGGAGAAGCAGATGGGTGCTTCTCCTGTGTGCCCTGGCCGGGAATTGAACCCAGGACTCCTGCACGCCAGGCCAACGCTCTACCACTGAGCCAACCGGCCAGGGCCCCAATTTTGTTTTAAAATGCATAGGAAGCCCTGCCTGGTTGGCTCAGCAGTAGAGCATCGGTCCCGTGTGTGTGTGTGTGTGTGTGTGTGTAAGTCCTGGATTTGATTCTCGGCCAAGGCACACAGGAGAAGCACCCATCTGCTTCTCCACCCTTCCCCCTCTCCTTCCTCTCTATCTCTCTCTTCCCCTCATGCAGCCAAGGCTCCATTGGAGCAAAAGTTGGCCCAGGTGCTGAGGATGGCTCCATGGCCTCTGCCTCAGGTTCTAGAATGGCTCTGGTTGCAGGAGTCTGTCTCCTGCCTCCCCCCTCCACACTTCTCACTTTGGAAAAATACAAAAACAAACAAACATAAAATGCATAGGAAAAAGGTGAGAAGAAAACACTTAAAGTATTAACAACTATTTTCTTTGGAAAATGAGATTGGAGGTAATAATTTCGCTTTTTATTCCTTTTTATATTGTCCATTTTTTTCAGCAACGAGTGTCTATCTGTTTTACTGATATAAAATATATATGCATATTTAAAAGTACAGTGATACTTTGAGATACGAGTTTAATTTGTTCTGTAACTGAGCTCATAAGTCAGTCAACTCGTATATCAAACAAATTTCTCCCATTTAGAATAACTAAAATAGATTTAATCTGTTCCAGCCCTGTGAAACATCCCCAAACCATCCTAAATTATGGAAAAAGACATTTTTAATTAAGAAACACACATGTATACTTTACCAATGCATAAAAAATATATGAAATAAAAGAAAAAAGTGTTATTTAGTACTGTAGTACTGTATTCTTACCTTGGAGACAGACAAGTGTGGCTAACGGAGGTGAATGGCGGAGGAGGAGGGAGGGAGGAAGAGATGTAGGCACTGTAGACATGTAAACTAAAACTTCACTTTCTTAACACTAAATGTAAACTAAAACTGCATTTTCTTCACTTTAAACAAAACTAAAACTGCACTTTCTTTACTTAAAATGAAAACACAAAATCTTAATTGTAAAAAAATGCACTTTCTTAACTTTAAATATAACCTAAGCTTAACTTTATGTATTTTTCATTTAATCATCACCTGTTTTTGCCTTTTGGCTGCACTGTTCGGCACTTTCACTTGCAGGACTTTTGAATAAAAATCTATCCAAAGACATTTGCTTTTGCCCGGCTTTTAAAATGTTATGGAAATATGTCAAACAAGTGTCATTAAGAAGTGCTGAAGCACGACCAGTTGACATTTTTTTCTGGGTGTTTCTTTTCAATGAAACTTGAAAGCTTCTCCCACATTGCCAGCATGTCTTTAATTTCACTCCAACTCTACCTCCTCCTCACTACTAATCTCTTGCAGAAGCTCCATATGTTGCATCATCTGTAGCTCCTTCAACTCCTCAGTTGAGAGTTCCTCCTCATGTTCCTCGACGAGCTCATTTACATCACCCACATCTACCTTCAGACCCATTGACTTTCTGAGGGACACAATCTCCTCCAACACTTCTACCTCAGTTTCAGTCTCTGGTTCGAATCCTTCGAAGTCCTTGTCTGCAACAACATCAGGCCATAACTTTTTCCATGCTGAGTTCAAGGTTCTTCTTGTAACCTCTTGCCATACCAAGTCAATAATGTGTAAACATATCATGATGTAGTGATCTTTCCAAAACTCTCGAAGGGTTAGATTTGTATTCTCAGTCACCTCAAAGCAGTGGCAGAACAAGTGCCTTGTGTTAAGCTTTTTAAAGTTGGAAATGACCTTCTGATCCATAGGTTGCAAGATTGAAGTCGTGTTGGGTGGGAGGTAGAAGACTTTCACGAATTTGAACTCATTGAGAATGTCATCTTTAAGACCAGGTTGGTGGGCTGGAGCATTTTCAAGGATTAGTAATGCTTTCATCAGGAGTTTATTTGTTTATTTTTATTAATTTTAATGGGGTGACATTGATAAATCAGGGTACATATGTTCAGAGAAAACATCTCTAGGTTATTTTGACATTTGATTATGCTGCATTCCCATCACCCAAAGTCCAATTGTCTTCCGTCACCTTCTAACTGGTTTTCTTTGTGTCCCTCCCCTCCCCCAACCCCCTCCTTCTCCTCCCCACCCTGTAACCAACACACTCTTGTCCATGTCTCTGAGTCTCATTTTTATGTCCCACCTATGTATGGAATTATATAGTTCTTAGTTTTTTCTGATTTACTTATTTCGCTCAGTATAATGTTATCAAGGTCCATCCATGTTGTTGTAAATGATCCGATGTCATCATTTCTTATGGCTGAGTAGTATTCCATAGTATATATGTACCAAAGCTTTTTAATCCACTTGTCCACTGACGGACACTTGGGCTGTTTCCAAATCTTTCTATTGTGAACAATGCTGCCATAAACATGGGGGTGCATTTCTTCTTTTCAAACAGTGCTATGATGTTCTTAGGGTATATTCCTAACAGTGGGACAGCTGGGTCAAAAGGCAGTTCGATTTTTAATTTCTTGAGGAAGCTCCATACTGTTTTCCACAATGGCTGCACCAGTCTGCATTCCCACCAGCAATGCAGGAGGGTTTCCTTTTCTCCACATCCTCGCCAGCACTTATTCTGTGTTGTTTTGTTGATGAGTGCCATTCTGACCGGTGTGAGGTGATATCTCATTGGGGTTGTAATTTGCATTTCTCTAATGATTAGTGATTTTGAGCATTTTTTCATATGCCTATTGGCCATCTGTATGTCCTCTTTGGAGAAGTGTTTATTCATTTCTTTTACCTATCTTTTGATTGGATTGTTTGTCTTCCTGGTATTGAGTTTTGCAAGTTCTTTTTTTTTAATTTTTTTTTTATTTTATTTATTCATTTTTAGAGAGGAGAGAGAGACAGAGAGGGAAAGAGAGGAGAGAGAGAGAGAGAGAGAGAAGGGGAGAGGAGCTGGAAACATCAACTCCCATATGTGCCTTGACCAGGCAAGCCCAGGGTTTCGAACCGGCGACCTCAGCATTTCCAGGTCGATGCTTTATCCACTGCGCCACCACAGGTCAGGCTCTGAGTTTTGCAAGTTCTTTATAAATTTTGGTTATTAACCCCTTATCAGATGTATTGTCAAATATATTCTCCCATTGTGTAGTTTGTCTTTTTATTCTGTTCTTATTGTCTTTAGCTGTGCAGAAGCTTTTTAGTTTGATATAGTCTCATTTGTTTATCCTGTCTTTTATTTCACTTGCCCGTGGAGATAAATCAGCAAATATATTGCTGCGAAAGATGTCAGAGAGCTTACTGCCTATGTTTTCTACTAAGATGCTTCTGGTTTTACAGCTTACATTTAAGTCTTTTATCCATTTTGAGTTCATTTTTGTGAATGGTGTAAGTTGGTGGTCTAGTTTCATTTTTTTGCAGGTAGCTGTCCAATTTTCCCAACACCATTGTTGAAGAGGATGTCTTTACTCCATTGTATGCTCTTACCTCCTTTGTCAAATATCAGTTGTCCATAAAAGTGTGGGTTTATTTCTGGGTTCTCAGTTCTGTTCCATTGATCTATATGCCTGTTCTTATGCCAGTACCAGGCTGTTTTGAGTACAAAGGCCTTATAGTATAACTTGATATCTGAAAGTGTGATACCTCCCACTTTATTTTTCCTTTGAAGATTGCTGAGGCTATTCGTGTTCTCTTTTGGTTTCATATAAATTTTTGGAATATGTGTTCTCTATCTTTGAAGTAAGTCATTGGTATTTTAATTGGTATTGCATTGAATTTATAAATTGCTTTGGGTAATATAGACATTTTAATGATGTTTATTCTTCCTAACCATGAGCATGGTATATGCTTCCACTTGTTTGTATCTTCCCTGATTTCTTTTATCAATGTTTTATAATTTTCCAAGTACAAGTCTTTAATCTCCCTGGTTAAATTTATTCCTAGGTACTTAATTTTTTTGGTTGCAATGGTAAAGGGGATTGCTTCCTGAATTTCTCTTTCTGACAGTTTATTGTTAGTGTATAAAAATGCCTCTGATTTCTGAGTATTAATTTTATATCCTGCTACCTTGCTGAATTCATTTATCAGGTCTAGTAGTTTTTTGACTGAGAATTTAGGGTTTTCTATATATTTATACAATATCATATTATCTGAAAATAATGATATTTTACTTCTTTTCCAATTTGGATGCATTTTATTTCTTTTCCTTCTCTGATTGCTGTGGCTAGGACTTCCAGAACTATGTTAAATAAGAGTGATGAAAGGGGGGCATCCCTGCCTTGTTCTTGATCTTAAGGGGATTGCTTTTAATTTTTGCCCATTGAGTATGATGTTGGCTGTGGGTTTGTCATAAGTGGACTTTATCATGTTGAGGGATGTTTCCTGTATTCCCACTTTGCTGAGAGTTTTGATCATGAATGGGTGCTGAATTTTATCAAATGCTTTTTATGTATCTATTGAAATTATCGTGTGGTTTTTCTCCTTCCTTTTGTTTATGTGATGAATCACATTGATTGATTTGCGAATATTATATCAGCTTTGCCTCCCAAGAATAAATCCCACTTGATCATGGTGTATGATTTTTTTCATATATTGCTGGATCCAGTTTGCTAATATTTTGTTGAGGATTTTAGCATCTAAATTCATCAGGGATATTGGCCTATAATTCTCTTTTTTGGTGTTGTCTTTGCCTGGTTTTGGAATCAGAATTATACTCATCTCATAAAAGGAGCTTGGAAGTCTTCCTTCCCCTTGAATTTTTTGAAATAGCTTGAGAAGGACAAGAGTTTGTTCTTCTTTGAATATTTGGTAGAATTCACTTGTGAAGCCATCAGGCCCAGGACTTTTCTTTTTTGGGAGTTTTTTGATAACTGTTTCAATCTCATTTATTGTAATTGGTCTGTTTAGGTTTTCTGATTCTTCCAGATTAATTTTTGGAGGATTGTATATTTCAAGGAACTTGTCCATTTCATATAGGTTGTCTAGTTTTTTGGCGTACAGTTCTTCATCATATTTTTTTTTACAATATTTTGTATTTCTGTTGTGTCAGTTGTTATTTCTCCACTCTCATTTCTAATTTTATTTATTTGAGTCCTCTCTCTTTTTTTCTTGGTGAGTCTGGTTAAAGGTTCATCGATCTTGTTTACCTTTTCAAAGAACCAGCTCCTGGTTTCATTGATCCTCTGTATTGTTTCTTTAGCCTCTATGTTATTTATTTCTGCTCTGATCTTTATTATTTCCTTCCTTCTACTAGCTCTGGGCTTTACTTGCTGTTCTTTTTCTAGTTCTTTTAGATGCAGGGTCAAGTTGTTTATTTGAGCTTTTTCTAGCTTCTTAAGGTATGCCTGTAATGCTATGAACTTCCCTCTCAGGACTACTTTTGCTATGTCCCATAAATTTTGCGTTGATGTATCCTCGTTATCGTTCATTTCTAGGAATTTTTTTATTTCTTCTTTGATCTCATTGTTAACCCATTCGTTATTTAATAACATGCTATTTATTTTCCAAGTATTTGAGTGTTTTTCAGTTTTTCTGTTGTGGTTGATTTCTAGTTTCATGCCATTGTGGTCAGAGAAAGTGCTCAATATGATTTCAATCTTCTTAAATTTGTTGAGACCACTTTTGTGCTCTAACATGTGGTCTATCCTAGAGAATGTACCATGAGCACTTGAAAAGAATGTATATTCTGCTGCTTTAGGGTCAAAGGTTCTGAAGATATCTACTAAATCAAGTTGATCTAGTATGTCCTTTAAGTCTGCTGTTTCTTTGTTAATTTTCTTTCTTGAGAATCTATCTAGTGATGTTAGTGAGGTATTGAAATCCCCTACTATTATAGTATTGCTGTTGATCTCGCCCTTTAAATTTATCAAAGTCTGCTTTATATATTTAGGTGCTCCTATATTAGGTTCGTAGATATTTATAACGGTTATATCTTCCTGTTGTATTGCTCCCTTTATCATTATGTAGTGACCTTCTTTATCTCTTACTATAGTCTTTGTTTTAAAGTCCATTTTGTCTGATATAGGTATTGCTTACCCCAGTTTTTCTTTCATTTCCATTTGCGTGAAATATTTTTTTCCATCCTTTTATCTTCAGTCTATGTGCATCTTTTGTCTTAAGATGTGTCTCTTGTAGACAGCATATGTATGGGTCCTGTTTTCTTAACCACACAGCTACCCTATGTCTTTTGATTGGATCATTTAATCCATTTACATTTAAGGTTATTATTGATATGTAATTGTTTATTGCCATTTTATTCTTTAAAACAGTATTCCTCTTTTGCTATATTCTTTTTCTCCTTTGATCTGTTTACAACAGGCCCCTTAGCATTTCTTGCAGCCTTGGTTTGGTTGTAGTGAATTTCTTGAGTTTTTTTTGTCTGGAAAACTTTTTATTTCTCCTTCAATTTTAAACAATAGCCTTGCTGGATAAAGTAGTCTTGGTTGTAGGCTCTTGTTCTGCATTAATTTGAATATTTCTTGCCATTCCCTTCTGGCCTCAAGTGTTTCTGTTGAGAAGTAGGAAGTCATCTTTATGGGGGCTCCTTTGTAGGTGATAGTCTTTTTTTCTCTAGCAGCTTTTAATATTTTCTCTTTATCACTTAGCTTTGGTATTTTAATTATGATGTGTCTTGGTGTAGATTTCTTTGGGTTTCTCTTTAATGGAGTTCTCTGTGCTTCTTGAACTTGTGACATGTTTTCCTGCCTTAATTGAGGGAAGTTTTCAGCTATGATGTTTGAACAAAGTCTCTATCCTTTGTTCTTTCTCTTCTTCTTCAGGAACCCCTATCATGAGGATGTTATTTTTCTTCATGTTGTCACAGAGCTCTCTTAGAGTTTCCTTAGACATTTTGAGTCTCTTTTCTTTTTTCTGCTCTGCTTCCATGCCTTTATTTATCGTGTCTTCTAACTCGCTGATTCGATTCTCAGCTTCATCCATCCTGCTTTTAATTCCTTCCATTGTGTTCTTCATTTCTGATATTGTATTTGTCATTTCTGACTGATTCTTTTTTATTATTTCAATGTCCTTTTTCATATTTGCTATCTCTTTATTTAGGTGTTCATAATGACCATCTATTGTTGTTCTAATATCTTTGAGCATCCTAACAATCATTATTTTAAACTCTGCATCTGGTAATTTGGTTATATCTGACTCATTCAAGTCCTCTTCTGGAGATTTCTCTTGATTCATTTGTGTTGCATTTCTCTGCCTTCTCATTTTGTCTGTGTAAAAGAAGGTTTTGGCCACTGGAGTCCACTGGGTGTGGTCTCTGTGTTCCCTGTGGCCTCTGTCTGCAGGCCCACCACCCCCTCTGCTGTTTCTGCCTAGGACATTCGGGTATGGGCATTGCCGGTGCCTGCCCTCTGGGACTGTTGCTGTGGTTTCCACCTCTCCTTCATGGGAGGGGCTGTGATCACGTGCTTGGGTGTACAAGCCTCGGTGGCCTTGGCCTTCACCCTGCCCCCATGAGTGGTGTTATGCTTGACCTTGAGAGTAGGGGTGAGCCCCTTTGCTCAGCTATGGGTCTCCACCTGATTCTGGGCTTTTGCCCCGCCCTTGCAGGAGGAGCCTGCTCGTGGGACGGCTGCAAGTCTTGGCTCCACATGGCCAGGCTGGACTGCGTGCCCATTCTCAGTAGCGGGACTCCACCTGTTCTGGCCTTTGGCTCCACCCCCACTGGAGGAGCCTGCTCCCAAGTCAGGCCACAATCCTGGTTTCTGTGGGCAGGGCAAGGCTGTGCTCCTGCACCCTTGCTCAAGAGCAGGTTTCCACCCCTTCTGGGGTCCCCGTCCTCCCCCCCACAGGCTGGATTGCAGGCAGCCTGCAGCTGGGCTTGACCAGTTTTGCACGTTCCTTCCTCCCCAGCCAGGCAAGGCTGAGCTCACACCTGGGCCTCAGTGGTGGCCAGCCAGCTTCTGCCCTTGCTGACAGAACTGCGCTTCCGCATCCCGCCGCCGCCTGCCCTTAGGCGAGCCCTCAGCTGTGTGGGTGGGGGCGCTGCAACTCAGACCCTAACACTCACTACTATAGTCCTGAAAGTTCTCTTCTTCTAAGCAACTCTGCTCTGAGTGCTGCAGGAGAGCTTGTTTGGCTTCTGTCCTGCTTCCCTTTGTTGGTATTGCTGTTTCCAGGGGAAATACTCACTTCAGATTTGGGGAATGACTCATCCCAGAGGTTAGGGTGGCTGTCTCTCAAAATGTTTCTCCTTTTGCCTCCTAGATTACACTCTCTTTCTGTTACTCTGGTCCTCTCCTCTGTCCCCGTTCCCTGGAGCCCCATGTAAGTGGTTGTGAGAGAGGTTTTCTGTGTGGTCCCTTTAAGAAGAATCCTGGGTCTGAGAAATCAGTCTCTTTCTCACAAACAGTATCCTGTCTTGTTTCCAGCTAAATACTGTCCATATGCCTCTTCTAGGCTCTGGGGCTGCAGGCTGGGCCTTTGTTCCTGGGACTCAGGACCCTCCCCTCTCTGCTAAACTCACTTCCCACCACGCGAGTCTCTCCCAGCTGCCGTTCGCTCCGGGGAGCTGGGCAGCCCTCTCTGTGTTTCTGCTTTTCCTACCAGTCTCAGTGTGCCTTCTTCAGTGTTCCTTGGTTAAAGAGTCCTCTTAGTCTAGTCAAAAGTTGGTTTTTCCAGATGATGGTTCTTAAAATAGTTTGTAATCCACTTTGGTTCTGGGAGGTGGAAGTTGGTACGTCTGCCTACTCCATTACCATCTTGTCTTCTCGGGAGTGTATTTTCTTGAAGATATTTCTTCACTGCAGGACCAAAAATGAGATTTACCCATTCAATAAAAAACTGCCTCATAACCCATGCCCCATACCCTACAGTTTTTCTTTAAGAATCTTGTGAGTCTTAAAGGCTGAAGGATTTTTGGCATGATACACTAGCAGTGGCTTTACTTTATAGTCACTGCTAGCATTTTCACACAATGCAAGGGTCAGATGGTCCTTCATGAGTTTTTATGGCCTGGCAGCTTCTTCTCTGCGGTAATGAAAGTCCTCTGGGGCGTTTTTTTCCAAAACAATCCTGTTTCGTCACAGTTGAACACTTGTTGGAGTATGTAGCCTTCCTTTGCAATAAGCACAGCAAAATGTGCGATGTACTCCTCAGCTGCCTTAATGTCAGCACTTGCAGCTTCACCATGCCTCACCACCGAGTGGATGCCAGATCTCTTCTTGAAATTTTCAAACCAGCTGTGACTTGCCTTAAACATATCTTCTGCTGCCTCTTTTGAGGTTGATGGTTCTTTCTTCTTCAGGTAGCCATAAATAATACATGCTTTTTCGCATATTACAGTCTCCATCACTATATCTCCTGCCAGCTCTTTCTCTTTCACCCACGCCAGCAGAAGCTTCATTTCTTCATGGATATTTGTCCTTAATTAGAACAGAATTGTAGTTCCTTTCACTGGATTTGCGCTTTTGATGGCATCCTTTTGTTTAAGGATGGTACAAATTATAGATGTATTGCGGTCGTACAGCCTTGCCAGTTCAATCACTCGTACACCACGCTCATGTTTTTCTATTATTTCTTGCTTTACTTCTATCAACATCATTCTCTTCTTCTTCTCACCACTGTCTTTTACACTCACTTTCTTCTGCCCCATGATAGCACACAAAAAAGTTAGTAAAAAATGCAAAAATGATGCAAGAACAATTACAACACACGAGATTCGACTTGATTCTGCAGGTAACATGTGAGAAAGAACAAGATGCTGGTGTTGTGCTGCCAATACTGGACCCGTGAGCCAATGCGCCAACTAGTGGCAGCTTCCCGAATTATGACTCATATCTCGGAATTTCGCTCGGATCTCAAACAAAAATATGGACCGAGTCGCAGCTCGTATCTTAAAAAGTATATTGGTCTGCTCGTATCTCAAAGTACCACTGTATATACAGAAGAAGAAAATGACTAGCAGTAGGCTCCTGAAAATCTTTTGTCCAATCTGCGTTACTCCTGCAATGTTGCCCCTCCCCTCAGGACTGGAAGGGCTGGGCTTTCTCTGCTTCCTCTCCATGTTTGGCTGGGGTCTCTTTTCGGTAAAATGCTCCGCATTGATCTGTTTCCAGATTTGTTTCCCTGGGTCTGTTAGTCTCTGTTTCTATAAGCAACTGTTGATAATACCTCAGTCACTTCTTTTTCTTCTAAGTTGTGCGCTCCCTCCCCCTTTGCCTACTACATTCCTTTCATCACTCTGCTTCTGTAGCCATCACATTTCTATTCATTGCATTTTATCTTGGTCATGTTTGAGAATCTCTGCAGAAATCCCAGGTGTTCTCATATAGTTGGGGTGACATTTTTAGTTTGTTCAATAAGAAAGTGTTTCTTTACACCCTGTTGCTAAATGTGGGGAGTACAGTGATGAATAAAATTTGGCTTCTGTCCCAGAGGAGTTATTGTCTTTATAAACAAACACAAATAACCTGTCTGTGCCTCAGTTTCTTACTCTGTAAAATAATGATAGCATCCACCTCATAGTGTTGTTATGAGCATTAAATAAATAGTCCATGGAAAGTGCTTAGAGCAGTGCCTGGCACCAAGTAATAATTCCAATTTTGTTATAATATTGCAACCAATTTTCTGTCTTCAAATTATATGACTCTTCTGTGCCAATTGTAAGGAAAAAAAAGAAACACTAGAAAAAGAATGAGAAACCAGGGTCCCAGTTTTACCACTTATTAACTCATTATGCTAATCTGAACCTGTTTTCTCATCTGTAAAATATGACTAATAGTACCAACCTTACAGGGTTGCTGTGACAATTTCATTAGAAAAAACGTATATCCAAGTGTATAAAAGTGTAAGTCATTGTTATGGTTTGAGTTCAGGAAAAGTTATTTTATACAAATAAGCATCTACACATTCGCTTTCAGGAAATATGAACAATAGACAGATTGCTTCTTAATATTTTTGTAAGTTTGTTAATTTTATTGAGATATAATTGACATTTAACATTATATTAGTTTCACATGTACAACATAGTGATTCCTTGTATGTATATATTGTAAAATGATCACCACAGTAAGTCCAATTAACATCCACTACCACACAGTTATAATTTTCTTTTCATCTTTCTAATGAAAACTTTTAAAATCTATTTTTTAGTGACTTTCAAATATGCAATACAGTACTGTAATTATAGTCGCCATGCTGTATATTATACTCCGCCTATTGCTTACCAAGAGATTGCAGACCTACGGGAATAAATCTAAAAACAGATCGACTTATTAATGAGGCTTTAGTTTATGATAAAATAAGATTGAATTCAGTAAATGGTATTGTGGCAAGTAGCTATCCATAGAAGAATATCAAATCAGATCCCTAAAGTCATACAATAAACAAACATTTACCTGACTTCAAGAACTGAACATAGGCAATTCACGAGAGAGAATACGATGACCCATAACTGTATGAAAAGTTGCTCAATATCCCTTAAGGAAATATAAAGTAAAAACAATAATGAGATATTTTTTGCTTAGTACATTGTTAAACAAGCAAAAGCTGATAATTCTCTGGCAGATTTTCTAACGTAAATGTTTCCTCGTGTTTTTGATACCTGGGTTGACCAAGATGCATCCCGATTGAAAATCTACTTCAGTTCTCCTAATTAATGTTGTTAGTGGACTCCAACAGAGAGACCTCCAGAAGAGGTCCCAGGAGGCCCAGAATCTAAGGGCAACTCTGAAACAGGTTCCTTCAGTGACCTTAGGTGTAGACTTTCAGCACCTCATTCTTTGTCTAAAACTTAAGGAGAGGCCCTGGCCGGTTGGCTCAGCGGTAGAGCGTCAGCCTAGCGTGCGGAGGACCCGGGTTCGATTCCCAGCCAGGGCACACAGGAGAAGCGCCCATTTGCTTCTCCACCCCTCCGCCGCGCTTTCCTCTCTGTCTCTCTCTTCCCCTCCCGCAGCCAAGGCTCCATTGGAGCAAAGATGGCCCGGGCGCTGGGGATGGCTCTGTGGCCTCTGCCCCAGGCGCTAGAGTGGCTCTGGTCGCAATATGGCGATGCCCAGGATGGGCAGAGCATCGCCCCCTGGTGGGCAGAGCGCCGCCCCATGGTGGGCGTGCCAGGTGGATCCCGGTCGGGCGCATGCGGGAGTCTGTCTGACTGTCTCTCCCTGTTTCCAGCTTCAGAAAAATGAAAAAAAAAAAAAAAAAAGATAAAACTTAAGGAGAATGAGACCTACTTTCTTCACGCATTATTGAAATGTGATCAAGATTAATGGCTTAACGTAGAAAATGTCTCCAGCACCTTGAACACTCAGGCACAATACTAATGCCTGAATCAATGAATCTGGTAAAACAATCAATCTAATTCACTTAGTTTTGGGAAAAATGCTCACCAAAAACCATACAATTTTAGAACTGGGTGTTTAAAACTGATCTAACTCAGGGTTTTTCAAAATGTCCTTTAGACTGTTAGTGCTAACTCAGGCTTTGGGAACTGATTGAATGTTGGAGTACATAGATTTGGAAGCCACACACAACACTAACTAAATCCACACAGCTACTGCACTTGTCTCCCATGTGAACATACCCTTTCCCACCCTGAAGCTAGATTGTAGTTACTAAATGTATGTAAACTAGCACTGAAATGTGGTAAAAATGCTCATTGCCCCAGTTGTTAAGTGATGGCAGTGTAACACATGCTAGCTTCTGAAGTAAACTGAAATCGAATTTCTCAGGGTTATTGGTAACTCCTTCAGCAATACTTGAGGGAAGAGACCCTTTTGTACATTTGTAATAAATGGAAAATAATCCAGATTGCAAGTCCTGTTATTTTTTTCTTTTTAGAATTATAAACCATGTAAACTTTGGCCCAAGTTAAACTAAATTAAATGATATAACCAATATGTGTGTGTTTCTGTAAGCATAGGTTACAATAAACTATATTAAAAAGCAAAAGAAAAGATTATCATGCTAAGTGAAATAAGCCAGACAGAGAAAGACAAATATCATATGATCTCACTTATATGTGGAATCCCATGAACACGGTGAACTGAGGAATGGAATAGAGGCAGAGGCAGGGTCACAGGGAGCAGAGGGACAGCTGTCAGAGGGAAGGGAGATGAGGTGATGGGATCAGAGAAGGTTAAGGGATTAGTGAGATTATATATACATAATACATAGATATAGATAACAGGAGAGCAAGTCCCAGAGGGAAGGGGGGAGAGAGCTAGGGGAAGGGGGCAAAAAGAGTGTAATGGGGAACATGGAGGTGAGGGTGAGGTAGTTATATTGAGTTGGATACTTGAATTCATGTTAACACAATAAATGAAAATTAATAAAAATGAAAAAAAATAACCTCAGCTCACCTAGAATCTATCCTGGATGGTGGACCTCCTTCCTACTCCTCCCAAACATAATACTAAACATTAAAATATCTGCCATGTAGTGAGTATTACTGTACCTCTGTTTATTTCACTCTCAAGATTCTAGTTTCACCTTTATGGATGAGGTAGCTGAGTCTTGAAGAAGCTCAGAAACTTACCCAAGGTCTCACATATGCTCAGCCTAGAAGCTAAAGAACTGCATGGTATGTTTCTGGTCCCTTCTTGAAACTGAACATCTATTCTTATCTATCTATATAAATAAAAATGTAAATGTTTGTTCAAAATCTTAAATCTCTGAAAGTTCTTCACCGATTGCTTTGAAATTTTGAAACAATATTGCATTCAAATACACACTCTTTTTTATATCTGTACTATTATATAGATATAGATTTCACACCTATGACAGGTAAAAACATGTTTTTTTTTATAAACAGCGCCATTTGTTGGACGTAAAAGCAACACACGCTATACTAAATATTTTACGATTCCATTTCAATATTTCCAGTTTACAATCCATTTACGTGCAGCCAGACTTGAGGATGCATGGTTGCGAGCACAGCGATCGTGTTCTGCAGCTTCAGATCTGCTTCATTCTCAACAGAATAAACGCGACAGGCTGAAGTGTGTCCTTATTGCAAGGCTCTGAAATGTAATGGAGAAACGAAAGGAATGTGTTGTGCCACCAGAAAAATTAAACTGCCTCAACTTGGAGAACTGCCAGAGCCATTAAAAAGTTTGCTTGCTGGATATACCTCCGAATCAAAGCATTTCCTGTCTAACATCAGGAAATAGAACTCATGCTTCCAAATGACGCCGTTCAGTGCAGAAATCATAACAGCTTAATTCATGCCAACTTTCAAAGTGAAAGGACAAATTTTATTTATTTATTTATTTATTTATTTATTTATTTTACAGAGACAGAGAGAGAGCCAGAGAGAGGGACAGACAGGGACAGACAGACAGGAACGGAGAGATGAGAGGCACCCATCATTAGTTTTTCATTGTGCATTGCGACACCTTAGTTGTTCATTGATTGCTCTCTCATATGTGCCTTGACTGTGGGCCTTCAACAGACTGAGCAACCCCCCCACCACCACCCAAGCCAGCGACCTTGAGTCCAAGCTGGTGAGCTTTAGCTCAAACCAGATGAGCCCGTGCTCAAGCTAGCGACCTTGGGGTCTCGAAGCTGGGTCCTCAGCATCCCAGTTCGATGCTCTATCCACTGCGCCACCACCTGGTCAGGCAAAAGAACAAATTTTACATAAAGCCGGCTCCCTGCTTCCGTTCCCAGATGGTCAACATAAATTACTACAAATGTATTTCATCGGTGATGGCAATGATGAATTGAATGCACAATGTGGAATTTCTACTGGCATAAAAAGGTCCTTCATTTCCCAACTGCAAGAGGTTCTTCACACACACAAAAAAACAATTTAGTGTGTTTTTTCAAAACAGCAATTGACATGATGCCATCTGATACACACAAGATTGTTATTCATGCTGACAAAATGGCTGCTGGAGAACATGTGTGAAGATTCAATGCTCCAACTATAGACGAAGTGGCAATTGTTATAGTCAGAGATCAATTCCAACCTAGAGATATTGTTCTTCATTGGAGAAACAATCAATTCACAAAACTTGCAGAAACTCATTGATGCTACGATGTCCTGCTATTGCAATCAGTTTTTGGGATGGTGCCGATGGATATCACTTCAACGTTAAGATGATAAATCCAGTCAGTAGCGAAGAAACAAATATGAAATGCAGCACAATAAACTATTATTCATACCAATTAATGATTAAAGAATGAAGACAATCACATTTTGAAATGTCGTCAATTGTTTCATCAATACATCATAGATATGTATGCAAAAAACGAAACAGAACATTTGATATTCATCCATTTGAATCAGACCAAACTTTGCTCTGAAGAATATGTTCATTTGCGAGATGCAGTTGTAAATGACGGTAATATAACTAACGTTGGAAGACTAATGATTTTGCCTTCCTCATATACAGGCAGTCCACGTCATATGCATGAATATGCTCAAGATGCAATTGTGTATGTTCATCACTATGGGCGTCCAGACCTATTCATTACATTCACATGCAATCCAGCTTGGGATGTTATACAACAGCTCTTACTTCCTGGCCAATCGCCGGTGGATAGGCATGACATCACAGCATGGGTTTTCAGACAGCAGCTTAAATTGCCGATGGATTTCATGGTAAAACATGAAGTGTTTGGGTCTGTGTGCTGTAAAAAATTAATGAGCAACGTCTTAGAAGCAACAATCTTGACAGGACCTTTCAAAGGTGAAGTCCTCATTCCTCACATTCCTATGATTCCAATGGATATGCCATTTCAATTTAAGAGATTGCAATTCCCAATTCGATTGGCGTTTGCAATCACCATCAACAAAGCTCAGGGCCGATCTTTAGAACTGTGTGTTTTAGATCTATACACAGATTGCTTCTCACATAGACAATTATATGTTGCGTGTTCTAGACTCAGCAAACCAGACAATCTTTATATCTGCACAGACAATGGAACAACAAAAAATATTGTATACCCACAAGCATTGTGAAATTAAACATATTAGAAATGTGCGCTTTCTCATTTCTTTCTTTTCCATTTAACCAGACTGAGCCACAGCAACACATGGCCAGGCACAGCTAGTTTTAAATAAATATTGAGCTTTTGCTTCGGACAGTGTTGAATGCCTTACACAGAACTTTCAGGTCACTTAGTTACTGAATGTAATGCAACAGTGTTACTTCTCTGCTGGAAACCCTTGAAGAGCTTCTTATCACCCAAAGCCGTGGTTCTCAAAGTGTGGTCCTCGGACCAGCAGCATCTCTATCTCTTGGGAATTGCTAGAAACGCAAATTTTCAGGCCCCATGTCAGACCTACCAAATCAGACACTGAGGGTGGGGCTCAGAAGTCTGGGTGTAAACAGCCCTCAGGGTGATTCTGATGCTCAAGCTCGACCTTTAGATGACAGTTGAGAGCCTTGTGCGATAAGGCTTCCTTCAATAGCCTTACCTTGCTGCTCACTGCTTCACTCACCAAAGTGCATGTATATCCCTTAGAGATTCCACAGGTACTTCCTGACCAAGGATAGTATCAATTGGTGACTAAGAACAAAGATTTAGAGTCAGACTGCCTAGCCTTGAATGCCATCTATGTCATGTAATAGTAGATGACCTCAAATAACCCAACCTTTCTGAGTCTTAGTCTCCCCATATATAAAATGGGATGAAGGTAATAATAGTATGTAAGGCCAGGAGCCGCCATGGTGGCCATTCACATGCAGGTTCCCATTGGATTGGGGCAGACGGTAAAGAAATGGTGGAATCGGAGGATGGTGGGCCATTCTGTTTATTGGTTTCTCACCAAGACAGGCAAGCCACAAGAGAAGACAAGGGAAAAGCAGAAAACCTGCTTTTTTCATAAAGGACAAGGAATCAGGGAGGCCCCTGCAATGGTGATAGCAGGAACCAAGAGAGAGCAAGCTCCCAGTCTGCCCCACTTTATAGTATAGAAATCAAAACCTTTAATCCAATATACAAACAAGGAAGTCTCTGATACAAAGTCACTTATCTGAGGCATAATGGGATTCCTCATGAGAGTGCACCACCCCACATCATGCAATCAGTCAAGGGTGTGGGGAAAAGCTTAGTCTTAAAACTAAGCCTTAGGCTACAACCCTGCCTGCTTACAGCCTGTCCCCCACACCCAATGCAAACTATAAGCGAGCAAACATATATATCATATTTAAAAACTTATTTGACCAACATATGTGTAGTAAAGTAGGAGAACTCATTATTGGCCATAAAGAAATTTAAAAGGTGCCCTTCATAATGCTGTCCCCCTGAGCACTCAAGGGATAATACACGTCTACCTTAGGTGGCCAGGTGCTGGTTGCCCAAGGAGTTAACTCGAGGTCCACCTCTAGTCCCTTTCCCCATGGTGCCAACAAGGCCACCCATCTCACCCACCAGGGCCAAGTCCATCAGAGCCACTGGCCTTTAAGAAGGGCTATGGGGGCAGGCAAGAGCACGTTGCCCTGCTGTCCAAAACCTGGCTTGAGTAAAATGTCCTTGGTGCATATCTGCAACTGAATGGGGGCAGCTGTCCGATGCAGGAGGGCCTCTACTGGAGCTGGGCTCCCCCGTCGAGGTCGCTCATTCAAAATCCGAAGTACTGTCCATAAGCGGTGTGTCCATCCAGTAAGAGAGCCAGTGCCCCCCTCCTGTTGCAGTCCCTGCTTTAAGAGTCCATTATACCGCTCAATGATACCAGCAGCCTGGGGGTGGTAGGGAACATGGTACTTCCAGTCCACCCTCAGCTCTTGAGCCCATTGCCTCACCATTGAACCAGTGAAGTGGGTACCATTGTCACTTTCAAGGACCAGCGGTCGCCCGTATGCAGCACTCAGGCGGTCCAGAGCCTGTATGACTGCCCTCTGGTCAGGGTTACAAGCGGGGTAAGCAGCAAGCAGACAGGCGGCAGTATCTACACAAGTGACTGCACACTGGTACCCTCTGACTTTGGTAAGGGTCCAGTGATGTCTATCTGCCATCGTGTCAGTGGAACATGACCCCTCTGGACCTGTCCAGGTGACACCAGTGGTCTCCGAGGGTGTTCCTTGGAACATACTGCACATTGCTCACAGGCTGCAAGTACCTCTGCATAGGACACAGGCAAGTTCCAAGCCTTAACCGTAGCCCACATAGTTTTCTGTCCTGCATGGAGCAGGCGCCGGTGGAGCCACTGCACCACATCACCTGCAGGGGCAGTCTCCAACCATCGCACCCTTGCCAACGTATCTGCCTCATCATTCCCAGGTTGGGCTAGAGGAGCATACCCTGTGACATGATATACTGTCACCTGCTTCTGGTGTCCTATTTCCCATAATTCCTGCCACATGGCCTGACCCCGTAGTGGACGGGGCATTACCATCCACTGGTTAATGTGCTAAGTAGCAATCCAAAGGGTCAGTCTACGATAGACAGCCCAGCTGTCAGTACAGGTCACCAGAGGAGAAGTTTCATTATGGGCAACTAGCCAAACAGCTCTTAATTCTGCCCATTGGCTGCTTTGGCCTGTACCCGTGTCCATCCAAATAGTCTCAGTAGCCGATGGAAGGCTATAGCCGTCCACTTGGCCCCTGCTGGAGCCATCAGTATACCAGGCATCTTCAGGGATGGGCACCTGCCCCTCCTGGTAGGGACGGACTTCAGTTCTGCCTCCTGAGCCCCAGCTGCACCTGACTCTAAGGTCGCATAGGTGGCTGGACCCAAGACTTCCTGCAGTTCTGCCCTCAACGGGCTGGTGCTAAGAGCACAGCGTTGTTGCAGGTAGGCACCCCACTTGGCACCCCACTTTGGGCCATACCACTATGTGGTTTGGTTGCCCAATCTCTCACCCATCCTGCAATAGGGTATGTTGTCTTGACTGTAACTGGTGTTGTGGTTCTAATACTCTCAGTGTCCAGGGGGGCAGCATACACAGCTGCCAGCTGCTTCTCCACTAATGAGTAACGAACTTCAGCACCTTTCCACAGTTGGGACCAAAACCCAATAGGTTGCCATAAGCACTCTGTCCATTGTCACAAGCCCCATCCAAACCCCTCCGAGGTTACATGAACATGCAGCTCACAGGGCCTGGCAGGATCAAACACATTCAAGGCCTGTGCTACCTTGACAGCTCTCTTAGCTGCTGCAAATGAACCTTGCGCCTGCTCAGTCCAATCCCAACGAACCCTTTTCCGAATAAGGTTGTACAACGGGCATAGTAACTGAGCCAATTGGGGTATAAATGCTCGACAATACCCCAACAAACCTAAGAATTCCTGTAACTGTTTTACCGTAATGGGCACGGGGTATGCTTGGATCTTATCTATAACTGCATCAGTGATAACTTTTGTCTTACCCGACCAGACAACTCCCAAGAATTTAACAGATAACCCAGATCCTTGTAATTTGTTCTCATTGACTGCCCAGCCACATGCTTTCAAATGGGATAGTAAGGTAGGGACTGCTTGCTCCAATTCTGAAGGAGAATCACTATAATGTACATGCGAACTGCCTCTGGCTGTTTCCATTTAGCCAGGTCAGTAGCCACCAGCCCATGGCACAAGGTGGGGCTATGCAAATAGGGCTGGGGTAACACTGTAAAGGTCCATTGTCTCCCTTCCCAACTGAAGGCAAATTGGTCTTGACTTTCTGCAGCTATATCAATAGAGAAAAAAGCATTGGCCAAGTCTGCCACAAAGTAGTATGTCCCCAACTCATGGCTTAGCTGATCCATCATGTTAGCTATTGAGGGAACAGCAGCGTGCAAAGGGGGAACAACTTTATTAAGTTCTCTGTAATCTACTGTCATTCTCCAGATTCCATCTGGTTTGCACAAAGGCCATACTGGGGAGTTGTAAGGACTGTGTGCTGGCCGGATGATACCTACCTTTACTAGTTCGAGGATTGTCCCTGTGTCTTCTTCATAACCACTTGGCAGGCAGTACTGCTTGGTGTTAGTCACACGCTGAGGGATGGGTAATTGCAAAGGGGAATGTGATGCGTGTCCCCGCAACACTGCCTTCACAACCCTGATCCACAGCCAGAACTCCCCGGCCGTAGTTTCCAACCACAGTCCTTGCAAGACATCTACCCTCAAATATATTCAGGAATAGGAGATACATACACCTTATATGGCTTAGGAGGCAGTCTCCCTATCCCCAATGGAATAGTTATTGGCTTCACTTGAACAGTTTGGCCCCCATAACCATCAATGGCCACTGGGGTCCCAGCAAACCGCTCTGGGTTCCCATAGAGGAGGGAACATTCTGCACCTGTATCCACCAAGGCCAACACCCGTTGTACATTGGAAGGGAGCCAGTTCCATGTGTGGCCTCCGGTCCCCATCCATCCCCATTAGACGGGTTCCTCGGCCCTTTTCCTATTCAAACTGGTACAATGGGTCTTGGGAGTTCTCCTCTCCCTTGGCCATCTCTATCATATAATCTTGTAACCAAGCTGCGCGCGCACCAAACGTTTTATTGGTAGCTGCTGCGGCCTTTCGTCTCAGTGGCTGGATCTTCTGTTCTGGTTTAAGCTGCCGCCAAAGCTCCAAAAGAATTTTATTAGACTGGCCATCCAATTTCCCCTTATCTGCTCCAGCCGCAATCAAATCTACCCACACCTGTGTTTGGGTAGCCTGTTTTTTTTGTGGTTTTTTTTTTGTGATTTTTTTTTGTTGTTTTTTTTTAATTTTCTCCTTTTTTTCTGTATTTTTCCGAAGCCGGAAATGGGGAGAGACAGTCAGACAGACTCCCGCATACACCGGACCGGGATCCACCTGGCACGCCCACCAGGGGGCGACGCTCTGCCCACCAGGGGGCGATGCTCCGCCCCTCTGGGGCGTTGCTCTGTCGTGACCAGAGCCACTCTAGCGCCTGGGGCAGAGGCCAAGGAGCCATCCCCAGTGCCCGGGCCATCCCTGCTCCAATGGAGCCTTGGCTGCGGGAGGGGAAGAGAGAGACAGAGAGGAAGGAGAGGGGGAGGGGTGGAGAAGCAGATGGGCGCCTCTCCTGTGTGTCCTGGCTGGGAATCGAACCCGGGACTTCTGCACGCCAGGCCGATGCTCTACCACTGAGCCAACCGGCCAGGGCCTTGGGTAGTCTTTATAGGCTCGTTTCCCTTGTTAGTTGGGGGGGGAGGGGTAACACAGGCAGCAGCCTTCACTGCTTTATGATCTCGAGCGGCCTCCTGTTCTCCCAAATCTGCTACCATCTGTGTAACTGCATTGATGGGCTGCCCCACATAGGGGCCCAAGATAGCCACAAGTGACCCAAAAAGGGCTGATGGGGTGCTAGCAAGGATAAATTCCCTCATTTTTGCCATAAACACTTCCTCATCTGGCCCACGGGACCCAGGATTGAAAACAGCATTCTTCATACCTAGTTCCCGAAGGACCTTTACTAACTCACGGTAGCACTGCCACCAACTCATTGCCCCTGGAAACTCTCCAGCATTCTGCCAGACCATATGAATGGCAGCCATCACCCATTCTAATAGGGCAGGGGTCCCCAAACTACGGCCCGCGGGCCACATGCGGCCCCCTGAGGCCATTTATCCGGCCCCCGCTGCACTTCCGGAAGGGGCACCTCTTTCATTGGTGGTCAATAAAAGGAGCACATTGACCATCTCAACTATGGACCAAAAGCAGGCCCATAGTTCCCATTGAAATACTGGTCAGTTTCTTGATTTAAATTTACTTGTTTTTTATTTTAAATATTGTATTTGTTCCCATTTTGTTTTTTTACTTTAAAATAAGATATGTGCAGTGTGCATAGGGATTTGTTCATAGTTTTTTTTATAGTCTGGCCCTCCAACGGTCTGAGGGACAGTGAACTGGCCCCCTGTGTAAAAAGTTTGGGGACCCCTGTAATAGGGTATGGTCTCCTGGGTTGCCATGGCAGTTCTGAAGATGCTGCCTCAAGGAAGAGTGTGTGGTAATGGCGGCCAATTTCTCCATCTCTGTTCTGGAGAGCGTGATGCCATCCACCCCTATGTCCCATAATCATAGTAACCAGGCTACCAGGGATTCAGTAGGTTTCTGCCTAAATTGTGCCCCCAACTCCATCAGCTCTGCCTGGGTATAGGGCCCGACCACAGAGTGTTCCATTACCTGGGCAGGAGGCTGTGGCTGCCCCTGAGGGATGCTTTGTGGCTGGGTTTTTACCTTCTTGGTGACCACTGGTCAGTGTGCATACGGCAGCTTCAGCCTGAGCCTTCTCATCCTCAGAAGAGGAGTTGCAAGCGCCTGCTCCCGCTGACTCAAAGCCAATCCACCGGCACGGATGCTGCTGCTCCTTTGGCGACCATTTAGGCTCCTGTGGCTGCTGGCTTTTGGCCGGAAGCTGAGACTCAAGCTCTTGAATCTGTAGTTATTTCTCCAACAACTGCTGGTGCAGACGTTCAGCTTCCAGGGCAAACTGCAACTTGTGAACCTGTAATTCCTTCTCCAGTGCTCGCTCCAATTCCAGCCTTTTCTGCAGTTGGATTTGCAATTCATACTGAAGCTTTTGACCTCAGGCAGCTTCTCACACAGAACTCCTGGTTTCCTCTTGAGTAAAAAACATGTAGCCCACAGCCCCTAAAAGGACAGCCATGGGGAGACAGAGCAGCAACCAGTCCTCTACCCCATCCGTCAAGGGTGGCGGCCCTATACCCATCTCCGAATCCTGCCACAAACTATGCCAGTTGTATGGCCAGGAGCCACCATCGTGGCCATTCACATGCAGGTTCCCATTGAATTCGGGCAGATGGTAAAGAAATGGCGGAGTTGGAGGATGGTGGGCCATTCTGTTTATTGGTTTCTCACCAAGACAGGCAAGTCACAAGAGAAGACAACCTGCTTTTCCCATGAAGGGCAAGGGATTAGGGAGGCCCCTGCAATGGTGATAGCAGGAACCAAAAGAGAGCAAGCTCCCGGTCTGTCCCCCTTTATAGAATAGAAATCAAAACTTTCAATCCAATATACAAACAGGGAAGTCTCTGATACAAATCACTTGTCTGAGGCATAATGGGATTCCTCATGAGAGTGTACCACCCCACATCATGCAATAGTCAAGGGCAGGGGTAGTTAACCTTTTTATACCTACTGCCCACTTTTTTTTTTAATTTTTTTATTTTATTTATTCATTTTTAGAGAGGAGAGAGAGAGAGGGAGACAGAGAGAGAGAGTGAGGAGAAAGATACAGGGGGGAGGAGCAGGAAGCATCAACTCCCATATGTGCCTTGACCAGGCAAGCCCAGGGTTTCGAACCTGCGACCTCAGCATTTCCAGGTCGATGCTTTATCCACTGTGCCACCACAGGTCAGGCTTACCTACCACCCACTTTTGTATCTCTGTTAATAGTAAAATTTTCTAACCGTCCACTGGTTCCACAGTAACTGTGATTTATAAAGTAGGGAAGTAACTTTATAAAATTTATAAAGCAGAGTTACAGCAAGTTAAAGCATATAAGAATAATTACTTACCAAGTACTTTATGTCGGATTTTCGCTAAGTTTGGCAGAATAAATCTTAAAACAACTTACTATAGTTAAATCTATCTTTTTATAATATTTATACTTTGGTTGTTCTGCAACCACCCACCATGAAAGCTGGAATGCCCACTAGTGGGCGGTAGGAACCAGGTTGACTACCACTGGTCAAGGGTGTGGGGAAAAGCTTAGTCTTAAAACTAAGCCTCACGCTATAACTACCCAGCCTGCTTACAGCCTGTCCCCCACACACAATGCAAACTATAAATGAGCAAACATATATATCAATTTACAAACATATTTGACCAACATAGTATCTACTTCATTTGTTGTTGTGAGGATTAAATGAATCACTCACTAGATGTGGACCACGAAGAACAATGTCTGGCAGGCAGCAGTTACTCTAGAAATACATGCTTGTTTCACTTGTAGCATTAGCTTCCTGTGGCTAGACAAATTACTAGAGAGTTGGTGCCTTATAAACCACAGGAATTTATACTTCACAGTTCTGGGAGCCAGAAGTTCCACATCAGTTTCACAGGGCAGGTGTCATCAGGGCAGCACTTTCTCCAGAGGCTCTAGGGTAGAACCCATTCTTTGTCTCTTTCAGTTTCTAGTAGCAAGCTGCACTCCTTGGTTTGTGGCCACATCCCAGCAATCTCTGCCTCCATTTTTACCAGCACCAGCTCCTTTGTGTGTGTGTGTGTAATTTCTCTCTGCCTCTCTCTTATAAAATGGCTTGTAATTGGATTTATAGCTCACCGAGGTAATCCAAGATAATCTCTCCAAGGTCAAGATTCTTATTTTAATCACATCTTCAAAGTCCCCTTTTCCTTAGAAAATAACATTTGCAGGTTCCAGAGATTAGGATGTGACATTCTGGGCGGCCATTGTGCAGCATGCTATGCTTGTTGTCCTGCCTACATGAGGTACCCTTTTCTCTTTGTTTCCTCCTTCTCTTTAAGACTCAGTGCAGGGTTTGCCTCCTACAGGAAGCCTTCCTTCACCTTCCCAGTGCTGGATTTAGCTCAGCTCGTCTGTGCTCCCATAATGTCCTGAACATACCCTGTCACTATCATTTTCTTAATACACTTTATTTTGTAGAGAAGTTTTGGGTTTATAGAAAAGTTGCATTGGAAATACAGACCGTTCCCATGTGCTCCCTCTTCCCTTGCCCTCTTTACAGTTGCCCCATTATTAATGTCTTGTGTTAGTGTGGTACATTTGTTATAACTGATGAACCAATACTGAGTCATTATTACTAGTGAAAGTCCATCATTTACCTTAAGTTTTACTCTTTCTGTTAAACCGTTCTGTGAATTTTGACAAATGTATAATGTCCTACATCCACCTTTACTTTACCATACAGACTAGCTTCACTGTCCTCAAAGCATCCTGCGCTCCACCTATTCTGTTGTCTCCCTGTCCACCTGATTTCTTGACAACTGCTGATCTTTTCACTGTCTCCATAGTTTTGCCTTTTTTTTTTCTTTTTTCTTTTATTTCTTTCTTTTTTTTTTTTTTTCATATTTCCGAAGCTGGAAACGGGGAGGCAGTCAGACAGACTCCCGCATGCGCCTGACTGGGATCCACCCGGCATGCCCACCAGGGGGCGATGTTCTGCCCCTCCGGGGTGTTGCTCTGTTGCATGCAGAGCCATTCTAGCACCTGAGGCAGAGGCCACAGAGCCATCCCCAGCGCCCGGGCCATCTTTGCTCCAATGGAGCCTTGGCTGCGGGAGGGGAAGAGAGAGACAGAGAGGAAGGAGAGGGGGAGGGGTGGAGAAGCAGATGGGCGCCTCTTCTGTGTGCCCTGGCCGGGAATCGAACCCGGGACTCCTGCACACCAGGCCGACGCTCTACCGCTGAGCCAACCGGCCAGGGCCTTCTTTTTTCTTTTTTAAGGAAAGAGAGAGTCAGAGAGAGAGAGAGACAGGGACAGACAGAAACGGAGAGAGATGAGAAGCATCAATTCTTTGTTGCAACTCCTTAGTGTTCATTGATTGCATTCTCATATGTGCTTTGACCGGGGGCGGGGGGGCTTCAGCAGAGCAAGTGACCCCTTGCTCAAGCCAGTGACCTTGGGCTCAAGCCAGTGACCATAGGGTCATGTTTATGATCATACACTCAAGCAAGCAATCCTTGTGCTCAAGCTGGTGAGCCCATGCTCACGCCAGATGAGCTTGTACTTAAGCCGAACGAGCCTGCACTCAAGCTGGCAACCTAAGGGTTTTGAACCTGGGTCCTCCGTGTTACAGTCCAACACTCTATCCACTGCACTACTGATTCCAGTTCAGGCTAGATTTTTTAATTATAAAATTTCACACACACACATGTCTTACGCATAGTTTGTATATCGTTCAGGAAAGCTGACATGATGGCTGCTTCAGAGTCAGAGGTGATGGGGGTAGGACATTTCCATGCACTTCTCATTCTTGGATAAGTTGAGTACCTTGGTTAGATCTCTTTGTTTCCACACATCTTCCTAACCAGTCAGTATTCAATGATGGTGGGACAGACTTGACCTTGGTCTGAGGTCTTGAGACTGCTTGGAGCCTCACCCTAAAGTCCAGGTTGCCTCACATGAAACTGTGTAGTCAGAGGCCAAACGCGGAGGCTGTAGTGCCGGCAACCACTTCTGCCTCCCTCCCCAGACCCTGGACCACGCCGGGAATGCTGGGGCCAGGCTCAGCCCTGGGATGAATGAAAGAAGGACTTACTGAGGGAGAAAGAAGGTCTGAGGTGAGGCAGAGTGAAAGGAAACAGCACCCCACTGCATGGCTTTTGGGGGTTTCACAGCTCTGAGCTGGGGAAAACTGTCCTGCTCTCCGTATGTGGGATCCCTGTTCAGAAGGGAGGCACAGAGGGAGGTGATAAGGACACGGAATGGGACCATTTATGTTTCTGTTCAATCTTTGCTTTTGAGAAGGATGTAGAGAATCACCTAGAAGGAAGTTTTTAAGTCACTATGGGTTTCAACTTTTCTATGTAGCTTTGTCCCCTGTTACCAGGAATAATAAAAAATCAGCTGGCTTCCAGGGAAATGAGAAGTTGGTAAACGATCTAATGATTGATGGTAATTTTGGAATGAAAAGCAAGGTGATTATTGTCCAGGAAGCACCAAAGTGCTGAGAAGCCCCCAAATGCTGGTGGGTGGACGAGGAACACGGCTGGCTGCAAGCTTCCATCAGACAGTCCAGATTCTTAGGCAAATAACTGTATCTAATAAAAAAAGACATTAAAACCTGTTGCTTTGCTTTCCCGTCAGGGCATGCTAGCAGGTGGAGCACGGGCTTTCGAACATCCTGGACTGTGATGCACAGGGAGAAACACATTTTATACCAGGGACAGTTATATACCCCTCCCATCCTCTCATACTCTCAGTGCACACGCATAATGGAAAGGAAAACTTAGAAGCAGTACTCTTTAGAAATAAGGTACTAAGATATTTTCCCTGGCCCTGGCCGGTTGGCTCAGCGGTAGAGCGTTGGCCTGGCGTGCGGGGGACCCGGGTTCGATTCCTGGCCAGGGCACACAGGAGAAGCACCCATTTGCTTCTCCACCCCTCCCCCTCTCCTTCCTCTCTGTCTCTCTCTTCCCCTCCCGCAGCCGAGGCTCCATTGGAGCAAAGATGGCCCAGGCGCTGGGGATGGCTCCTTGGCCTCTGCCCCAGGCGCTAGAGTGGCTCTGGTCGCGACAGAGCGATGCCCCGGAGGGGCAGAGCATCGCCCCCTGGTGGGCAGAGCGTCGCCCCTGGTGGGTGTGCTGGGTGGATCCCGGTCGGGCGCATGCAGGAGTCTGTCTGACTGTCTCTCCCCGTTTCCAGCTTCAGAAAAATACAAAAAAAAAAAAAAAAGATATTTTCCCTTCTTCCTAGCTCTAGTGCGTTGAACATAAAATCTATTTGCAGTACACTTAATTGCTAGACTAATGGGTCATAATTTACAATTTGGAATCTAGCAATGGAGAAAGTGTTGGGGATGAAGACGCTGCCGTGGCATGGGGCAGGTTATCCTAAGGTTGGCTGCAACCTTCACTTGTCTGAAAAGTCAGGGCCAGCTGTTCATTGGGTCAGGCTGGTGGTACATGTAGGTAGATGGACAGGTCAAGGTGTATCAGTTTTGTCCAACCTTTGGGGACATGCATCTGTTTTGGAATAACTACCT
Organism: Saccopteryx leptura; assembly: GCF_036850995.1. Classification (NCBI taxonomy): domain Eukaryota; kingdom Metazoa; phylum Chordata; class Mammalia; order Chiroptera; family Emballonuridae; genus Saccopteryx; species Saccopteryx leptura. The sequence goes on along the minus strand of NC_089503.1, from coordinate 367,580,230 downwards.
GCTTAGGGGACCTGGGTAGGTCTAAGATTTTTCCACAGTGGTTAGAGTTCATGTAATTATATAATTTTTAAATATATCTTGTAAAATAAAGGAGCTATCAAGGGAATAGTGCTGCGAGGAAGGACAGGACTCAGATCCTAGCAGGGAATTGTAGTGCAAATGAGAACCCAGACCGAAGCCCTCTGTTTGGTGGGTCCAGGAAGGACAGGACTCAGATCCTAGCGGGGGATTGTAGTGCAAATCAGAACCCAGACCGAAGCCCTCTGTTTGGTGGATCCAGGAAGGACAGGACTCAGATCCTAGCGGGGGATTGTAGTGCAAATCAGAACCCAGACCACAGCCCTCTGTTTGGTGGATCCAGGAAGGACAGGACTCAGATCCTAGCGGGGGATTGTAGTGCAAATCAGAACCCAGACCGCAGCCCTCTGTTTGGTGGCTCCAGGAAGGACAGGACTCAGATCCTAGCAGGGAATTGTAGTGCAAATCAGAACCCAGACCGAAGCCCTCTGTTTGGTGGATCCAGGAAGGACAGGACTCAGATCCTAGCGGGGGATTGTAGTGCAAATCAGAACCCAGACCGAAGCCCTCTGTTTGGTGGCTCCTCAGAGTCCCAGATCACAGCCCCCTCTGAGAACCTAACGGTGTGATTGACCAAGTACAGCCCTAGCCGGGAACTCGTCAGAAACACAAGGCACGGGCCGACCCCAGATGTGCTGAATCAGGAACTGTGCGGAGGGGGGCCCAGCAGCCTATGTTTTAGTGAGTCCCCCAGCTGATTTTCATGCAGGCTAAATTTCAGGATCACTGGTTTAATGACATGGGCACTTTTATCAGAAAAAGGTATATACGCTCACCATATTTTCTATATAATTTCAAATCTTTGTAGAGTCAGGGAGTGCTTAGGTCATAAATTAAACAGGGAACAATGAAACCCAGACAGTTCAGTGAAAACACAGGCGTGTACCTGGAAGGTTCGTGTGAGATCCCAGCCACCGGAAAGCACCCCTGAGTCCAGGGGTCCTGCGGGGTGGATGGGCTCCTACCACACTGTTCGGCTGGGAAAGGACTGACTCGTGCGTCGCCGGGGATCAGCCTGCAGGTGTTTGCACCTGTCTAGAGGAAGTGGGGAAAGCACATGAAACTTCAGGAAGGAGGTTAACATCAGGATACAAGTACAGACCTTCAGGACAATGAACAAAGCGTGAGGATTATGAACATCTTATTAAGGACACCATGCATGTGTGGGTCCCACAATTTCCAGCATGACTCTGATTTCATGTGCTTTTTTATTTTTAATTAAAATCAATCTTTTAAAGTGTAAGTAAGCATAGTTTTATTTTTATAGCTCATGGGGATAAATTTGCAAATCAGAAAAGGTCCTTTACTGAGCCATGTGTTTTGGTTTCTGCTTCAGAGCAAGTGGCCACTCAGCCTGTCTGGCCAATGGGTGCAGTTTCAGGGGGCACTGGCTTCACCAGTAAGTGTTCAGAAGTTTAAAAAAACTGAAGTAGAATCACCTGGCATCTACTGCAATTTTCATGGCAAATAACTTTAAAAAACTCAAGATGAAACTCACATAAAATAAAATCAACCATTTCAAGTCCTGGCTAGTGGTGCAGTGGACAGAGCATCGTCCCAGAGCATCGAGGTTGCCAGCTAGACCTTGAGGGCTCACCTCAATCCTGAGGGTGTCAGCTTGACTCCCAAGGTCTCTGATTCGAGCCCCATCAGGGCACATTTGAGAAGCAATCAATGGCACATCACATAGAACCATAAGTTGGTGCTCCTCCCTCTCTCTCTCTCAAAAAAAAAAAAAAATGAATAATTCAGTGGCAGTGGTCTATTAGAGTGGTGTACAACCACTACCTCCATTTAGTTCCAAAGCATTTTCCTCACTCCAAAATAAGACCCTGTACTTTATAATGCTGTGGTTTTACTTCCTATTGCCTTCTGCTCACAGCCTCTGAACACCAGCGATGTGCTCTCTGTTACCTATTCTGGTTCTTGCGTATACATGGAAGCAGATAATGTGTACCATTTCTTTCTTTTGGCATGTTTTCAAGGTTCATCCAGGTTGTAGCAGATATCAGTACTTCACTCCTTCCTCTGGCTGAGTACTATTCCATTGTATGGCTCCACCATAGTTTGTATATCCACTCATCCATTGGTGGACATTTAGGTTGTTTCAACCTTTTGGCTCTTGTGACTAGTGCTGCACTGACCATTTATGTCCATGGCAAAAAATTTTTTTACTCTTCTCTTTTTAAACCCCCTCCCCAAAAGATGGGAAGGAGAGGAATTCCACCTAGCTTCATTCTCAATTCTGCTGCTGCTGCTTAATGTCTTCAATTTCATTCTTATCCCACACTCCAGCTTGGCTCACTGGGTGGGAGCTAAAACACTGGTTACGGGACCCTTTGAGGCATCACAGTACATATGTTGTTGTATGTATGCTTAGTAAGTGCTGCCCTGTGAGTTTGGTATTTGTTCTGAAGGTGGCCGAGAAATACTGAAGAGAGGATTCCTCCATTGTCATCACCTATATGAATTCTGACTTGAAGAATTTTCATAATTATAAATGATTTGTTCTAAGCCTAGAACATGTCAACTCTTTGGGGTGACATGCCAGGTTTTCTGCCCTTTAATCCCTCTCTTCCCACAGCTAAAGTTACTTCAACCCACCACGATTCTCTGCCTCGCATCCCACTCTTTTAAAATCAGGAGTGTCTCCTTTTAAAATTAGGAGTGTTTCCTTCTCTTATGAAGTTATTAAGGTCTTACAAAGCAGTGAGGTCCGCTCCCCAGCACAAGTTCTTCAAGTGGGCTCCGCCCTTGAAACTTAACGTCAGCATATTTCTGGAGTCTCCATCACCATACCTCCTATTGGCACAATACTTCTCTGGGCTACAGTTATCTTAAGTTATTTCTATAACCACTGCCTCTGTTCGCATAAAATGGGGATTCCAACTTTACCAATCAATGTTGTTACAAGAGTGAAATAAGACATGCAAAGGACCTAGCACGGTTCCTGGCACATGGAAGGCTCCCATCCAATGAGAGAGTTGTGTTATAATCTCCCTGCCCCTTTCTTCTTGCTGAATCTCTCTAGGTTGGCCCCTCTAGTCCTATACTTTTCCTTCCCCACCAGCTGCTCTGTCCCTGCATGCTTAATTCCAGCTTCATTCCTGTCCCCACAACTGGACATGTCCCCAAGCCTACATTCCATTTCCATGGAAGGGAAGCTTCCTTTCCAAGTGTCGGCCTCCTGTGAATGGCCAGTCCCATTGCCTTCCGACTTCTCAATCATGTTTGAGTCACTTGGGAAATATGACTGTAGAAAGAATAAAGGGTTCCTCAGATACATCCAACCGACTTTTTACTTGGAAGGTTAAAAATGTAAAGTAAGCCAACCTTGTGCTGCATGTCTTCTCATCTCTTGGAAGTAAATGGATCTCCCGTGGGAATAGGCTCACTCACTGTGCTAAGTGAGCTATTTGCTCGATCATATCTGTGACACTATCTGCCTTGCACAGAGGCAATCTGAGAAGGAGGAATCAAAAGAGATGGTATTTCATTTTGGCACCATTTATCAAGTGTAGGAAACGATGTCAACGGTTGTGTTAAGGATAGAAATGGACCTTATCATCAGCATAAGACGTGCTGGTTTTTGTCACTCTTCTGAATAACTGGAATCAAAGCTGACCCCAAACCAGATCAAGCTTTTATTATTGCTCATTATATGAGAAGAAACTGGGATAGAATGACTTTTGGAATGCTGCAATCAAGTCTCCCAGGCCAAAGGCTTGGGGAGAAAAAGGCATACTTTTCTAGTTTACAAACAACATTGCATTTTATTCTCAAAGGACTTAAGGGTAGCACAGCCCACACTTGTGCTTGAACCAATGACAGAAGGTGTGTAAGCATGTGCCTGCACATTGCTGATGCTTAACCAACAACAGTGAACAGTGAGTGTTGTGGGAAAGGCAGGCACAGAGAACCAATGAATGTGTTCATATAAACTCAATAACGGATGGATTTTCATGAGAAATAGAAAATGCACCTGGCATTGTTTGAAGAGCTGTTGTAACAAGAGTCCACTGTTAGAGCATAAGAGAAAAAAAAAGCCAAGTTGGGTAGGTGGGAGGATATGAAAGATCTGTTTAATACCTTAATTAAAACATACTCTTTGGACCGTCCACTGTGCAGATTTCTATCTGGTCAGCCTTTAGTTACATAATGGACCCTTAATGCGTTGTCTTCACCAAGCTCTACAGCTACTTGGAACAATGCTGTTCTCCAGGGGTTTAGTATGATCGAATCGTGGCCATTCTTCCCACTCTCTTTCAGAAATCTTGTTCTTTATCTTTTCTCTCTCTCTTTTTTTTTTACAATTTTAAAGCCATCACTTAATTATTTATTAACTGACCAGATTACCAAAATAACCATGTAGATACCTTAGTTCATCTTTCTGATAAGCCCATTGATCTGGACTTCCCTGTGGCCAGCATTTCCACCTTCTATAAAATGAGTGGTCTTTTTCTTCATTCCACCTCATGGAGAAGATCATTTGAAGGGCCACAGGAAGTAGCTTGCCTCTTTGTTTTTATTTATTTATTTATTATAGAAACAGAGAGTGAGTCAGAGAGAGGGATAGACAGGGACAGCCAGACAGGAACGGAGAGGGATGAGAAGCATCAATCATTAGTTTTTCATTGCATGTTGCAACACCTTAGTTGTTCATTGATTGCTTTCTCATATGTGCCTTGACCGCGGGCCTTCAGCAGACCAAGTAACCCCTTGCTGGATCCAGCGACCTTGGGTTCAAGCTGGTGGGCTTTTGCTCAAACCAGATGAGCCCATGCTCAAGCTGGCGACCTCAGGGTCTCGAACCTGGGTCCTCTGCATCCCAGTCCGACGCTCTATCAATTGTGCCACAGCCTGGTCAGGCAGCTTGCCTCTTTGAAGCGTTTTCTAAGAGTATAGATCCCATGAGTTAGATCCTCCATGTAGATGATGGCATATTTACCAACAGATCAAGCAATCGATGTATTATTCATCAGAGCAATTAGTTTTTTGTTGATTTTGCTATAACCGCACTTGTAGATCAATTCACTTACTGACTTCAGGTTTGGGTACCCCCCCATGCAATATATGGTTCCACGATCCTCAACATGTTCATCAAACAAAGCTTTGTTGAGCTTCAGGAAGGTGCTGTTGAAGGTCTGACGCAGGCGCAGAAGCTGCAGCACCGTGAGGACCTTTAAGCTCACACCATTAATGCCTCTGATCCTGATGACAAATGCCAATTTGGGTTCCTCAGGCACATAGAAGTTGCCAGCCTTTCTCGCCATCCTAGCGACTCGAATCTCAGTTCGTACTTCCGCCTGTGCGCCTTGTGATAGTGCTTAGCTTTTTCATAGATGAGCTGCCTCCTGGCCTATCCGAGCATATTTTGGGCAAACCTCTTTCTCAGACACCTGATCTTCAGCTCTGCGAAGTTCCTTTGCTTTTTCTCCAGGGTTGCTGACATAGCAGGAGCCTTCAACTCTCTGGCATTAGCATTCTTCTTCTCTTCTGTGCCTTCCATGGTTCCACCTGGAAAAAAAAAAAAAGCCCTTGTTCTTTTTTTTTTTTTTTCATTTTTCCGAAGCTGGAAACGGGGAGGCAGTCAGACAGACTCCCGCATGCGCCTGACCGGGATCCACCTGGCATGCCCACCAGGGGGCGATGCTTTGCCCCTCTGGGGCATTGCTCTGTTGCATCCAGAGCCATTCTAGCGCCTGAGGCAGAGGCCACAGAGCCATCCCCAGTGCCCAGGCCATCTTTGCTCCAATGGAGCCTCGCTGCGGGAAGGGAAGAGAGAGACAAAGAGGAAGGAGAGGGGGAGGGGTGAAGAAGCAAATGGGCGCCTCTCCTGTGTGCCCTGGCCGGGAATCGAACCCAGGACTCCTGCATGTCAGGCTGACGCTCTACCGCTGAGCCAACCGGCCAGGGCCTACCCCTTGTTCTTTACCTTCTCCTTTAGCCACACTTTGAGTTGGATGTGGATTCAAATCCAGATTCTTAACTAGCTACGTGGCATCTGTGAGTCTCAGTGTCATCAGCTGAAACATGGGGACTGCGTCTGCCTTTTAAAGTTACTATGAGGATGAAACGAGGTAACGCATAAACAAGAAGTTCGGGGTCTTGCACAGAGGAGGGGTTTCATAAATACTTCTTTTGCCTCCTCTCTGGCTCAATCTGTTCCTCTTTCCTGCTTTCTGGTATTCAGTGGATGATTCTTCTGTAGAGACCAGGGCACAAAGGGACACGGGCTGCCATCTGCGTGCCACCCCAACCCCACGCGTCCTACCTCTGTGCTCATCCGGCAGACGCAAACTGAGCAAGGTCTTACGGAGAAGGAAAATGTGTCGGTCGCTTACTTAAGGTCTACCCTAAGGTGGCCTCCACCTAATTTTACTGCCACCATTTCAGCATACACTTTGACCTTACTTGACCATTTTTCTGACCTGTCATGGACCGTAAATAGCAAAAAGCCATAGTAGATTTGAGGCTTAGCAAAAGGCTAAGTTCTCCTCCCCTCCTCCACCTCCATATTGGCTATGATGCTGAGTATTTGCACCCACTTCACTTGCTTCCGTAAGTTGCTGGAAGCAATATACATGCCCTTCCTCTTACTCTTTGTTTGTTTTCAGATGTTGGTAGATTTCACTAATGCATCCTGTTCTTGCCTTGGGAGAGTTCCTGCTTTAGCCTCAGATGTGTAACTTTGTAACAAGGTCTTCTTTGATTTGCATATGGCTATATAATAAAGCAAACTGGGGCTACGGGGCACTCGGATATTGCTATCAGCATTTGAAGAGTCCTCCCGGTCCCATTTTTTCTTAATAAGTGTGTTTCCTTAATTCCGCACCGTTATTAGGAGCCGTGCTGGTCCGCGGCACTGACCCAGGAAGAGACACTCACTTCCATCCCACTCCCATCCAGCCTTCTCTCCCCTGCCCTAGGCTTTCACTCTTGAGGTTTTCTTTACACAGAGCCCTTTCTTCACTCCTCCTTTGAAAGCCTACAACTCTTTAAAAGGCACCTTTTACAAGAAGACAGCCGGCCCCTTTCCCTACCTCACTGACTGTCTTCCTCCATGCCTCAAGCCCTCCATGAAGGAAGTGTATTTTGCCTCAAGCAAATACAAATACACTTGTCATTTCATTTCCCTTGAGCCCTGAAATTGTACCTTTGTATCTCTCATGCAGCTTATACTCTGTATTTCTGCCCTGACTTTTCCCAGAAAGTAATCAAGGCAGGACTTTGTACTCAGTTGCTTTGTAGTTCTGTCTAGGTTCTAGGTTGTAAATTCCACGAGGGCAGAGATTACATCCTCCTCATCTTTGAACATTCCTCCGTTCCCCCACTGACCTTTCCCAGTGATGGGTAAAACATTTATTAAATTAGGTTGAACTTATGTCACCTAACTTTAGAGAAAGCTTAAAGAAGAAGTGAGATTGATAGGGTTGTCAGATAAGAGACCCAGGCTGCCTGTTAAATTAGAATCTGTGATAGACAAAGAGTAATTTGTAGTGTAAGCATGTCTCAAGCGTTGCCTGGGCTGTACTTATACTAAAAATGGGTTTGTTTGGTGTTTTTTTTACGTAAAATTCAAATTCAACTGGATATCCTGTATTTTTATTCACTAAATCCGGCAACTCTAACTCAGGAATGTGTTGTAAAAGGCAACCGTGGGGAAAGTAGCCCGTTAATTTGAATTGTGTTGGAGGGACAGACTAGGAGGAAATGGAGCTTCTGGTCACTCTCCTGAGAGAACTGTGCTTTCTGTCTGTTACCCGCACTCCCCTTCACAGCTGGGCCCTGCCGTGTCCCCTGTGCTGTCTGCAGGTGGTCCCAAGTCCCACCTCACACCTGCTCCTCCTCTCTCAGGCCTTTAATGAGCCACATCATCCAACAGAAGGAAAGGATCAGGAAGCTAGTTTTTTGAGAGAAAAGCATTAGGCTAACACAGTGACATATTAAGCCACTAATGTCCTCTTTTCCCCTTTATTTGAATAACCTTGTATGTACCTTTCACATCGATGTGTATGTTTCAAACCAGTGAAGCCACACTCCCTTTCATTGAAATGTTTTCCCTTTCCTAATATAATAGCCTCCTCTCGTTTCCTTTAACCCCCGCCCCTTGTAAATATATGTTTTCTGCTGTTTCATACCTTCATCTCCCAGAAAGAAATTTTTTAAAAAGATTCATTTCGGCAAATGATGTAGGTTTAAGATGTTCTTCTCATTTCACACTCCAAAATTAAGATAAGGAGCACACCCACCCACACGAATTAAAAGTCCTTGCAGTTCCCTTCTGATTGCTCTTAAGTCCGTCCTCCCACACACCTCAGCTCAGCCCCCCTGCAGAGCAGCGGGAGGGAGGGGCAGCCCCCTCTGCAGAGGAGTCCAGCCTCCCAGCCCCGGGGAGCAGAGAGCAGAAACGCACTGAGCTCCCCTCAGGACGCAGACCGATGGCGTCTTCACCTGTATTGAAATGAAAAGCAGTACACCAAAGGGTAATACCGAGCTCAGTCCCACTCCTCTATTCTATTTCTTGAAGATATAAAATTGTCTTTATTTGCATATCGTATCATCTTTTTTGAATGGAAATCCCAATTTTTTAGTTTATTTCTCAATTACTGTTTACAATCAATATTATTTTGTATTTGTTTCAGGCCTTCCGGTCACTCCCCACCACTCCTGCTCTGCCTCCGCGTCCTCACCTTTCACGTTAACTCAGTGAAGTCCGGCTGTTGCTTCTAATCTTTCAACAGAGGCTGTTTCTTTTGAAGACCACCAGTAACAAGAGGGGCCACACAGGGTCATTTTTGAGAGTGACAGGAGTTGCTACTGATGAGGGTAATAATTAGGACAACAGGTATAAGCATGAGCTGCCCCTGTCCAGACCCTCCCATTTGATGGATCCAAACCTCTTCCCAGCATCTTTCTGGCCCATTCTGGCATCTGATGTGGTCACCACCCTCTGGAACTGTGGCTTATGCTGATCTCATGACATCACAACTCTCTTGATCTGTATTGATCTGGCTCTTCTTGTTGCTGTTGTTTTGCTAAAAAATTTTTGTTTAAATCATGCTGCCTTGGGTAGGAGGATTCTCAAAGGTGTAGGTGCTCACAGGCACCGACCAAATCTGCCCTGAGGGTCCGCGGGCAGAACCACCAGCCCTCCTGGCACCTGGCACTGTGACCTCTGTCGGGAGAGAGGACACTGCTGGTCCTGAGTGGTGGAGGCTGATGGGGCTCGGGGCGCCCGGGTTGTGAGAGAGAGGAGATGTGAGCCATTGTCTTATGGGACAAATTCAATGTAAAATGATTAAGAACTCTCAGGCCACAGCAGAGTATCCAGCCCCAAGCACAGGATCCCATCTGACCCCAGAGCCCTGTGTGACCACTCTGGTCACATGTCCGGGATGTCAGCCTGATGTTAGATGAGAGAATTGATGTAGGGAAATTTAGTTCATTCTTTCAAAAGGCAGTTAAAAAGAAGGGGAATAGCATAAAAAAGAGAGAAAGAGAAAGGGGCAGGGGGACGCCAAGGTGTTTTCAGGGTCTGTGACGACAGAGAGGGGGGCCTTGACAAGGCTGTCCCGCAGGAGATGAGCTGGCCTGGGGCAGGCCCACGGCTGAGGGGTCTGATCTTGGAGCCGACACATCTCTTGGCCAAGGCGGGAGACAGCGAGAGTGAGTATAGAAGCAAAACGTTCAGAACTAGGAGACTTTATCATGAGCACTGGATGGAAATTGGCAGAAGTATTTAAGACTTAATGAGATGCGACTTGGCCTCTGTATCGATGAATTCAGCAATTATTTATATTATATATATGTCATCGAACTAATTACTGTGCCACCCTCTAATGTGAGTCAGTCAGACCCTGTCATAGCATCTCGAAAGAGCTTACAGTGACAGAGGAGACAAAACACAAATCTGTATGCATATTTATGTAAAACTGAGGGCAGACTGTATAAAGACGTGGAAAACACTTTTTAGCCAAACCAGGCTCCCTAGAAATATCCGCCTGCTAATGATTCAGCAGTGAACTCAGCTTGCTACGTCAGGGAAACACAAAGGAAAACAAGGCATGGTGGAGTCAGGGCAGGAAAGGTGGCCTCAGACTACGGCTTTGTTTTCCTTCCAGACACATCGGCCTTACTCCTTCCATGGCTACTCCTTCAGAGCCTACTCTGTTCCAAGCGACAGTGATACGTTGCAAGAGGACTGGTGTGTTTGCAAATGGCGGAGGGTAGGGAAGCAGTTCATAAGATTTCAGGTTGCCATAGGAGAAGCGTTAGCTTTGGGTCTCCAAGAAAAGGCTTCCTGACTCCAAAAGTCCTGTTCTCCAAAAATTTAGCAGCCAAGACAAAGCAGTGGCCTAGCTTCCCTAAGCAGTGACCAGGCTGGTGCCCGACAGACTGTAAGAGAGTTTAGGAAACGAATCTTTGCAAAGGAGCCCAAGGGGCAGACTCAGAATTCACCATGTCTACATCTTGGACATGACTGCAGGATCCTTAAGGAGAGAGAAATGTAGGGCACACCTAGAGACACCAGAATAGCGAGTTAGAAATCAATTAGAAACAATGTATAGTTAGTTAGTGACTGTTTACTGGGGTGCCCTGCATGCCAGGTGCTGTCCTCGGGTCTCACGATGTCCTGGGAACACAAGAGCCCCTGCAGCTACGGGCCTTACATCCTACTGGGTTAGATAACACATGTGTATGTAACATAAAATCAGATCGTGGTGAGTGCTGTGAACTCCATCCAGGAAGCAGGGTAGAGTGAGACGATTGTGCAGGGGTGAGCACACACTGTTTTAGACAGGGGTCAGTGAAGGCCTCCCGAGAGGGCTACCTTTCCATGGGAAGAGGAAAGAAGATGGAGATGAGGGCTGAGTCATGTGAATAGCGGAGAGAAGAGCAAGCCAGGTGGATGGAACGGCACGTACAAAGGCCCTGGGGCAGGGCATGCTTGGGAGCTGAAGGGCAGGCTAGAGCCCGCTGTGTTCTGAGCACAGGGAGATAAGAGAGTGTTATGCATTGAGAGCAGGGCGGTAGCCAGGCTAGTCACTGTGATCCTTGCAGGCCCAGTGAGGCTTTTGAAACTTAGGAGACATTGACCTCAGTTTTGAAAATGACCCGAGTCAGTCAAAGAAAAATTCCAGGCCGAGGAACGAGCCCGTGGAATGGCACAGAGCAGGGGCTGGCCCCGAGTTCAGGGCAGAGATTCTGAGGACTGATGCCGGGGGAGTCCGCATCAAGGAGAGGTGAGCCCGTGGGAGGTGGGTGCGTGGACACTGCGCGCCCCCTGTGTGTGAGGTCCACAGCGCTCCCCTGCGGTGTGGCTGCGAGTGGCCTGCTGGCGAGAGTGGAGCGGAGGCTAGAAATCAGGGTGTCGCGCTCCCTCTGGAGGCCCTTTGGGAGAACCCTTCCTTGCCTCGCTGGTTGTCTGCAATCCTGCAATCCCTGGCATTTCTTGACTCGGAGGAGAGTAACTCCAACCTCTGGCTCCATCTTCACATGGCCTTCTTCCCTGTGTCTCCAGATCTCTCGCATGAGGACACCAGTAGATTGGATTTAGGACCTGCCTTCATCCTGTATGGTATTAACTTAATGACATCTACAAAGGCCAAGTTCCAAATTAAGTTCCATTCGCACATCGTGGAGATTAGGACTTTGACATATTTTGGGGGGAGGACACAATTCAACCCACAATGTTGCTTTACCTCAGTGGTAGGCGCAGGGGGCTGGGAGAGGAGGCAGTCTGCTCAGACCCAGGCAGTAAGAGAGGCATGGTTCATGGGGAGTTTAAAAGCAATAATAGAACAGGCGTCGTTATCGTCGCTCTTCTCCCGGACTCGTAAACAACATCCGTGATGAAGCACTCCTTCCTACTGGGAGGCCACTCCTAGCACGATTCTCCTGCCCCCGCCTGCACAGCGGTGTAAAAGTAGGGACATCATCACTAGTATTTATTTCCTGAACATAAAGTACCACAGACTGGGTGGTTTAAACAACAGAAGTGATCTTTCTCCCAGTTGGGGAGGCAAGCGGTCCGAGATGAGGCGTTGGCAGTGTTGGTTTTGTTGGGTTTCTCAGAGGCCACTCACCAGGCTATCGATGCCCACCTTGTCCCTGTGTCTCCACGTGCTCTCTCTCTGTGTGTGTCAGATTCAGATGTCCTCTTCTTATAAGGACACCAGTCATGTTGGGTTAGGGCCCACCCAAATGACCTCATTCAACTTACTTATCCCTTTATAGACGCTGAATCATAATACAGTCATATACTGAGATCCTAGGGGGTTAAGACTTCAAGATATGAATTGGGGGGGGGCACAATTCAGCCCCTGACACCACTGCCACCAGCTATTTAGTATTTTGGGTGGTGTTATAACAGAAACAAAACTCCTACTTTTTCCAGGAAACTCATTCTTACCTTGACTAGCATGCTGTTATCACAGTTACTATGGCAACATTCCACTAATGGGCTCCTAGGAAACACAGTTTCACAAGCTTACTGGATAAAAGAGGTTCATAGTTAAACAGATTTGGAAACAAAAAGAGTGTAGAGTTCCACACACTATGTTTTTAAATCACAGAACCTCTTTCTTACTGGCTTACCTGTAAATGCCTTTCAGAAAGGTACTCTATGGCAGTGGTCCCCAACCCCCGGGCCACGGACTGGTACCGATCCATGGGTCATTTGGTACCGGTCCGCAGAGAAAGAATAAATAACTTACATTATTTCTGTTTTATTTATATTTAAGTCTGAACGATGTTTTATTTTTAAAAAATGACCAGATTCCCTCTGTTACATCCGTCTAAGACTCACTCTTGACGCTTGTCTCGGTCACGTGATACATTTATCTGTCCCACCCTAAAGGCTGGTCCATGAAAATATTTTCTGACATTAAACTGGTCCATGGCCCAAAAAAGGTTGGGGACCACTGCTCTATAGGACACAATAGGAAAAATAAAAGCTGATTTTGTGGCAACAGAAATATTGCAATGGTATTTGTGTGTGTCTATAATTTACATATATTTATATATACAATATATATACTCTATTTCGGGTAATTTTTGTAGAATAGATTCCTAGAAATAAAACATCTGGATACACCCTGATGGGATAGCTCAGTTGGTTAGAGCATCATTCGAAAGCAGATGTTGCCGGTTCGATCCCCGGTCAGGAGACATACAGGAACCGATCCATGTTCCTGTCTCTCTTTAACTCTCTCCCTTCCTCTCTCTAAAATCAATAAAGTAAACATTAAAAAATAAATAAGTAAAATAAAACTCTTAGATACAAAATATAATATTTTAAGGCTTTTAGGTTTATTGCTATTGAAATATGGAAAAACGCCCATTTTGCTATATCTATGCCAGCACCAAATATGATACTCTTAAAAAAACTGCTAATTTGATCAACAAAAATTGATTTCATTTAGGCCCTGGCTGGTTGGCTCAGTGGTAGCATGTTGGCCCAGCGTGTGGATGTCCCAGGTTTGATTTTTGGTCAAGGCACACAGGTGAAGTGCCCATCTGTTTCTCCATCCCTCCCCCTCTTGCTTCTCTCTCTCTCTTTCTCTTACCCTCCTGCAGTCATGGCTTGACATGGCTCCATGGCCATGCCTCAGCGCTAAGAAGAGCTCTGTTGCTGAGCAATGGAGCAACACCTCAGATGGGCAGAGCATCACTCCCTAGTGGGCTTGCCAGCTGGATCTTGGTAGGGGCATATGTGGGAGTCTGTCTCTGCCTCCCCTCCTCTCACTGAATAAAAAAAAAATTATTCATTTTGATTTCCATTTCCTTAATTACAAATGAATTTGTATAGTTTTTCTTATACTCATTAGCTTTCCTTTTTTATTAAATTTTATTTTTTTTAAATTTTATTGTGGCAAAATACCTATAACACAAAATTTATCATCTTAACCATTTTTAAGTGTACATACAGTTTAGGAGTGTTAATAAGTACATTTACACTGTCGTGCAACCAATCTCCGGAATTTTTTTCATCTTACGAAACTAAACTCTATTCATTAAACAACAACACCCCATTCCTCCTCCACCCAGCCTCTGGCGACAACCCTTTACTTTCTGTCCCTATAAATTTTACTACTCTAACTACCTCATATAAGTGGCATTATACAGTATTTATTTTCTTGTGACTGGCTTATCTCACTTAGCATAATGTCCTCAAAGTTTATCCATGTTGTGGCATGTTATTAAAATTTCCTTCCTTGTTAAGCTTGAACAGTATTTTAGTATATGTGTATACTACCTTTGTTTATCCGTTCATCTGTTGATGGAGACTGGGTTGCTTCCACTTGCAACGAACATGGGAGTAAAAATATCCCTTCGAGACTCAGCTTTCCATTCTTTTTTGTTTGTTTATTTGTTTGTTTTATATTTTTCTGAAATGAGAAGTGGGGAGGCAGAGAGACAGACTCCCGCAAGCACCCGACCGTGATCTACCCAGCATGCCCACTAGGGGGCGATGCTCTGCCCATGTGGGCATTGCTCCGTTGCAACCAGAGCCATTCTAGCACCTGAGACAGAGGCCATGGAGCCATCCTCAGCGCCCAGACCAACTTGCTCCAATGGAGACTTGGATGCGGGAGGGGAAGAGAGAGAGCGAGAAAGCAGAGGAGAAGAAGCAGATGGGCGCTTCTCCCATGTGCCCTGACCGGGAATGAAATCCAGGATATCCACACACCAGGTCGATGCTCTACCACTGAACCAATTGGCCAGGGCTGCTTTTGATTCTTTGGGGTTTGTACTCAGATATGGGTTTCCTAAATTGTATGGTAATTTTATTTTTGATTTCTTTGAGGAATTGACACACTGTTTTCCATAGCAGCCACACCACATTGCACAGTCACACACACAGTGCACAAAGATTCCAGTTGCTCCACACCCTTGCCCCTATTTGTGGTTTTCTGTCTTGTTTTGTTTTTATAGTGGTCTTGCTAATGGTGTGAGATGACATCTCATTGTGGTTTTGATCTGCATTTCTCAGATTAATGTTGTGGAGCACCTTTTTATGTGTTTGTTGTCCATTTGTTTATCTTCTTTGGAGAATTGTCTATTCTAGTTCTTTGTCCATTTTTTAAAGATGAGCTACTTGGGTTTTGTTGTTGTAGAGTTGTAGAAGGTCCTTATATAATCTGGATGTGCACAATCAGATCTATCAGTTGAAATATTGTCTTCCATTCCATAAGTTGGTTTTTCATTCCATTGACTGTTTCCTTCGATATACAGAAGTTGTAACATTTGGTATAGTCTCATTTATCTAGTTTTGCTTTTGTTGACTGTGCATTTGATGTCATATCCAAGAAACCATTGCCAAATCCAATATCATAAAATTTTTCCTCAACTTTTTTTTTCTCTAGGAGTTTATAGTTTTAGGACTTACATCTAGGTCTTTGGTCCATTTTGAGTTGATTTTTGTATATGGTATAAAGTAACGGTCCTGCTTCATTATTTTGCATGTGATTTTCAGTTTTCCCAGCACCATTTGCTGAAAAAAATTGTCCTTGCTCCTATAAATGGTTTTGGCACTCTTGTCAAAAATCCTTTCACCATTAATGTGAGGGTTTATTTCTGGGCTTTCTATTCTATTCTACATGTCTGTATTTATGCCAGCCAGTACCACAGTTTTTTATTACTGTGGCTCTGTAATAAGTTTTAAAATAATAAAATATAAAACCTCCAACATTATCCCTTTTTTTCAAGATTGTTTTGGCTACGCGGGGTCCCTTGAGATTTCATGTACATTTTAAGATGGAGTTTTTATTTCTGTAAAATACACCATTGATGTTTTGACACAAATTGCACTAAATTTGTAGATCGCTTTGGGGAGTATTGACACACTCGCAATATTAAGACACAGCATGTCTTTCCCAACTTTCTCTCTTTTACAAACAGATTTTTGTCCTCTACGGGTACTTGCTTTTTGTAGGCTGTCTTAATACCTTTAATTTTCACTGTTTATAAACTCTCTAAATATTTATATTAAGGACATTAACCTTTTGTCATCTTGTGGCAAATATTTTCTCCAGCTAGTTATCCACCTTTCCATTTTCTTGGCAATTTTAAAAACAATTTAATTAAATTTTGGAGGATGATATTGCTTAATAAAGTTATACAGGCTTCAAGTGTACAACTCTTTATTTCGTCATCTGTATATTGCATTGTGTGTTCATCATCCAGGGTTAAATATCCTTTTTTCACCATATATTTGAATATCTTTATGAGTTCATAAAGATGTTCCCTCTGGTAACCACCATACTATTGTTTGTGTTTATGAGTATTTGTCTTGTTTGTTTGTTGCTTTCAGTTTTATGTCTCACATATGAGTAAAATCATGTGGTTTCTTGACTTTTTCTAACTTATTTCACCTAGGATAATATTCTCAAAGTCCATTCAAGTCATCGTAAATGGCAATATTTCATCTTTTCTAATGGCTGAGTAGTATGCTGTTGTACATATGTACCACATCTAACAAAGGACACTTCAGTTGTTTCCATGTCTTGCCACTGTGAATTATGCTGCAATGAACACATGGGTACATATATTTTTATGAATTAATATTTTCAAAATTGTGGGGTCAATACCCAGAAGAGGGATTCCTAAGTCATATGGTAACTATGTTCTTAATTTTTTTTTTTTGTATTTTTCTGAAGTTGGAAATGAAGAGGCAGTCAGACAGACTCCCGCATGCGCCCGACCAGGATCCACCTGGCATGCCCACCAGGGGGCGATGCTCTGCCCATCTGGGGCATTGCTCTTTTGCAACCAGAGCCATTCTAGCACCTGAGGCAGAGGCCATAGAGCCATCCTCAGCACCCAGGGCCAACTTTGCTCCAATGGAGCCTTGGCTGCGGGAGGGGAAGAGAGAGACAGAGAGGAAGGAGAGGGGGAGGGGTGGAGAAGCAGATGGGCGCTTCTCCTGTGTGCCCTGGCCGGGAATAGAACCCAGGACTCCTGCACGCCAGGCTGACGCTCTACCACTGAGCCAACCGGCCAGGGCCTGTTCTTAATTTTTTGAGGAAGCTTTATACTGTTTTCCATAGTGGTTGTACCAGTTTACATTCCCACCATCAGTAAATGAGTGCTCCTTTACAGCCTCTCCAACAGTTTTTATTATTTGTCTTGCTGACAATAACCATTCTGACAGGTGTGAGATGGTATTTCATTGTGGTTTTGATTTGCGTGAGGTGAATTATTAGGTTGTTTATTTGGGGATTTTCTTGTTTCTTGAGGTAGAACTGTAATGATATAAACATTCTTCCTAAAGCTTTGGCTGTATTCCCAAATTTCTAGTAGGTCATATTGTCATTCTCATCTGTGTCTATGTATCTTTTAATCTCTCCTCTTACTTCTTCTTTGACCCAGTCATTATTTACTAGCACGTTGAATTATGCCCTTTTTCTTCTGAATGCATCTAATCCCCATTCCCCTTTGCAAATCCAGACCTTTACCTCCTCCCTCTGGATGATGTTTTGATATCTTTTACATCAAATTAAAATTTACAGTAGTTTTTTATTATCTTTTTTCATTTAGGGTAATTTTTATTATGATATAATTGACATATAACATTATATTAGTTTCAGGTGTTCAGCAACATGCATTTAGGATACTTTTTAAAAACTGCCCTGGGCTAGGATAACAGCTGGTGTTTATTGAGTACTTACTATTCTAAGGCACTAACGTGCGTGACTCATACGAGCTCTTCTATGCTCACAACTCTGTGAGGTGTTACTATCATCATCATCCCCATTTTACATATGAAGAAACTGAGGCATGAATGGGTTAGGCAGCTCGTCTGCAGTCACACAGCTAAAGTCAAGCAGTCAAAGGTGAGACCTTATTCTTTGATCTCTAGGCTCTCTTGCCTCCCTTCCTTACTTGTGCTTTTTTCTCTCCACTCATGTCCATTCAAACTTAGATTTATTCGGGACAGTGACTACGGAGCAGGAAACCTGCGAGCGTAGGCAGGATCCTTGCCAACAGGGAGCCGTGGTATTCCATAGCGGTTAATACAAGACCAGCTGAGGCACCGGTCTGGCTGACGGGAGCAAGGGAGGGGGTCTGATCCTGGCTGCCTAGAACGAGTCTGCCCAGCAAAAGCCTTTTCTAGCTTGGGGATGGAGAATGGGAAACAACAAACTGGGGGAAAAGAACATTAACTTATTTAACATTTCACATGGCACTGTTTAAATAACTGTCAGGTGAATGACATCTGAAGGTGGGTGTACCCTTCGTGAGAGTTATTCATGGTAACTCTCCTAGATCAGGGGACTTTTTTGAGCCAGAAAAGAAGAGGAATGGATCTTGCCTATTGTTATTTTTATTCTTTTTTTTTTTTTAGATTTTTATTTATTCATTTTTAGAGAGAGGGGAGAGAGAGAGAGAAGGGGGGGGAGCAGGAAGCATCAACTCCCATATGTGCCTTGACTGGGCAAGCCCCGGGTTCTGAACCGGCGACCTCAGCGTTGCAGGTTGATGCTTTATCCACTGCGCCACCACAGGTCAGGCTATTTTTATTCTTTTTATTATTATGATGATTATTATTTTAAGCTTAGCACTGTGCTAAACACATCCTTCCCCTGTCAATCAAAGAATGCCCCCTAGGCTCTCTTGACCAAACTCAGACATGCTTTTTGGGGACATATATTCAAAAGGCAGAGAAAACAGTTACAAGGTTTTGAATACCATTCTGGGCCACCATGATACCAAAGCTACCCTCCACGCTCACCCAGGATGGGTCCAGCACAGTGCTAAGCTTAAAACATCCTGTTTATTTCTCAGGGAGGATCTCATTTACACATAGACCTTAAAATTTTTTTTTTATTGACTTTTAGAGAGAGAGAGAGAGAGAAGGGGGCGCAGAGAAGTAGGAAGCATCAACTCATAGTTGCTTCTCACATGTGCCTTGAC
The DNA here is from genome assembly GCF_036850995.1 of Saccopteryx leptura. NCBI lineage: Eukaryota > Metazoa > Chordata > Mammalia > Chiroptera > Emballonuridae > Saccopteryx > Saccopteryx leptura. Next base: position 367,561,231 of record NC_089503.1, on the reverse strand, counting down.
TGGGCGAGCCTGAGATTTTGAACCAGTGACCGCAGCATTCCAGGTCAATGCTGTATCCACTGTGCCACCACAGGTCAGGCCCTATGGACCTTTACTCGGTGGTGGGATTCAGCTGGTTCACACCAGTTTGGCAGAACTGATACTGAATTATTTGTTGAGTTCAGTAAACCAGTTGTTAAAATGACAGTTGTAATCAGGGTTCTCGCTAAGGTGGGTGCCTGAGCAGCTGCTCAATGTGGAAATCAGAACTTTACATCCCTTACTCTTTTTTAACGTTCATCTGCGCAACAGCGTATTCTAAGCGCCCGTAGTCATGTTCATTCCGTCCATAGGTGAAAAAAATGTGATGAAACTGTGCTTGTAATTTTTATCTATTCATTTCATAAAACTCATTATACCTTTGATAAAATACTACATTTTAATTCCCTTGCACGTGTTACTTCAGGAAACAAACATATAATGTAAAGGGGAAAAGTGCCAAACAACCAGGGGGTGACAACTTGTACTGTTTTTTGTCAGGTATTATTTAATACTTTTTAATTAATATTGTAAAATTCTTTCTTATAACATAACCTAGTTTTGCGTACCTCTTTTATTCTTAAGTATTAAATGCATGAAATAATAAACTACCTTTCAGTATATCGTTTTTTATACTTAAAATGGTCATTAGGGCAGAGAACTGGTTATTTGAATCTCACCATTGCCTTTACTTTTGAAAAAGTTGCTCCTCTCTGTGAGATGGTGAGTGATGCTTTGCCGGCCTTTGCTGTATAGCAAGTGGGGGCGATACGTCAGTGTCTTCCTAGTGGCTGCCTCATGCATGCGCACAAGCCTGTCTGTCCCCTCTCTTACTGGTCTGACCTGAGCAGCCAGACTGTGGGGCCCAGCTAGGGATGTCATACCTGGGAAGTGACAACAATGCCTATGTGTTGGAACCCCTGAGGTGACAATATTCAAATGGGCAAGAGCGTCCTATGCCGTGTGTGTGTGTGTGTGTGTGTGTGTGTGTGTGTGTGTGTTAAAGGATAATAGAGATGCTAGTGCCTCACTGTCCTTCCATGCTCTCCATAAATGTTAGACAGAAATCCAGAGGCGCCGGACAGAGAAGGAAATCTGAGTTGTGAACCCTGGGTGTGACTGTTGGCGTACACTCGCGAGAATGTGGGGTTCGTGAGGGTGGGAACTGTGTTGTGGTCTCACCGTGCATTTCCCGTGCACCAGCCCCTGGCACTGAGTGGACACACAGTAGGGAGCTGTTGGCTGCGGGCACCTTAGCACTGCTTGTCAGTGCTTCCTCAGCCCCTGGCACTGCGTGGACACACAGTAGGGAGCTGTTGGCTGCGGGGCACCTTAGCACTGCTTGTCAGTGCTTCCTCAGCCCCTGGCACTGCGTGGACACACAGTAGGGAGCTGTTGGCTGCGGGCACCTTAGCACTGCTTGTCAGTGCTTCCTCAGCCCCTGGCACTGAGTGGACACACAGTAGGGAGCTGTTGGCTGCGGGGCACCTTAGCACTGCTTGTCAGTGCTTCCTCAGCCCCTGGCACTGCGTGGACACACAGTAGGGAGCTGTTGGCTGCGGGCACCTTAGCACTGCTTGTCAGTGCTTCCTCAGTCCCAGGCACTGAGTGGACACACAGTAGGGAGCTGTTGGCTGCGGGGCACCTTAGCACTGCTTGTCAGTGCTTCCTCAGCCCCTGGCACTGAGTGGACACACAGTAGGGAGCTGTTGGCTGCGGGGCACCTTAGCACTGCTTGTCAGTGCTTCCTCAGTCCCAGGCACTGAGGACGGTGGCCGCCCAGCAGCTCCAGGGCCCGGGACTCTTTTCTCTAGGCAGAATAGGTGACTCATATCCCACTAGAACGGGACGACTTAAAGATATTCCAAGAACCACCCTAAGTAAAAAAGGCTTCCCCAGTGGTGCCGAAATCCCACGAGTAGAGTTTTTCTGTTTGTGTTATTCTTCCTAACTTCTTTGAAAATATCTAAAGAAGAGGTAACCGCACTGGGCCCTTCCTTGAGTCCTTCATGAGAATGAGTTGATCATGTAAAAGTTTTCTTCACGAGAGAGACCATTAGCAGAAGGGGCGGCTGCCCATTTGGGAGGATGGGACTCGCCTGCTCCAATATTGCCAGGCATGTGGGCTCCAAACTTTCCGACTCAAACTTCGACATTGGCTTAAAATACAGGAGCTACTTGCACCCTTCTTTCCATAAGCGTCTTTCTTAGGAGCAGTGACACCTGCACCCGCGCTTGCAGGCTCCAACAGAGAAAAACCGGTCCCTAGTGAAACAGCCATAATTATGGCTGTATTTCTCTTTCTTTGTAGGAAGAATGGATGTATGGCCTATTACCAACTCCCTTGGGGTTTGTGTGACTTGCGCTGAGACCAGCCAGAAGACCTGCCTGCAAGGCAGAGTGGAGGCGAACATTCATCATATATATATACTAAGCATCTGCAATGTGCCAGGCACTCGGCCAGATGAGCACTTCCTGCTGGAAATGACTTTGTCAGGCAGATATTTTCATTTTCGTGTTTACCAAGTACAAAACTGGGGTTCTGGGTTCTTTGTTTCTACAAAGGACATTTGTAAAGCCGAGAAGCTGGGTTGAATTCCAGAGACTCAGTTCCCTATCCTTTCTTATGGGCACTGACCTTTGCACAGGACCTTGGCGTCTTCTGTTGGGAATGCATATAACAGAAACCCACCCCAAATAAGCTTAAACAAAAATGTAAATTTATTGGGAGGGATATTGGGTATCACCTAGGATAGGAGGAAGGTTGACAGCCAGGTCATGAAGAGCAGGAATCCTGGGCCTTCTCCCTGATTCTCTACCCAGGAGGGGGCTCAGAAACCTGCTTCCGGTTTTTCATTGCAGTCCTCAGGAGAGAGAACCTAATTGGCCCTGGCCAGCCAATGGTTTGTCTCCTTCAATGTCAGGTGTTCACCTCTAACCCAATCAGCTATAGCTGAGAATTAAGTTAAAAACATGGCTTCTAGTTGGTAGTTCTGTGGATAGATGAAACATTTCTCTTTTATAAAACACACACACACAAACAGTTTTGTGCTGGGCAGACAACTCAAAGGTATCTAACATATTTGGCTGTAGCTCAATAAACGTTAATTGTTTATTGCTTTTTTTTTTCTTCCTAACCTAACACTTGGAGAACCGTGGCTGAATTATCCTTCTGTTTTCCATTTAGTCCCTTGGCAGGGTTCATATGTGATCAAGTAAAGATGTGATATTTCTATGAATATGCCGGTTGTCCCCTTGTTTACGACCATTTGGGGCAAATCAAGAAAGGAAAAATGGACTATTTGCTCTCAAATGCTTAGTTTCAAGGGGACAGAGGAAATGGGAACACATCTGGGGCGAGGGCCATTGTGCTTGCTGCTGGAAGACGACCAAGGCCAGTTGTTAAATGAGCGGGCAGCCACAAGACAGGTGTTTTGTTTTCTCCAGTTAGGAAGTTGTTTTCTGTTTTGCAAATCTGTTGAATTTCTGTTGTGCCTGGGATAAATATCCTGAATGCCTGACATTCTTATTTCCCCCCTCAGGGTGCCCTAATTTCGTATTTTACATAACTCTGGGTCCGACCGTAAAGTGTGTTCAATTCCATGGCTTGCACGTGTGGTCCCTGGAGGAAACCGGCAAGCTCGCGGCTTAGTCTTATACCGCCACCATCAGGGCACTGCTGGAATGCCAAGGGACTTTTGGTTAAAATGATGTGTTATCAAATACAGAGCTTCAGAGAGAAAAATAAGCAAGTGGAAAAAATAAAATCACAATGGAACAATCCCCCTCCTAAAAATGACCTTTTGCAAGGGCTTAAAGGGATAGACAATATTTCCAGGTGTGGCCAAGCTAGGTAGGTGAGGGCTTGAGACTTGCCTCAGTCTACCACTATTATATAGTTAGTGTCCTTAGACCAAACACTTGGGTTTTCTAAGCCTCAAGTGTCAAAAAAGCAATGACAGTATCTGTTTCACTCGGTTTTGTATTTGACTAACCGGCCTTGCCTGTTTCGATCTTTAGCACTTGGAAAGCAGTCAATAAATGACTGCTATTGTTAACCTGAACTTGGCCATGCCTGAAAGCATTAGAGAAGTCTTCGGCATGAGGAAAGAGAGAAAGGTAATGGGAGGCTGCATCAGTAACCCAGATAAAACTAAAATCTCAACCTATGCCCTAGATCAGATGTGCAATACATACTTGAAGGCTTGGGGAATGATGTCACTGGACATGGCTCTAATTGTCAAAATAGGGATAAAAACATTCTTTTTTACCATTCATTTTATAGTCAAGGGATTATAAAAATATAGAATGCTCAAGCAGCAAGGATTCTAGAAATGTACTCCAATTTCTTTTTTTTTTCACTCAGCAACTGAGTGGTTGAATCACTTCTTAAGTTAAATGTAGATCAGTAGAAGACTGAGATTAAAATCTAAGACTTTTGACAAATAATCCCAGTGCCCTTTAGATAATGCTGAAATATTGCTCAAGATTAGCCAAATCAGGGCTACCTTAGATTATAAAAAAATTACTTGGGCCCTGGCCAGTTGGCTCAGCGGTAGAGCGTCGGCCTGGCATGCGGGGGACCCGGGTTCGATTCCCAGCCAGGGCACATAGGAGAAGCGCCCATTTGCTTCTCCACCCCCCCACCCCCGTCCTTCCTCTCTGTCTCTCTCTTCCCCTCCCGCAGCCAAGGCTCCATTGGAGCAAAGATGGCCCGGGCGCTGGGGATGGCTCCTTGGCCTCTGCCCCAGGCGCTAGAGTGGCTCTGGTCGCGGCAGAGCGACGCCCCGAGGGGCAGAGCATCGCCCCCTGGTGGGCAGAGCGTCGCCCCTGGTGGGCGTGCCGGGTGGATCCCGGTCCGGTGCATGCGGGAGTCTGTCTGACTGTCTCTCCCCGTTTCCAGCTTCAGAAAAATACAAAAAAAAAAAAAAAATTACTTGGACCTGACCAGATGGTGGCACAGTGGTTAGAGTGTCGGACTGGGACTCAGAGAACCCAGGTTTGAAACTCCGAAGTCGCCAGCTTGAGTGCGGGCTCATCTGGTTTGTGCAAGGCTCACCAGCTTGAGCCCAAGGTTGCTGGCACGAGCAAGGGGTCACTCAGTCTGCTGTAGCCCCATGGTCAAGGTATATATGAGAAAGCAATCAATGAACAACTAAGTTGCAACAACGAAGAATTGATGCTTCTCATCTCTCTCCCTTCCTATCTGTCCCTATTTGTCCCTCTCTCTGTCTCTCGCTGTCTCTGTCACACACACAAAAAATCACTTGGGTGAGTTATTTAACCTGAATCTGTTGTGGTTTCTTTATCTGCAAAATGGTAATAGTAATAATATCCTAGTCCAGAGCGTTGCTGCAGATCAAATGAGATGCTACATGTAAAGCATTTAGTACTATGCAAGAAATGTCAACTGGTATGATGATCTGAAAGCAGAGGTTGTGTCTTGTGACCAGACTGTCTCCCAGACGTGACCAGTCAGCCTTTGCCATCTTTAAAACCATTGGCTTACTAACCCTGGGTCTCCGAATAATAAGCTCTTCGATGGCACCTAGCATATTCATCTTTTTAAAATTAAACTTTTTTATTGTGAGACAGTTATAGATTCACATTCAGTTGTAAGAAATGATAGAGACGGCCTAGCGTGCAGAGGACCCGGGTTCGATTCCCGGCCAGGGCACATAGGAGAAGCGCCCATTTGCTTCTCCACCCCCCCTACCCCCATCCTTCCTCTCTGTCTCTCTCTTCCCCTCCCGCAGCCAAGGCTCCATTGGAGCAAAGATGGCCCGGGCGCTGGGGATGGCTCTGTGGCCTCTGCCTCAGGCGCTAGAGTGGCTCTGGTCGCAACATGGCGACGCCCAGGATGGGCAGAGCATCGCCCCCTGGTGGGCAGAGCGTCGCCCCCTGGTGGGCGTGCCGGGTGGATCCCGGTTGGGCGCATGCGGGAGTCTGTCTGTCTCTCCCTGTTTCCAGCTTCAGAAAAAAAAAGGAAAAAATAAAAATAAAAAAAAAAAAAAAAAAAAAAGAAATGATAGGGAGCTCACGTGCCTTTTACGCAGTTTTCTCCAATGGAAACAGTTTGCGGAAATAGAGTACAGTATCACAACCAAGATGTTGGCATTGATGTAATCCAAAAATCTCATTTATATTTTCCCAGTTTTAACTGTACTCATGGGTGTGTGAAGTTCTGTACAGTTTTATTACACGTGCAGTCTCATATATGTGTCATTATAGCCCAGATACAGAGCAAGTCCACCGTTCACAAAGGTCCCTTGTGCTGTTCTTTGATAACCACACCCATTTCTCTCCTGCGCTCTCCCCTCCCTTCCCTTAACTCCGATCAGCACTAATGGGCATTGGGCCCTTTTCACTCAGCAAAACTCTCTGGAGATTCATCCAGATTGTCGCTTGTGTCAATAGTTTGTTCCTTTTTATTGTGGAGTACTTTTGATGATACAGATGCACCACAGTTTAACCATTCACCCCTTGAGTGACATCTGGGTTGTTTCCTGGGCGTGGCTACTAGGAATAAAGCTGCTATGAAAATCTGTGTACAGGTTTTTGTGTAAATATATGTTTTTATTTCTCTGGGATAAATGCCCAAGAGTGTAACTGCTGGGTTGAATGGTAATGACTATTTTAATTTTATTTCTTTATTTTCCCACCCAGCCCCCACCCCACCCTCCTGTGCAACCATTGCTTTGTTCTCTGAATCTATGGGCCTGTTTTGGTCTTATTAATTTGCTTTGTTTTTTAGGTTCCACATAAAAGTGAGAGTATATGGTATCTGTCTTTTTCTGACTTCTTTCACTTAACATGATACCCTCTAGGTCCATCTGTGTTGTTGCAAATAGCAGGACTTCATTCTGTTTTATGGCTGAATTTCTATTATACATGTACCACATTTTTATTTATTTATCGATTGATGGACATCTAGGTTGCTTCCATATCTTGGCTATTATTAGTAATGCTGCAGTGACCACAGGGGTGCACATATCTTTTTTTTTTTTTTCTTTTTTTTTTTTTTTCTTTTTGCATTTTTCTGAAGCTGGAAACGGGGAGAGACAGTCAGACAGACTCCCGCATGCGCCCGACCGGGATCCACCCGGCACACCCACCAGGGGTGACGCTCTGCCCACCAGGGGGCGATGCTCTGCCCATCCTGGGCGTCGCCATGTTGCGACCAGAGCCACTCTAGCGCCTGGGGCAGAGGCCACAGAGCCATCCCCAGCGCCCGGGCCATCTTTGCTCCAATGGAGCCTTGGCTGCGGGAGGGGAAGAGAGAGACAGAGAGGAAGGCGCGGCGGAGGGGTGGAGAAGCAAATGGGCGCTTCTCCTGTGTGCCCTGGCCGGGAATCGAACCCGGGTCCTCCGCACGCTAGGCCGACGCTCTACCGCTGAGCCAACCGGCCAGGGCGCATATATCTTTTTGAATTAGTGTTTTTGCTTTCTTTGGATAAATACCCAGAAGTGGAATTGCCAGATCATAGAGCAGCTCTATTTTAAATTTCTTTAGGACCCTCCATACTGTTTTCCCATAGCAGCTGTACCAATATACAATCCCACCAATAGTCCCCCAGGGTTCCCTCTCCTCCATACAATCCCACCCACAGTCCCCCAGGGGTTCCCTCTCCTCCATACAGTCCCACCCACAGTCCCCCCAGGGTTCCCTCTCCTCCGTACAATCCCACCCACAGTCCCCCAGGGTTCCCTCTCCTCCGTACAATCCCACCCACAGTCCCCCAGGGTTCTCTCTCCTCCATACAATCCCACCATACAATCCCACCCACAGTTCCCCAGCGTTCCCTCTCCTCCGTATAATCCCACCCACAGTCCCCCAGGGTTCTCTCTCCTCCGTACAATCCCACCCACAGTCCCCCAGGGTTCCCTCTCCTCCATACAATCCCACCCACAGTCCCCCAGGGTTCCCTCTCCTCCATACAATCCCACCCACAGTCCCCCAGGGTTCCCTCTCCTCCATACAATCCCACCCACAGTCCCCCAGGGTTCCCTCTCCTCCGTACAATCCCACCCACAGTCCCCCAGGGTTCCCTCTCCTCCGTACAATCCCACCCACAGTCCCCCAGGGTTCCCTCTCCTCCATACAATCCCACCCACAGTCCCCCAGGGTTCCCTCTCCTCCGTACCATCCCACCCACAGTCCACCAGGGTTCCTTCTCCTCCGTACAATCCCACCCACAGTCCACCAGGGTTCCCTCTCCTCCCTACAATCCCACCCACAGTCCCCCAGGGTTCCCTCTCCTCCGTACAATCCCACCCACAGTCCACCAGGGTTCCCTCTCCTCCATACAATCCCACCCACAGTCCACCAGGGTTCCCTTTCCTCCACACCCTCACTGGCACCTGCGATTTGTTGATTTATTGATGATAGCATTCTGAGAGGTGTGAGATGATCATCTCATTCTGGTTTTACTTTGCATATCTGATAATTAGTGATGTTAAGCATCTCTTATGTCTGCTGACCTTCTGTATGTCCTCTTTGGAGAAGTGTCTGTTCAGGTCCTCTGCCTATTTTTTAACTGAATTGTTTGGGGGGCGGGGTTTGGTGGTAAGTTGTATGAGTTTCTTATATATTTTGGATATTACCCCTGACCGGATGTATCATTTGCAAACATCTTTTCCCATTGAGTGGGTTGTCTTTTCATTTTGTACATAGGTAGTTTTATAAGAAACCGTGAAGCTTTTTTCAGAGAGAGTGCATCATTTTACACCCCACCAGCAATGTAAAAGTGATCTATTTTTCAGCACCCTTGCCAGTATTTAGGATTATCATTTTTTCACTTTAACTTTCCTAATAGATGAGTAGTAACCTCCCATTATGATTTCAATTTGCATGTCTCCAATGGCAATGATGCTGAACATCTTTTCACGCGCTTCTTTGCCACCTGCCTCTCTCCTCTGATGAATTATCCCTTCATGTATTTTGCCCATTTTATAATTAGATTATCAACTTTTTACTCTTGAGTTTTCCAAGTTCTTTATATATTTAAGACATAAGGCCTTAGACATAAAACACTTTGCTTTTAAACTATAATATTCAGCCTGACCAGGCAGTGGCACAGTAAATAGAGCATCGGACTGGGATGCAGAGGACCCAGGTTCAAGACCCCGAGGTCGCCAGCTTGAGCGCGGGCTCATCTGGTTTGAGCAAAAGCTCACCAGCTTGGACCCAAGGTCGCTGGCTTGAGCAAGGGGTACTCAGTCTGCTGTAGCCCCACGGTCAAGGCACATATGAGAAAGCAATCAATGAACAACTAAGGCATCACAATGCACAACGAAAAACTAATGATTGAGGCCCTGGCCGGTTGGCTCAGTGGTGGAGTGTCGGCCTGGTGTGTGGGAGTCCCGGGTTCGGTTCCCAGCCAGGGCACACAGGAGAGGCGCCCATCTGCTTCTCCACCCCTCCCCCTCTCCTTCCTCTCTGTCTCTCTCTTCCCCTCCCGCAGCCGAGGCTCCATTGGAGCAAAGATGGCCCGGGCACTGGGGATGGCTCCTTGGCCTCTGCCCCAGGTGCTAGAGTGGCTCTGGTCGCAGCAGAGCGACGCCCCGGAGGGGCAGAGCATTGCCCCCTGGTGGGCAGAGCGTCGCCCCTGGTGGGCGTGCTGGGTGGATCCCGGTCGGGTGCATGCCGGAGTCTGTCTGACTGTCTCTCCCCGTTTCCAGCTTCAGAAAAATACAAAAAAAAAACAAACAAAAAAAAACTAATGATTGATGCTTCTCATCTCTCTGTCCCTGTCTATCCCTCTCTCTGACTCTCTCTGTCTCTGTAAAATAAATAAATAAACAAACTATAACATTCACATTGGATTATGAATAGCATAACATAAGGAGTAGGAAAATATATAACCATAGTACAAAGGCTGGGGGGTGTGGCTGAAACTATTGCATGGTTTCCTCACATTATATATGAAATGACATCGTGTTAATCCCTGCTGAACTGTGATAAGTTAGAGATGCACATTGTAACCACTCTTTAAAATTCAGAATGAAGAAACATTCAAAAAACAACCAATGACATATAATTAAGTCAATAGAAGAAATAAAAGGGAATACCAAAAGATGGCAAGAAAAGGGAATTAAAGGAACAAAGAACAGCACAAACAGGGAAACAAATACCAAGAAGGTAGGCTTAAACCTAAGCATATTATTATATTACAGGAAGTGTTAATGGCTGTGCACTTCAATGAAAAATGTCAAGACCAACTATTGAGACATTTATAACAAATATACTTTAAATATAAAATCATAGGTAGTAAATAAAATGATAGAAAATACTTATTATGGAAGTGCTAATCATAAGAAATTGCTGTGGCTATATTAATAACAGATAGTAAACTTCAAAACAGGGGGGTATTATCAGAGATAAAAAAAAGAGGTACTTTATTATGATATCAGGGTCAATTATTCAAGAAGATATACCAGTTCTAAATGTGAGCGGACCTACCAACGGAGCTTCAAAGTATATAAGGCAAAACCCGACAAAACCAGATGGAGAAAGAGTTTGAGATTTCTTCACTCTTAGTTGATAGGAAAGCAGACAAAGGGAAGTAGGGAGGATGCAGAGAATTTGAACATTATAAATAATTCAACCCAGTAAAGAACGCTACGGGCCCTGGCCGGTTGGCTCAGCGGTAGAGCGTCGGCCTGGCGTGCGGGGGACCCAGGTTCGATTCCCGGCCAGGGCACATAGAAGAAGCGCCCATTTGCTTCTCCACCGCCCCCCCCCTCCTTCCTCTCTGTCTCTCTCTTCCTCTCCCGCAGCCAAGGCTCCATTGGAGCAAAGATGGCCCAGGTGCTGGGGATGGCTCCTTGGCCTCTGCCCCAGGCGCTAGAGTGGCTCTGGTCTCGGCAGAGCGACGCCCCGGAGGGGCAGAGCATCGCCCCCTGCTGGGCAGAGCGTCGCCCCTGGTGGGCGTGCTGGGTGGATCCCGGTCGGGCGCATGCGGGAGTCTGACTGTCTCTCCCCGTTTCCAGCTTCAGAAAAATACAAAAAAAAAAAAAAAAAAGAATGCTACACACTGTGCTCTCAAATACATTTTAAAGTGTATATTACATACTCATCAATAAAGACCAAATATTTAGCTATAAAAAACATCTACAGTTCAAAATTTTGAATCCTTACAGAATAATCCATGGCCACAATGAACCGATGTTAAACATCAATAATAAAAGTAAATCTAGAAAATTCCCAAGATTTTAAAATGAAGTAGAATGCTACTAAGTAACGCATGAATCAAAGAAAAAATCACAAAGGATTAGAAAGTATTTGTAACTAAACAACAAATAAAAACACAATGTAAGAGTCTGACCAGGCAGTGACGCAGTGAATAGAGCATTGACCTGGGATGTTGAGGACCCAGGCTAGAAACCCGAGGTTGCCAGCTTGAGCGTGAACTCACCAGCTTGAGTGTGGGGTCACTGGCTAAAGCATGGGATCATAAACATGACCCAATGATCACTGGATTGAGCCTAAGGTTGCTGGCTTGAGCAAGGAGTCTCTGGCTCAGCCGTAGCGCCCGCCTCCCCCCACGGCACATATGAGAAAGCAATCAATGAACACTAAGGTGCCGCTAGGAAGAGATGATGCTTCTCATCTCTCTCTCTTCCTGTCTCTCTGTCCCTATATGTCTCTCTCTCTCTCCTCTCTCCTCTCTATTGCTAACAACACAACAACAAAAAACCATAAGGAAATGTGTGGTTACCGCTAAAACTGAAGTAAAAGCGAAATCCATAGCTTTAACTAGTCAGGCTAAAATAACACGCCTATTTCCATTTTAAAATGACACTAGAAATAAAAATAGATCTCAGTGTGAAATGTGGAATTTCATTTTATCGTATCTGTTCAGAAGTGTCTCTGAATTGGGAAATATTTGTAAACCAATAAAATGAAATGAAAAGGCAACTACAGAATAAACCGCTAGATGGCACTACTATCTAAAACTAGAGGAAAAAGCTTTTGAGATTTTTCTCTTTATTTTGCGAATAAGACAGTTGAGTTCCAGAGCGAGCAAATGACTTCCTCAACTGCATACAAGCATAGGAACAGTGTTAGAACTAGAACCCATCTTCTGATTTTTCATGAAAGCACAGACAGACCCAGGCTTTCCTATCAGGGCAATGAGCTGTTTTCTGCCGAGATTGCTCAGCTACTGGGATGTCTGCCGGAGTTGGTGCATTTCTCCCTGTGGAAAGCCTGCCTGAGTGAGAGTGCTTAAACCATGAGAGTGGCAAGCACAGGCCGGGATGAAGCAACCAGGACCAGATGGCATTTGAGCCCCAGTCAGCAGTGTTTGAAACTAGTGTGATTTCTTGGGTGTTTCAGTTGTGCATGCTGGTATAGACCTTTTTTATTTAAAGCCAGCTGATAAAGGGTTTCCTATCACTTCCAACCAAGAGCCTTGAATATGCCAAGTTTCTTGATTTGGCAAGAAGGCCACTAGTACTCGGAACACATGGCTTTATTTTGGAATAAGGAAAAATAGAAGGTTCTAGGAAACTCAAGATGGTGTTTGGGAGGTGATAGCTAAGGAGAGAACAACATATGAGGACATTATCAGGTTTCATTTTTACTCCCAGAAATTTTAGTTCCTAGGTTATCTATATAATGCCCCACCCCCCCACCCCGCTGACTTCTCTATTGCATTCTTGGAAGGGTGAATCATCTCAAAGGAGACCTTTCAGAAAGCATGTTGGTAGAATGGAGATACAGGTCACACCGCCTTTCATACAATAGTGTCCTCTGACTCTCGAGGGATAGACTAGGGAGTAAAAATAGCTTTCCAGAACAGTCTGTGTACTTTGCCCCACCGCAACTCTGCCAAGTATGCTCATGTCTCTTACAGATGAAACAGCAGAGGGAAAGAGAGGATAAATGGTGATGGAGACTCGACTCGGGGTGGTGAGCACAGTAAAACATAACAATGTACAGATGATGTATTATAGAATTGTACACCTGACGCCTCTATAATTTTATTATCCAATGTTACCCCAATAAATGCAATAAAAATAAATAAAATGGGGGAAAAAGAGACAATATTTATGTCACTGCCCAAGGTCACCCAGTGAGTACATGTAAATATTAGGATTTGAACTCGGGTCTATCTGTTCATTTTTATGCTAGAAGTACTTACTTATATTGGTACTTCATACCAAGCCCAACAAAATTTTAGGAACCCCTGAACACAACATTTTTGATAGAGATGTTAGCTGTGCACTGCTTTCATTAAGATGCCACGATAGCCTGACCAGGCAGTGGTACAGTGGATAGAGCATCGGACTGGGACACAGAGGACCCAGGTTCACAACCCTGAGGTTGCCAGCTTGAGTGTGGGCTCACCAGCTTGTGTGTGGGGTCACTGGCTTGAGCGTGAGATCATAGACATGACCTCATGGTTGCTGGCTTGAACAAGGGGTCACTCGGTCTGCTCTAGCACCCTGGTCAAGGCACATATAAGAAAGCAATCAATGAACAACTAAGGTGCCGCAATGAAGAACGAATGCTTCTCATCTCCCTTCCTTTTTGTCCCTCTGACTTTGTCTCTGTCAAAAAAAAAAAAAAATGCCATGATGACAGCCATAGCAGATGACATAGTGACGTTGGCAACAACATGAGTGGATCTTGAGAACATTATACTGAATGAAATAAATAAATCAGAAAAAGCTAAGAACTGTGTAATTTCGCACATAGGTGGGATATAAAGAAAAAGATGCCACGATGAAAACATAATACATTCAAAAGGTATAAAAAACGCAGTTAGTTATTCACCACACACACCATAGGAAGAACTTGTTTTTGCTCAGGAAAATTTTTTATTCCCTCCTCTCTTCTGAATCATTTTTACCCTTTTTTTGGGGGGAGGGGGCTGAGATACAGAAAATGTGTCCAGTGCACTCATCTCTGGTGTGTAAGCTCAGTGACTTTTAAACGTATTTATGTCCAAGAGTCGTCACCCAGATTACGACACAGAGCATGTCTAGTACTCCAGAGGTTTTCTTTCAGGTTTAAAGGCACCAGCTCACTCTCACCTGGAGATAACCATTAGTGGGACTAAGGTAACTGTCACTTAGTTTTGTCTGTTCTTAAACTTAGAAATGGAATCATCTTCATTTTTGGTCTGGCTTCCTAATGTAAGCTTTGTGAGACTTTGTGAGCATGTTATGTGTAGCCGCTCTATTTTCTGCCATTGTGCTATATTATATAGTCTGTTGCTGTTTTATTGAGGCATAACTGATGTTTAACATTGTATGTTTCGGGTGTACGACATGATTTCCTATTTGTACACATTGTGAAATAGTCACAAATCTAGTTAATACCCATCACCGGTTACAAAAAAGATTGTTTCTTGTGGAAAACTTTTAAGATCTCGCAGCAACTTTCAAATATAAAATATAGGATTATGAACTCGAGTCACCATCCTGTATACTACGTTACAAACCCGTGACATACTTTGTAACTGGAAGTTTGTACATTTTGACTCCCTTCACTCTTTCACCATGCCCTCTGACAACCACCAATTTGTTCTCAGCATCTCTGAGCTTGTTTTTCTGTTGTCTCCACATATAACTGAGATCACAGGCTATTTGCCTCTGCTTTACCTCACTTAGCATAATGCCCTGAAGGGCCACCCATGTTACTACAAATGGCAAGATTTCATTACTTTTGCATGGCTTAGTATCATTCTATTGTGTGTGTGTACCACATCTTTATTGATTCACCCATTAATGGACACCTTAGTTGATCTATTATATTGGCTATTGTAAACAATGCTGCAATAAACAAGGAGGTGCAAAGATAGTTTTCAAGTTGCAGTTTCCATTTTCTTCAGATAACCACCTAGAAGTAGAATTGCTGGATCCTACAGCAGTTCTATTTTTAAGTTTGTTTTAGGAGCCTCCATACTGTTCTCCACAGTGGCTGCACCAATTTACACTCCCAACAAGGGACAGAGGTCCCCTCTTCTCACATCCTTGCCAACACTAATTTTTGTCTTTTTGATAACAGCCATTCTAACAAGTACGAAGTGATACTTCATTCTAGTTTTGACTTGCATTTGTTTAGTGATGCTGAGCATCTTTTCAAATACCTGTTGGCCATCTGTGTCTTCTCTGGAAAATGTCTCTTCAGAGCTGTCCATTTTTAACTTGGGATTGCTTGGGAGTTTTTGCTACTGAGTTTCATGAGTTATTTGTATATTTTGGATATTAATCCCTTATCAGATATATTATTTGTAAATATTTTCTCCCATTCAGTAGGTTGCCTTTTCATTTTGTTGGTTCCCTTTGCTGTGTAAAAGCTTTTTAGTTTAATGTAGTCCCTTTTATTAATTTTGATGTCAGTTTTTTAAAAAAAAATCACCACCAGGCCAATATCAAAGAGTTTACCACCTGTTTTCTAGAATTCTTATAGTTTTCTTATTTTCAAGCCTTTAATTCATATTAATTTTTGCGTACGGTAGAAGATAGTGGTACAGTTTCCCCGGCACCATTTATTGAAGAGACTGTATATTCTTGGCTCCTTTGTTATAAATTGAGCATGTATGCATGGGTTCATTTCTGGGCGCTCAAATTCCTTTCCTTTGATCTATGTGCCTAGTTTTATGCCAATACCATACTATTTTGATTATCACAGCTTTGCAATTAGTTTGAAATAATAAAGTTGGTGGTGCCATTGCCCTCCCTTAAAGCATTTTCCACACTTAGGTCTGTCAGGTTTCATGTCGTAGAACGTTGAGAGTGGGAGGGCTTTAGGGATTACCGTCCCAGCTCAGCTCCTCTCACCAACACACGAGGGACAGGCTAGTGTACGGTTGCCAGCCAAGGCTGCCACCAGCGTCTCATTTCTAGTCCAGGCCTCACCAGTTCCCATGTAACGGACACTTCTCTAAACATGACTCAGCATGTGTGTTCCGAGAACGTTAAATAGCTTCACAAAAGCGTAACAGAGGGACAGCAGCTGGTAGGACTCAGTGGCCTATCTTCAGGGAAAGTGGGGGGAGACCACCTCAATGAAAGGCTTATTAGCAGCATCTCTACACACCTTGCAGGTAGGCAGCCAGTTACGGTTCTGGAAAGGGCCCCACAGCTGACCCAGCCTGGGGCCCGCCCCTCCCGTCAAAGCCCCACTAGCCGCTGGAAGGGTCCTTCCACCGTTTCCCTTTGCAAGGTTTCAGGTCCCCACGAAACTTACTTCAGCTCCTCAGAGATAGGGCCTAACCCGCACCACATCCTGGACTTCCATGTCACTTGCTTTAGGTGTGTTTGGCGGCAGTTTTGACAGAGGCGGCCAGGGCAGGCCCCTCCGGGTCCGAGCAGCTGAGGGAGGAGCCACGCGGTAGGGCAGGCGGCTTCCCGGGACCGGGAAGAACCCTCTTTCCAATTCAGGAGAAATCGGGGCGCAGGAAACTCCACCCGGTGTGAGAAGTGGGCTCGGGTTGTATGGAGGGTCTGGGTCCCGGCTGAGCCACCGAGCACGGAGCCCTTCCTGCTTATCTCAGCATTTGTAGTTCTCCTAAAACGAAGTCGTCGGCTGTGTTCATTCAGGTGGTAAAACTCATGAAAGGCAGAACTCATTTTCTGGCCTGGGAGACAGAGTACCCTCACCTGGTTCTCAGTAAGAGGAAAATCTAATAGAACCCACAGGGAGTGAAAAGCTCATGTCATTTGAGATGTATAACTCTGGTTTCTCTTCAGATCGCATAAATCTTTCGCCTTTTACAATGGACGTGTTTGTAACGGGCACAGAAAGTGAGTAGAGCCCACGGCACCCGGGGCGCCACCTGGGCGCTTGTTAGAGATGAAGCACCATGGGCACCGCCCAAGGCCCACAGAGCCCGCACCCGCACCCGCACTGCAATGATCCCCCCGAGAGCGGTGCACAGGTCAGCTCCACGGGCTCTGCCCTGGGACCAGGCAGATGAGAGGCACAGCTCTGAGGAAAGTAGACAGGCTCCATGAAGAACATCCGAGGGGAGGTGATTCGAGGCCACTGGCTGAGAACAGCTCTCTGCCCGACTGGCTGATTCTCCGTCCGAGTGTCTCCAGCTCAGGCGGGAGTGTGCAGCAACAGCCCAGTTACCGGGCACCCACCGTGCGAGCGCTGACTCAGCTAATGTCCCTCCCCTCCCCACAGGGGTTGACGGCTGCTGGGGGAGATGAGGCATCTGTCTCTATCACTGTGCTTCTTTCTAAAAACATCTGAGGATCACAAATCATTTCAGATTCTCTGAGCTAATTAAAAAAAAAACCCACCCCACCACCATCCCTTCAGTGGCAGAACTCACACATTCAAGAGTTTTCAGAAGGCTAATTCTTTTATTTCCTCATACCACAAACATTTTAGTTTATCTGCATTTTTACTACCTGATTTACAAGCAAACTGCAAATGAAAAACAGGTATTCCTTAATCCTCCAAAATGCATGTATGAAATGTAGCATAAACCCTAATATTTGTACATAAACAGGCTGAGCGGCAGCAGCTCTATCACAATCTCTTAAAAGTAGCATTACAGTTGACGCACTGGTGCCTGGTAAGGTTTGCATAATCTACTAGACACAGTTACTTCCAAAGCAGGTAAGACTTTTAACCAATTGGGAGAAAAACGTCAACAAAATTCTCTAACAATTGTGAAACGTAAATTATTTACAATTAAACATCTAGGGTCCTGATTCACACACTCAGTGCATGTCATGATCTATCTGTGAGTTGCATAAAGAAGGCAGTAAGCAGCAAGTCGAGTATCCACCAGGTAAAATCAGAGCAAATGGCTTTCAGAGGAACACCGTCCGTGTGCTTACTGGAAACTAACAAAGCACACACTCCTGCAACTGCATTTGATCTGCAAATTTAAATATACAGCAGCGACCTGAATAAACAGACCAACACATAAGAGCCGGTGCCATTTTTGACAATACTCTGTAGGTTATGCACAGGAAGAACCCCCCCCCTTAACAAACAAACAGACAAAATATATATCACCCCCAATAATCACATGTGAACTCAGGGTTAATACTTCCTGACTTCCTGCAGCATTCTCTTTATCCTTAATGCCTGAATCTTCAAATTTAAACAAAAGAAGGAAAAGTACCTTTCATTACAACCTTCAGTTCAGTGGATTTTACTTGGTGGTGAAAGCTTAGCGCAGGGTAACTAAGTGGTTAGCGATTCTGATTACAAAGGAAACAGAAAAGGTGCCAGAAATCCAAGGTGACCCCTGAAGTCCTTCCATTGATTCAATAGCGATTTTATGTATAAAACAAAGGATATCTGACTCTAAAAAGTCTGTCATGTTAATCGTCTTTATGTGAAGTGATCCATTTCAGTGAATCAGGTCCCAGGTAAAGTCTTAAAAAATTTTTACAGTAAACATTTTGAACTCTGGAATGCAGGGATAGTACAATGACTGGTATATATTACACTCACAAACTGCTGAGACAGTTGTTGCTCCAGAGTAAGGACTGAAAAATGTACAAGCCAGTCCACGATGTCTTTAGATGTTATTAAAATACATTGTTAATCATAAAAATACTTTACTATGTACATGTTCACTGTATAAACTCTAGATTTATCTACTGAAGGGCGCCTCTAAGCCCCTTCTGGCCCACGGGCCCAGGAAGCAGTCCAGTCCTGTCGCTGGGTTTCACACCACCCTCTGGCCGAGGACTGCCGTCCGTTCCACCACCGCCAGCAGCGTGTCCTCTGCACAGC
This sequence comes from Saccopteryx leptura, assembly GCF_036850995.1. Taxonomy (NCBI): domain Eukaryota; kingdom Metazoa; phylum Chordata; class Mammalia; order Chiroptera; family Emballonuridae; genus Saccopteryx; species Saccopteryx leptura. The sequence goes on along the minus strand of NC_089503.1, from coordinate 367,542,492 downwards.
GTCTAGGTGGAGGGGTCGCTTTTACTCCCGCTGTATTTCATTTTCTTACACGCCGGTCCAAGTAACTCTGGGCATTCGCATAATTCATTTGCAATTTGGTTACACTTGACAATAAGGCTATAGTTCATTTTATCAGTTATTACACTGTCTTGCTTGTAGTCAGGATGGTTTGCAATAAACTCCCGCATCCATCTTGCAACTGTCATTAGTTCTCCTGGGGGAAAAAAAAGGTTTTTAAGGCCCTTTAAGTTCATAGTAGTGCTTTTTAAAAATAAGTTTGTGTTCAGTGGCCAGGACAAACACGATCAGGAAGAAAAATAGTTTGACCTTTCCGTGTAGCCAGATGGCAGGGGTTGGGAAAAACACGTTCTCCGTAGTGGCTGAAGAATTCCTCTTGGGAAAGTTTTAGGTTGCTGGTGGCTACCAAACATGCCGGCCACACTGCTACCCGTTAGGTGAATGACACTGCCAGCTCATAAGAAACGGGAGCCAACACTGCATGTGTGCTAGGGCGTGTCCTCCCGTGTGGCCAGGAGGGCTGACACACATGCTGGCGCGGTCACGGGACAATCTCAGAGGACGGGAGGCCCCGAGTTTGCCAGAGCAATCCCTGGCCAAAGAGGTGGAAAGAACGAAGAATGGCAAGCAGAGTGAATGAGGGGACTGGCAGGTGCACCCCTTGGGGGGTATATCCTTTGTGACTCCGGAAAGTTTACAGCAGCCTCAAGTGCAATACTGATGCTGTCCCCATTGTCACTGTTGCGTTAGTCACCGCAGACAGCTCCTGTGGGCACGGCCAATGTGAGCCCCTCAAAGCTAACCAAGAAGGGGTCCTCAGGGGCTCGCTGTATGCAGGCAGGCCGAGGGCCCAGCATCTGAGCTGTGTTCCTTCCTTAACCTGCCGGTAGCCTTATGAGAGCCCGTGACGGCGCACAATGAACACAGCTGGACTTAAAGGACAAACAGGCAACTAGGACCCTGTCTGACATCACGCATGATGCTGTCGACTTAGAGATGCACCCCTGTTTTATGAACCGGTTTTTAAAAAGCACTGTTCATTAAACTGTGATTATCAAAGGGTTATAAGGTATATCCGGGCACAGAGGTGTCAATACGTAAAATGCATCTTTTACAAGATGTCTTTAAGAAACTGAGTATTGTAAGATTGTGAGGTTCTGCCTACATTATGAGACTTTTTTTTTTTTAAAGAAAGAAAAGCAAGCAAAGGATACCATACCAGATGCTCTCTTCTTAATCAGCTTCAGGTATTTCAGAATACTACATCTGGTGTCCACATCCACTTCCATGTTTTCAAGGTAGGAGTTCAGAATCGGGATGAGCCCAGGAAACACCCCTTCCTACAAGAGGCAGGAAATACCATTAGCGCCCTGCCCGCTGGCCTGGGCAGCGCCGCGCGCCCCGGGACCCTACCTTCCCGTTGATGATGGTGTCGATGCTCATCAGGGTGTACTCCTCCGCGGCCGGCTCCGTGCTGTTCGGGGCCTTGCCACAGCCGTCCACCACGGCGTTGCCACCTGCTGAGGGACAAGGGAGACGGTGACGCGGCCTTAGTGGCCGGCTGTGGCTACAGTGACCCGGGAAATCCAGGAGAACGGAATACCTTTGCAAATGTCCTTCCTGAAGTAGAACAGTCCCCGCAGGACAGCGTCTCGTTTCTGTGCTGCTTTCATGTTCTCGTCAACCTGGGGGCAGGAATTCTCGGGCTAAGTCACCAGTTCTAGTGCCTTCCTCCCTCTGCAATCAGGACTGGCTCCTTCAGGGAGTCTGTCCTGCCCACGCCTTCGGGGGAGGAACGCTTTGTCCTTTTATGTGCCTGCGGCCTGAGGCCGTCACTCAATCACAAACTGGGAGGTGCTTTTTAATAACAAAGGGGAAATTCTAAGGAAGCTTACCTTAAAAAACAAAACAAAAACTTATAATCAGGTAGGCTGCATGCATTTCAAAGCACCCCTGAGACAGAACCTTGTGAGAAATCTCTTCAGGGCCTGCGGTTGGTTCCCTTTGCAGGACAGACTCGTCCAAGCTCCCAGTAAGGACAGGAAGAGCCAGGCCTCCTGACTTCCAGTCCCCTGCTCTGCCCTCCCCGCCCCTGGGGCTCTGCCGCCTGGCTTCGGTGCGGGCAAGGAGAAGGCGGGTTGTCCAAGCACTCCAGGGCCAGAGGGTCACCAGTGCTGTTTGTCCACCGATGGTCCTGGCCCTGTCAACTTCTTCATGTCAACTTAAACTCTTCATCTGTTAATTCTCCATCTCTCCAATGACTTTGTAAGATCCACAAGGTAGAACTTTTAAAACTCCTTAGTAGTCCCTTATTTTCTACAATGAGAACTTAGGGCAGGGGTCAGGAATCTTTGTGGCTGAGAGAGCCATGAACACCACATATTTCAAAATGTAATTCCGTGACAGCCATACAACAACCCATGTACGTTAGGCATTATCCAATAAAAATTTAGTATTTTCCTGGAGGACAGCTGTGATTGACTCCAGCCAACTGCAGCCATGACCATAAGAGGCAGGAAATGAATGGACTGTAATACATGAGAATGTTTTATATTTTTAATGTTATTATTTTTTTTATTAAAGATTTGTCTGAAAGCCAGATGCAGCCATCAAAAGAGCCACATCTGGCTCGCAAGCCATAGGTTCCCGACCCTGACTTAGGGGAATCTCAGCATATAAGACACAAGTTAGAGGGCTACACTGAATTGGAACGGACAGGATAAAGCCCAACTACAGAGCCTCTGCATCACCCTCATTCATTCCTCTTCTTGAAGCTGTTTTGTTTTTTGTTTTCTTTAAAGGCACATATGACTTGAACAATTGAGATACTTCTAGGAGCATATTCAAATAATAGTCTAAAATACCACCCTGGTTGTTTTCATTTCTAGTATTTTTTTCTTGGTCCTGAAGAAAGTTATAATCACTGTCTTCGGTTCCTGCTTTTATGCATTCATTTTAATGAATAGTGTATTTTATTGCCCTGGCCGGTTGGCTCAGCGGTAGAGCGTCAGCATGTGGAAGTCCCAGGTTCGATTCTTGGCCAGGGCATATAGGAGAAGCACCCATCTGCTTCTCCACCCTTCCCCCTCTCCTTTCTCTCTGTCTCTCTCTTCCCCTCCTGTAGCCAAGGCCATTGGAGCAAAGTTGGCCTGGTGCTGAGGATGGCTCCATGGCCTCCACCTCAGGTGCTAGAATGGCTCCGGTTGCAACTGGAGTAATGCCCCAAATGGGCTGAGCATCGCCCCCTGGTGGGCATGCTGGGTAGATCCTAGTCGGGTGCATGCAGGAGTCTGTCTGCCTGTCCCCCCTCCCTTCTCACTTTGGAAAAATACAAAAAGAAAAAAAAAGTGTATTTTACTATTGCTCTTCAGATCCTCACTTTTGACTGCTCAGGTCTGTTTCTCTTCAACCTCTCGTTTAAAGCACGTCGTGGTACAATTCCCCCTCTGGGACTGGCTTCGTGCACCCTGCCAGCCACTCTCCTGCCCAGGCTGAAATTCGGGTTCTGACTTAATCTGAAATCTAGTTGGAAAACATCTGAAGTGTCCACTAGTTAAATGTCTCTGCAACAGATTTTTCTTGATCAATTTTGGTAAATCTTCCTCAGGGCACCTGACAAGATGCACCATGGTATGAGATCTGTGACAGGCTACACAACTGAGCTCAGCACCGATGTCATTTAACCTGCGTCCTGCCTGCCCTCCTCATTCTCCTCTGTGACCTGTCAGTCACTGAGGAACACCCGGGGCACTCCACTGGGTCATTCACCGCCACGGCTCCGCAGGCCTCGGCACTGACACTTACCCCCTCGGCACGCACACGGGGGCACCGCCGGGATAGTAACTCGCCGGGCTCTCCAGCTAGTAAGCAGCGCAGGCAAGTTCAGCACTCCAGAGCCAGACGTCACCACACTACGTCCGTCGCCTCTAAATGCGCCTCCGCTTCTGAGAAACGCCTGCTACAGCGTGAAGGGAACCACGAGCCCGTTCCCACGCAGAAGTACAGACGGCTGGCTTTCTCTGTCTCATTTCCTTCTTTCCACCGCCCACCTCATTTTCTGTTATTAATTTATCCCTCTGGCTAGCTCTTTAAAAGGTCACCATGTAGCTCTCTATTTTCCACATTTGTCCTTATTTTAGGTACCTCATAATGCAAACAACATATGCCATTTCGTTGCTATTTTATATCATCGGTTTCAGCTTTTTAATAGGAGAGTTTATTCAAGTTTGTTGTCTTTTTAACCACTATATGCTCTCTGGCCGCCTCACCACTGCCCAGACCCACACCGGCTGTGGGGGTGCTGCAGTCGCTCTTTCCCCACAGCGTTTAGCGAGCAAGTTGAAAGTAGCCGATCTTATTCCTCTACTATCAGTAATTTTTCTTGTAAGTAGTTTTCAAGTTCTCTCTAGAGGTCACGCACTAAAGAGTATCTACCATCCATCTCCGCCATCCCTTCACTCGATAAGACTACTGGCATACTTTTAGCCTTAATAACTTTTTAAGTTTTGTTGGAATTACCTGAAATTTAAAGAATAGTTTTGGTTGAGAAGAGACTTCAATGGCGGTAATTCTGAACTGCTCCGAGTTCTAAAGACCTTCCCCAATCTCTTGTTAATTATTTAAGGTTAAATGCGGATGAGACTCTCAACTGATGTCCCCCCTTGTGGCAGCCATGTCAATTCTGTCTCCTATCCAGAGAGCTGACGTTTTTTCTTTGAGATTCAGAAATTCCTAGGTTTGGGTTCTTCTTTCTTTTCTTCGAAATTATTACGCAAACATCGAACTTTCCAGAGCAATCCTCCATGTTTCAGTTTCCCCATAATTTCCATTTCTTTGCCACCCTGCCAGGATGAATCTTACTGACTGATCTTCAGCAACATCTGCTCTACTGGCGCAAATACTGAGCATCAGAAGTGTGACCGCCGTGTCCTCTGTCTCTAACAACTATTCTCCAAATGCTCTTCGGTCCGCAGTGACCCTTGGAGAATTTCTTCGAGTCCTCTCCTGGAATTAACTGTTTCACTGAGGATAATACTCCGCAGGCCCAGCTGTGCTCTTCCCTTTAAGGCTGTTGAAAGTTCTTAGTTTTCCCTTGACTTTCAGACACCTACTGACATTTGTAAACGAAGGCCTAGACTAGTGGCTTCCACAGAGTGTGCCTTAGTGGGCTGCTCTCCTCAGCAGGTGTGCCCATGTGGGCCATGGGTCCCGTTTGGCCTGGGGGTGGGGAGCAGGCAGGGACACGTGGACAGCAGGCTCCCTTCAGGGTGTGTGGGTGGGACAGGGCAGGACTGACGCCCCCTGGTGGAGGGGGAGGGAGCAGGCAGGGACACGTGGACAGCAGGCTCCCTTCAGGGTGTGTGGGTGGGACAGGGCAGGACTGACGCCCCCTGGTGGAGGGGGAGGGAGCAGGCAGGGACACGTGGACAGCAGGCTCCCTTCAGGGTGTGTGGGTGGGACAGGGCAGGACTGACGCCCCCTGGTGGAGGGGGAGGGAGCAGGCAGGGACACGTGGACAGCAGGCTCCCTTCAGGGTGTGTGGGTGGGGCAGGGCAGGCCGGACGCCCCCTGGTGGAGGGGGAGGGCACAGGCGCTGGCTCAGTCTGCTTGTCCCCCTCCCAGGCCTGCTGGGACAGCACCGCTCCACGTGCCCTCCCTCTGCCCCGACACCTCAGCAGACCCGCACTCTGCCTTGGGCACATCTTTCCTAGTCACCTTCTGTGCCAACAGACTTGCGGGCCAGGAGCCACAGCCTGGAACTGTTCCAAAGCTCTGCCAGAAAACTGCTTCCAGAAGGTTCCCTGTTTTGTGTTTTACTGGGCTGGGCTGATGTCCTAGATGCCTTGTTTTTCTGATAGTCCCACGCCGTCTGCCGTCTGCGGAGACATCTCCAGCCGGCACACGGAGACGACCACCCCCTGCCCTTCCGTCCTAATTTTAGTGCCATGACCAAAATGAGATTCTGGGGAGAGTGACATCAACCTGTGGAGCTCACTCCACCCACCATCCCCTTTCCCGTGGGCTGAGGAAGGAACTACCATGAGCACCGTTTTCAGGAGTCCCCACCAATGCAGTGCCAAATCTATAGCATGATGTTAGGTTCAAGAGAAAAAAGACTAGGGTGGAGGAAGAAGCATTTCATTCTAAAAGGTGGACAATCTAAATGAGGGCAGGTTTAAAATGAGTGTGATATATAAATGAACAGGGTAAATCCACAGCGATCTGGACCCATTGCTACACTGAGACATGTCCTTACCTTGGACAGTGGAATGAGAAAATCCAGTTTGTATGAAAGGATCACTCGAGTGAGCAGGACCACGAACACCACATACGCAGAATTCTCAAAGTCTGTTAACTGAACCTAGACGAGCAGGAGCCAAGAGAGTTAGGGACCAGCCGCCCAACAGGGCGCCCCTCGGATCACATCACCCCCTCGCTTCCCACCTGGGTCTGGGAGCCCTCTGCCCACAACCTGTTCTCAGAAATCAATCCTCCTGAGCCTTCGGATGTGCTCAGAGCACACACACACTGGTTCGGACTGCCTTCCGATTAACTTAGGAGACTCTGATAAAAGCCGCAGAAGGGACGGCGGTCAGAGAGGTGCGTGGGGTCAGTTCCTGCCTGTGTGCATCTTACCTCCATAGGTCGGAATTCCACTCTCCATCCAATATCTGAGTTTGGAGGGGGAGGTTTAAATCTCATTGTCTGCCAATTTGTGGACTGAATATTCTATAATGAAAAGGCAGAAAATAAAACCAACTTTCCATAGGCCCAAGAAAACAGTACGATGACTTGATATTTAACAAGGAAAGACAGTTCACTGTCCATACCTACTACTCTTCAAATTACAATTACAAAAAGGTACAATTTAAGCTTTTCTTGCAGCGTGACCTGCTAGGAAAACAAACAGCAAGTGTTTAACAAGGTGGTGGGTACGTCAGCAGCTCTGAAATAGCTGGCCACGTTGTTTTTATGCAGCATGCCTAAATTTTTCACCATTATGCAAACAACAGAAAACACTGAGCAAGAAATTTAGAATTGGAGCTGTATGAGGTAGGAGTCATCATAAAATTCTTTAAACCGATTTAAAATTTTCCGAGTTCTTCCCTGCACTGGGTCATGAAAGGCAGATGGGTTTCCACTGTCATAACTTCTCACTGGTACAGAAAACTGCTTCCGTCGTGGTTAAAGGGATAAAATGCATTTAAAACAGCAAATACCTCAAAGTGGTCAGACTCGTTGGCATCATCCAGGTGTATCTTCTCTTCGAACAGAGTCAGTGGGTCCCTAATAAAGAGATGAGCGACGTGCTGGGCCAGGAGATGATCAATGCCTGCAAAGAGAGGTCAGCCCGATTCACTTCAAAGCTCGCGACTCCCCTGCTGAGTCCCGTCAGCGGGAGGACGGCTCATGGAGTGTGGAAGAGAGGGCAGCTGAGCGCTCAGGCAGTGGCTGGTTTGTGCGTTACTCTCAGGTCGCCCGGGATTTTATCCTGCGGGCCCTGGGGAAGTGCCAGGGCCATAGTCACTACTTACACAATGCCTGGCGGGGCACTGGTGGGGACCTAGATACAGACCTCCAAATAAGTTCCTTTTGCTAAAAGTCTAGAAGATCTCACAAGTATTTGGAACTTGAAACTTTAGGAACAAGCAGCCTCCTAAGAAAAGTTAGAGACTTCACACTAAAAACAGAAACCAGACCAGGAGTCAGCAAAAAAAAAGTTTAAGAGAGTTTTGAAGAACTAAAGTTGTATAATCAAATCTAGGGGGAAAAGGCAAGGACGCTCACCTTCCTGCAACAGTTGTTCGTAGATTTCTTTATCTATTGTCAGGTCGATGTCGTTGTATTTCTCACCACACTCGGATAAGTAACTGTCTATGGAATCATATCGAGATTTACTAATCCTATAGTTATTGTTCTTCAGTGGCTAAAATAAAAAAAAAAAATGCATGCCATATAAAACCATCTGGAAAGAAATACTTCCAAATAATTATATTAAAATGCCATATTTTTATATATAATGATATAGAAATATCCAACCTTCACATAAGACCCTGAAAAAGCAGTTAATAATGAAAAGTATTCCTAGGGAAAATTACATTTAAAAACCCTGGAGACAAATTAGCATTTAAATATACTATCTTTTGAAAGCAGATCATGTCCACTCTTATTAAGCTTGGAAAATAAATGTCACAGTTGACAGCAAAAAAAAAAAAGAAGCCTGACCAGGCAGTGGCACAGCGGATAGAGTGTCAGCCTGGGATGCTGAAGACCCAGGTTCAAAACCCCAAGGTCGCCAAATTGAGTGTGGGTCATCCAGCTTGAGCACAGGCTCACCAGCTTGAACGCAGGGTTGCTCGCTTGAGCAAGGGGTCATTGGCTCGGCTGGAGGCCCCCCTCCCGGGTCAAGGCACATATGAGAAAGCAATCAATGAATAGCTAAGGTGCCACAACTATGAGTTGATGCTTCTCACCCCTCTCCTTCCTATCTGTCCCCTCTGAGAGAGACAGACAGACACAGACAGAGACAGATTCTCTGTCCCCCTCATGCTAAAAAAAAAAGCTTATACTGTGAAAGAAAACTATCAAAATTATGTTTTCCTTTAAAGTTCATTTATTTTTAGAAAGCATGTTTATGGACAATTACATAAAGACCTGAGCAGCAGTAGTGTGACCCTGGCTGAGGACATGACATATGAATTCCTTGTGAGGTCTCCTTTGAAAACACCTATGTCAAGGTTACAGTCCTAGAGATAGTTATCAGGTCTAAGATGGACCTATGTGTCTATTTTTTTTAAAGATCTCCAGAGGTGGTTCTGATAAGACACTCTTGGTTGGAGAAATGCAAGGTCACAGTTCAACATGCAAACAAGAGGCACTAAATTTGACCCTTCAGTGGGTAAAAATATCTTTGACAACAGAGTACACCTTCCACAGCAGAAAGCATCATTTACAAAGCACTCATGTAGTGCAAAAAGCCTTTTGGTAAAAACAGCCATCAAATGACTTAAAAAATGCATTATTAATTTTAGAAGATAAAACAAATACAGATTTCAAAATAGGATGAAAATTCCCCACCCAAATCATGTTTCCCACATAGTCACCCCAAAATAAACACTATAAAGCCAAAGACCATAAAGATAGGTTTATAACCCGTGAATTTCTTCCCATATGTCATAGACCTATTTAAGACAAAAATTGAAGAGAAACTTCAAAATCACAAGTAGTTACAATAACTCCATTTTGCCTGGACGACACACAAAGGCTATTAAGGAAAATCGTTCCCACCTCCAGTCCTCTCTCTTCCCGAGTTCTGTCGTCTACAGATGCAGAAATCACTCCCCAGCGACAATCAATGTCTGACACATAGCCTCGGTAAAAAGGTGACGCGGCACTCAAAGCCATCTGAAAACAAACAGAAGTCAGCACCTGCCGGTTCAAAGTGTCACTTATATGCTGAAAAGAGTTCCATGCAATCATCTCTGGACAAGAATCAGTTACACAAACCACACAGAGCTCTATTACACCATCTGTGCCTGGTTCTCATAGTGAAACACACTGGCATATGATCCATTTAAATCATCCTATGTACAATGTGAGGACAGGAAGGCTGGGAGAAGATGGCTCTACTCGAACTTGATGCTTGAGCACATAAATCTCTTCTAGCAACAGTAACATCTGCAGCTTACTCTTAGTCCGTTGGCTCTTAATCTACATATTATCTGTGTTAGTTCATTTCTGAACGAAGTCTGAACGGGACTGAAGTAGCACACGCAGCAAATTTTGCACATGCGGTCTTTATTTTATACAAAGAAGTATTTAAAGTAAGATGTGATTTCTACTTACGACAATTGGGCAGATGGTGGCCAACTGATCATATAGGTATCTAGCCTCAGATATGCTGCAGGCTTGGAATGTCACCTGTTTAAGAATTACAGGTTATTAACAACAGAATCATTAACATCCTCACCCCGGAGTGAAGTCTGAGAAGAAGGCTGGGAAAGGGAGGGGCCTGGTGTGTAAGTCATTCCACTGCTGAAACATTTACTACAGGAGTTTTGTTTAAAAGCTGTCTTAGATGAATTTTACTAGAAAATGTTATTTGATCATGTTTACCATATTAATAACCATGTTCCTAGGTTAAACAGAATTTTAAAAGTCAAGAAAGAAAAATAAGACACTAAATAAAGGACGAAGTTCAGTAAGGCAGTTCCTCTTCGACGGGCTCATTTCTCTCAAGAGCTCCCCATTCACACCCGTTGGCTGAGGGGCTACAGAAATTGTGGTAGGCTGGGGACTCAGAGATGCTACATGGGTTTCAAAGCCCACTGGTGGTAGTCTGAGGAACAGGGTGGAAGGCTCAAAACTGGAGGGAGCAGAACAGTTCAGACACTGCCAGCCGTCGAAGAAAAAGCTGTGCAGAGCAGCACCAAAGCAGCAGTCGCTGCTGGCCGGGGGCTGTAGTTGGGGAGGTGTGACTCAGGACCTGGCTTTGGTGTTCTGGGACAGACAGAAAAGACACCGTGAACAAAGGGCTTATGAAGACAAGGGACAGACAGTCCAAGAAGGCCTGTGAGTGGCTAAGTCCCAGGGCTGGTGCCCGGAAGAAACACATGGGCTGGAGAAGTATTTGGAGCAGGCTCATATGATGGGCAGATCACCCCGAGTCTGCACAAGATGGGCACGTAGGACATTTAAGAGTCAGGCAGAAAAAAAGACCACATAATGATTAATGCACATCATCCCTAAACAGTGACTGGAGAGAAATTAAAGTGCTCCCTTCTTTAGGAAGGAGGGACTGGGAGCAGAGGACAGAGCAGAGGGTGCAAATCGTGGCTGTGTCGGCACACCTGCCTAACTGCAAGATGGAACAGTTCATTATTTAATAATGACAGCTCGAATGTAGGGTTGGTGTAGGAACCTGGGCGAACCTCGACATGTTAGCTGCAGTAGGTTTGGCTAGGTCTCAACTTCGCATTTTTTAAAAGCTGAGAACTTCTGCTGGAGAAGTCACAGATGCGCCCGCTGAACCACGGTGGCATTTCATATCAGTGTGGAAACTGTGGGAATCAATCATCTGGCCAAATTATTGTGTCCTGATCTTCCTATAATTCCTATTTTAAAGCTGTTTTCGTGAAAATGTACTAGTTAACCAGCCATTACAAATTCAACATGGAGAAGAGCTGTGTCACAGACATCAACGAATAAGAGTATCCAAGTTTAAAATGTATAAAGATTGAGAGGGATTGAAGGGGAGTTTCTGAGACGAGGGGACTCAGAAAGTAGTTTGTGCGTGGGAGATGGCAGGAAGGTCTTGACACTTCTCCGCTGTGACCCCGCCACTGAAAGCTCCAGGAGGGCGGGGCCTCAGAAAGTAGTTTGTGCGTGGGAGATGGCAGGAAGGTCTTGACACTTCTCTGCTGTGACCCCGCCACTGAAAGCTCCAGGAGGGCGGGGACTCAGAAAGTAGTTTGTGCGTGGGAGATGGCAGGAAGGTCTTGACACTTCTCCGCTGTGACCCCGCCGCTGAGAGCTCCAGGAGGGCGGGGCCCCTTGGCCTGAGTTCTCTGTCCCAAGTGTGTAGAATAGTGTCCGACACCTACCTGGTACTTAGCTAGATGTTTATTAAATGAATACAGTATCTTGCAGGAATGAGGATGCTAAATTAAAGAAGAGAATGGGAAGGGGGGAGAAATGTTTTATTTTTATAAAATGGTGAGATACTTGAAAAACTTTGACCCTACAGGCCAAATTCACAGGGATTGAAATGACAAGGACCTAAATGTTCCCCAACAATTTTGATTGCTGAATTCTTTTGAATATACATCTCTAGTTTATTCAGGTCCTGTTTTGTCTCTTTTGGGTATTTTAGAATGTATCTGTTCCTTTTGTCTTTAAAAACATACTATGGTGAACATTTTTTTCTTTTCAGTTTTGACACTCTTAGCCAGCCTAGTGCATACTAGACAACCCACAGGCAAATCCTAGAAAAGTCAACCCTAGGAAAGTATGCTTAAGAAAATTAGCACCTGGAACTCCAACAGTAAAGTGACTTAGTTATTTTACATCTATTTACTGTGCTGGTAAGTCATTATTACCAAACCAAATGCAACCTCACTGCAGATAATGGCTTTAGAGGGGAAGGAAAAACAGTTCCAGCACTCAGGAAAGGTATAAACATACGAACAGTTGGCTTCCAGTATCCTTTTAACGTAAATAAAGAGAAACAATTTCACTGGGAAACTGATGAGAGGGGAAGAAAAAGGAAGCATGAAAAATAGATGTTAGGTACGTAAACATATAAATCTAAAATCTGCCTACAACCCAGTTTTGCAGCCACACGATTTTCTTGAAGGTGGGGATGCCTCTCACAATAGGCATGAACGTGCGACAAAAACATGTCAAATGACTCCTAAAAATCACCCCCCAGTCCCAGAATCTAAATGTGGTTAAAATGAAATTCTGTTTTGTCAAGTAAGTTTTCCATTAATCTTAAATTACTTTAAAACTATTATTTTTTTCTGCTTTACTGCAATAAGCAGTTTCTAGTGTTCCACTTAAGAGATTCAAAGTAGGGACTTCTGTGTTGATTGTGAAGGTGTCTCCTTTGCCACGCACTTCCCAATATTGGTGTCGATTTTTTTGAGTATTGAAACTGGGGTGCTGAGTGTGCCATTGAGGAAAAAAACCAACCAAATCTCAAACCCATGACAACGCTTAAATTGGACAGAAAACTTATCTACTAGCTATAAAAATGTTCTCTCCCTACCATTAGAACACATTTATTTGTATAAATACAGTATTTCAAGTGAAAGAACAGACAGCCCTTTGGAACGGAGCCCCTGTGCGTCCCTGGCAAACACCCTGGTTTAACATTAAACCAGCAAAAGGCCAGCAGTGCTCCAAGGCACCCATCCAGTTTTCAAGCCCTGAACTGTAAGTTCTAGAGCTTAATTACAAATATTTCCAAAGGGAACCATTAAGATAGGAAAGCAGATATGCAGGTGCAGTCAGACGATCTTTTTATGAGGTATGACCATCTGTGAGGAAACTTGCTGGCCTGTGTGTGTTTGTAAGCCACATGCTTTATGCCACTTATGTGAGCCGGAAAAAAAATATTTTATCCTTGGCCATGGCTATTGAAACCAGGTTAGCATTGCTGGTCAAAAAAGTGTACAATATGATTTTCATGTTTGCTCATTTCTAGTTTGCATTGGGGGCTGGGTGCCAGGTGTAGGTGTTCTGTGAAATTGCAAATTACCTTCCTGCTTGGGAAGGGCCATTGTTTTGCTAATGTTGGCTGGAGGAGAGGTTTTTGCACCAGCAAGTTTTGAAGAAAGAGAGAAGAGGCAGAAAGAAGCCATGTTTGCAGAATGAGAGCCGAGAGAATGCAGAGTGCTGAGGGAGAAGCCAGTTTGTGCAGAGAGAGAAGGTGAGCAGATGGGGAACCAGAGCTGAGGGCTTTGGAAGCCCTACTGAGACTGGTGGGGGCCTTTGATTCTAGGAGGAACTGGAGAAGATTCTCCCAGTTGTGGAACCAGAGAATGTGTCAGGGCTTTGTGAGCTCTGAATGACTGGGTGTCCCTTATCGGCCGGTACAAGACTTTAATAAAGGAATGGCCCACCATTTTCTGGCTCCACTGATACTGTTTCTTTACCATCTGTCCGAATTCAATGGGAACCTGCATGGGCACAGCCGCAGTCACAGCGGCCTCTGGCCATACAAGCTTGGAAGAATACTCTGATTCTGGCGATCAATTTTGATTACACATAGCTGTCAAAATAAACCCATCTGAGATAGGTGCGAGAAGATGTGTGTGTCTACGCTGCGGCCGTCTGAGATGAGGAGAGCGGGCTTTCTGGGCCTGAGTCGGGAGCACTTGGGCTGCAGCCCAGAGGCCTGACGTGGGGCCGGGCTTTGCACTGCTCCAGGGACACTGTTTCTAATCAGCTAAAATAATTAGAAGCAGATAAAATCTCCTTGGAAAATAACAAGAAGCCTCTCTTTCTTTTTTATTTGAATTTTTTCAATTTGAACATGTCCATTTTCAACTCCTGTTCTAAGAGGCTTTTAAACAAATTAAAGGTTAAGACAAATACTTCTGTTCACATAAACAATGAAATAAGTATTAGCTTGGAGCGGGTCCTAGAAGGGGCCTTAACATAAACCCTTCCTTCAGCTGCTGAGAAAACTGAGGCCAAAAGAAGCGAAGGGAGTTACCCAAGTACTGGAACAGCCACGGCCCGAATACACCCCCGTGCTGCGAAGGAGTTCTGTGCTCTCCCACCCGGGCAGGGCTGACTCGGGGCTGGGGGCTCTTCTCTGTACACGGCCAGAAGGCCTTGCACGCCCATGAAAATTCAAAGTCCAAACAGTCCTTCCCTTGGATTACAAAAGCACTGGAATGCATTCATCAGAGTTCATTTTCAGAAATAAGAGACTGGAGCGATGTTTACATCCTCAAAGCCACACGGTCGCTAGATGGCAGCAAAGATCAGGCATGGAGGAAGGACAGAGACAATGCCCTGGGAGTAAGTAGTTCGCATTTCAAGTTAATTCACTACCTATCTTTATAGTGCACGTTAGACTCTGTCAATCCTGTTAAGGGAATAGCTTCCGGTGAATTTCCTACATAACTACGCTGGTTTTCAGAAAGGCATCGTAGCTAGCTACCATTTCAACCCGATTAGATGGGATTTTACAAAAGGAAACAAGTATGTAAAGAAGAGGAGTTCCGAGCAGAAAGGGTGGGGGCGTGTCTGCGTGTGAAGCATACCTGCAGACAGCAGTTGCCCATCCCAAATCCCATGGCGTCCATGTAAATGTGATCGGGCTTCGCCGCCTTCGCCGCCTCGTCATCCTCTGGAAACGTTTCCATAAACGGTGATGGTGTGTTCTTATCCTTAAATACTGTATTTTTAAAAAAACAAAACGGAAGTGGGTGAGCGCCCAGGACCAGACACCAAGCCCGCAGGGTGCGCTCCCACCGCCACCGCCCCGTGGACTCACTCGGAACATTGATGACCACCTTCTCCCCTCGCCGGTGTCGGATATTTCTTGTTAGGGTGCTGAAACAGACAACCAGATGTCACAGATCACCACCAAAGACCCATTTTGTAAAAGAAGAATTTGAACAAATACAAGTAAATGAATTGCAACTAATTTTGAGGGCACTCTATAGATAACTTATGTGGCTCAAGATATTCAGAGGGACCCTCTCAATGAGGCTTTGCATTGACACTTCCCTGGGCGCTCACTCAAGAAGCCCCCTCTCGCTGCGCAATCCCTGCTTCCCCCATCCTCCTCGGAACTCACAGATCAGGTGTTTGGAGTCTGCCATGGGCTGGTCTCACGGTGCACGTTTAACACACTTCCCATGTTAACCAAGGCTTTAACCCAACTTGAGTACTTGCTCTCCACAGAACCCCAACACCTCATTACTCCCACCCCCAACCCGCAGCTTTAATAGTGCTTATTCCTCCAGACCTGCAATGTCTGATCCAGAAGCTACCAGGCCAGTGTGGCTACTGAGCACTTGAAATGTGGCTAGTCCTAATTAAGCTATACTCTGAAGGTAAAACACACAATTTACGATTTTGATAATTTAGTGCAAAAAAGAAATTATTAATACTTTTAAAATACTGAGGTTATGAGCTGAAATAGTATTTTAGATATGTAGGGTTAAATGAAACATTACAAAATAAGTCTACATTTTTTATTTTTAATGTGGCTACTAGAAAATCTAAGACATTGTCTGTGGCTTGCCTTACAATTCTGTTGGGCAGTGCTGCTGCAGACTAAGCTTAAGTGCCACCTCTTCCGGGAAGCCTGCTTTGATCCCCAGTAGAAACACCCTCATTTCTCCAAAGAGTACACCTGGTGCTACCATTTTTTGACAGTTGTAATCTATCTTTTCTTGTAGCTGAACAGCTCTGTTTTCCCCTTAGCATACTATAACATCTGAAGTTGTGTAAACTATGTCTACAAATCTTTTGTCTCACCCAGAAGACTCTGCATATGGCAGGTGTGCAGGCCTCTTTAAAAACTGATGCTGAGAGGTCCTAACTTTAGATCAGGCCCCTCAGTTCAGGACGATGGGTGACACTCAAGGTACAAAGCCAGGATCAGACTGATGTGAGCCCCGAAGCAACTTAAAGCCCAAGAATTAAACTACAAATCATGTACACACTTTACCTTACTACCAAGGGACACAGAGTGGGGTGAGTAGATCACAGATATTGGTGGTAGCTCACAGGGGAAGAGAAAAGTAGAAATAACTAGGACAGAAAAGAATCTACTCACAAAGAGAGAAAGCAGAGGCTAAGTTAGTGACTTGAAGGTGAGTTAGAAATGGGCAAGTGAAGCCTGGCACGAAAAGCAACAGTCAAGCAGCCCTGGGGGTACTGAGCACGTAACGTGTGTGTGTGTGTGTGTGTGTGTGTGTGTGTGTGTGTGTGTGAGTGAGAGAGAGAGAATGTATTTATATATACATGTATACCGTCTGCTGTCCTCTCTGGTAAATTTCACAAGGAGCCAGAATCCAGTAAATGCTCACTAAGGATTCCTGGGCAGGACTCTCACGCTCTCAGAAGGCAAGGATTTGAGTGAGGGGCACCTGTGTTTAAACACAAAGCCATACTCACCTGAAGCGGGGGTGCTTGTTGATGGCTTCATCAGGAAAGAAGAGGGACTTGGAAGCGCCTCCTTCGACTGGGCTGGGTTTGCACTCAGGCAGCGTGAACCCAGAACAGCCTAATCTACAACAAATTGAAGAACTAAATGGATAGGCTTTTTCATCAAAAGTTAACTGTGCCTCGCCATCACTGGAGCTGCTAAAATAGCTCGTGTCTATTATGCCCCTTTTCAGCAGGCAAGCACACTGATGTTTTGAGAATACAGTGCCCCACGACAACCACTTCCTTGTATTTTCTTAGTCACCAAGATCTCCTTTTGTGATTCCAGCCCTTTAATGACCTTATCTGAGAACTTCCTTTCGCTCGCGGTCTACACCCACTTACGCAGTACCCAGCTCTTCATTCCACAGCAGTGACCCACAGCACAGAGGTCCCGGCTGGCCCGTGGTCACATCCGCTGTCATGGGGCATGGCTGCAGGGGCTTCCTCTTTCACTGCTCTAAGCTCTCCGCTCATCTTCTGACCCTGAACACAGCCACTGCCCGCAACCTCCTGCTAAGGTTCTTCTGAATGAGAAAGGGGTCACCAGTGTTTTGCCTCCACAGGTCGCCTCACGAATCCCTCAAGATTAAGTAGTGTCTCCACAGGTGACCCCATCCACCCGAGATCTCACCCTAAAGTCTGAAAGCCGACCCTACTACCTATCTGACCTGAAGGAGCTTTCATTCCGACTCAGAAAAGGAAGCTCTGTGTGTACCCCTGAACGTACAGCGCCAGGTCCGCGGCCCTTGTGGTGACGCCGGCGGTTCTTCGAGTTAAGAATGTTCAAGTCATTGTTAAGTGTGCTGCGAAGGAGGACGAAGGCTAAGAAGTTACTAAGAACAAAACAAAGGAGGCTCTTGTCAGGGCTGTAGAGCAGTGATAGGAGGTGTCTGGTTGAGAGCCAAGACTGGACCCAGACTTATTTTCAACCCCTCCCTTCTATAACTCGAAGTACCTGTTGGCTCACCACTCTCCTGTGACCAGCAACTAAATTTGCTGATCTTACCTAAATAGAAAACAGTCCCGGTTGCTGGGAACTCCTGCCCCTATGTGCTGTGAGTCTGCAACCTTAGGAAAAGTCCTTTGGGGGAGTGGCGAACTTACACCTGGGGAATTCTTGGCCAACCAGAACTAGCTGACCTGGCAAGTGAGAACTCAGATCTCTAGCCACCTACAACACTGCTTTTCTCCGAGAGCCGTACTCTGCAACAGAACTTCCTGCAACGACGGGTGGACACTGGTAGTCCCTGCGCTCACACCGCCGTGGTCGTCACCAGCCACGCGGGGCTCCTGAGCACGGAAGAGCAACCAGGGTGAATGAGGAACTGAAGTCTTCATTTTCTGTACGTTTGTTAAATTTAAGTTGTCATATGACCATTGTTTTGGACTACAATCCACACTACAGTTCTGCCTCTCTACAGAGAGAAAAACCATACTATTTACACTTAAGAAAACAAGTGCTATTTTTACTCTTGATCTCAAAATAAAACTTTATTTATCATTCACTATCGATGAAAGTAAGGTGAGGCTTCTAAAGCTAAATATTATTCTTATTCCGTTTGCAATTTCAAAAATACCTTCCCATTATAAAACATTTGGCTAGGCTTTAAAAAACAAACAAACAAGATTTTTTAGAATAAAACTTGTCTCAACTGTCCTTCAAATCTTAAAAAATGGAGGTCGGGGTGGCAACTGATTGATATAGAGCCATTCTTACAAGATAAAAGACACATTAGGTTTAATCAAAAATGTTCCTTTGTGGCCCACTGCCACAATACTACATATTTATACATTCTTGAATTTTAAATTATAAGATAAAACAATTCCGGTTTATATTACAAACCTCATTTTTAAAAAATTTGCTAAATGAGCCTGACCTGTGGTGGCGCAGTGGATAAAGAGCTGACCTGGAAATGCTGAGGTCGCCGGTTCAAAACCCTGGGCTTGCCTGGTCAAGGCACATACGATAAGCAACTATGAGTTGATGGTTCCCACTTCTCCCCTTGCTTTTCTCTCTCACCTCTCCCTAAAATCAGTAAAAACTTAAAATAAAATTTAAAAAAATGTATTAAGCGAAAGAACCCTCTAATGTTAAGAGATAAAATGGAAAATTTAAGAATTTTTCAGTATACTGAAACTTGTCAAATGACATCTGCAACCTACTTCTGCCTTTATTATTCTAAATTTCATTATCATCACTTCAACAGCCCTGACATCTCCTCTCGCCGCCCACAGGCTTGCTGGTTTGCCATCTCTTGATCCACCCACTTTCTCCACGTCCACCAGCCCCTCCCATCCAGGCCCTGCCGCCATCCAGGCTCTGTCACCTCCGTGGGGGGGGGGGGGCTCCTTCTCTCCCCTGGGGCTGCAGAACCAGACACCGTGCTGTCCACCCAACACATCTTCCCAAGGCTTCCTACTGCTTTCAGGATCGCGGCCACCATCAGCCCCGCCAACTGCCTAGTGTCGCCTCACCCCACAATTCCACTGCATTCTCAGGACCCCCGAGTCCTTCGGGTCGACTCACCCTAGGACTTGTGCCCATGCTGCTCCCTCTCCACTCATGTTCAACTCCTTCTAGAACTTCAGACACCGCTCCCATCATCCTCCCTGCAAGAGGCCTTCCTCTGCCGTGCAGAAGCCATCACCAAACAGGACACTCCGCTGCACGCCCCTTCCTCACTCACTCCCTGCCCAACTCCACATGCACCGGACCTGTGGGTATGATGACTCTTCTCCTCTCCCACTAGCTCCAGGGAGGGAGAGACTGCTACGTCCACTCATGATCTCGTCTGCTCACTGCATGGTTCTGGCATGGAACAGACCCTCAGGTGTCCAAGCGAATGGCAGTCATGACTTATCTCCTGCTTCAAACAGTGGGGCAAAGGAACATGCCAGTTCTCTTCTGAGCAAACCTGCCCACCCTCACCCAGCCGGGGTTTTTGTTTCCGGCAAGGAGAGCGGAGCGGCCTACACGAATAGAATGAAGGCATCACCGAAAATAAGAGACGGTTTCTCAATATTTGATGTGTTGTTTAAGGTTTCAACTATTTAGATGTGACAATGGAAATTTAAAAAATGAAAATTCTCATTCAAGTAATCTCCCTGAGACCAATGGTATGACTCTGACTGCTTGTGTTGCTCATTATGGACATTTATCATGAAACAAAAAAAAAAGTATGAAAATAGTTCAAAGTGTGTCAGGACATAGAAACCAATACACACAGCTCTTCTGAACTTTGAAGACGTAACCTTACCTGTCACACTCTGACAGGTTTATAGCACAGACCAATCAGGCTGACGATCTGGTAGAACTGTATTCTTACCCGTCGGTCCTAAGTATGTATGATTGTAGCATATTATGTCCCTCATTGTTAGCTAAGAACATAATCTCACTACTGATATTTACTTGATATTTATTTATAAACTTTTAGCCATTACTAGATTTGATGACAAATCTAAAATTTTTTTTCAGCACAATACCCACATGACCTAATGGCCCCCTCCCTGTTCACAGTTAATAGGTGTCGGTAGTGCCCTGGGGCACTGATGCCAGCCCTTCAACGGGTGACCCTTTGACTGGCCACCAATATCACCATTTGCTGGTAGGCAAACAAACACACGTGACGGTGCAACTGTTACAGCCGAGTGAGGATGTAGTCACACTGACAGTCACAGGGGACTGGCTACTGCACACAGGTCAGACCTGCGGGGCAGCAGGGTGTGCTGCTGCTGTCACACTGACAGTCACAGGGGACTGGCTACTGCACACAGGTCAGACCCGCGGGGCAGCAGGGTGTGCTGCTGCTGTCACACTGACAGTCACAGGGGACTGGCTACTGTACACAGGTCAGACCCGCGGGGCAGCAGGGTGTGCTGCTGCTGTCACACTGACAGTCACAGGGGACTGGCTACTGCGCACAGGTCAGACCTGCGGGGCAGCAGGGTGTGCTGCTGCTGTCACACTGACAGTCACAGGGGACTCGGCTACTGCACACAGGTCAGACCCGCGGGGCAGCAGGGTGTGCTGCTGTCACACTGACAGTCACAGGGGACTGGGCTACTGCGCACAGGTCAGACCTGCGGGGCAGCAGGGTGTGCTGCTGCTGTCACACTGACAGTCACAGGGGACTGGCTACTGTACACAGGTCAGACCTGCGGGGCAGCAGGGTGTGCTGCTGCTGTCACACTGACAGTCACAGGGGACTGGCTACTGCGCACAGGTCAGACCTGCGGGGCAGCAGGGTGTGCTGCTGCTGTCACACTGACAGTCACAGGGGACTGGCTACTGCGCACAGGACAGACCCGCATGGCTGCAGGGAGTGCTGCTGCTGTCACACTGACAGTCACAGGGGACTGGCTACTGTACACAGGTCAGACCTGTGGGGCAGCAGGGTGTGCTGCTGCTGTCACACTGACAGTCACAGGGGACTGGCTACTGTACACAGGTCAGACCCGCGTGGCAGCAGGGTGTGCTGCTGCTGTCACACTGACAGTCACAGGGGACTGGCTACTGTACACAGGTCAGACCCGCGGGGCAGCAGGGTGTGCTGCTGCTGTCACACTGACAGTCACAGGGGACTGGCTACTGCGCACAGGTCAGACCTGCGGGGCTGCAGGGAGTGCTGCTGCTGTCACACTGACGGTCACAGGGGGCTGGGCTACTGCGCACAGGACAGACCTGCGGGGCTGCAGGGTGTGCTGCTGCTGTCACACTGCTGACCAGTCACAGCTGTCCTCCTGGTCTTTCTCACCAGGCTAGACGACCGCTCTCACCACAGTGCTCCGGGCCACGGCCACCCACCACGGCTGGCGTGCCATTTTTGCCTGTGACATTACAAAGCTCTAACATTATAGAGTCTAGCAAAGGCAGTCCTTTGAAGAATGACTGTCTGAAGTGTGAGAACTGCAGGGTCAAATGCTCGTCGTGATTTGCTCCCGTTATTACCCATCCCTCTGCCCTGGCTGCTGGGGCGTGTCTGTGTAGGAACTAACCTGGGAAATGAAGTTATTGTGCAAACAGCCTGATTTTCTTTTAATAAAGACGTCGCCTCCTTCCGGCGCTTCCTCATGTTGTCTTCCACGGTGTTGAACTCCGACATGGTCCCTCCGTACGGCTGTCCGGGCGTCCCTTCAATCATGTAACTCCCATACTCCGGTCTCCAAAGTGTAGGGTGGCTACAGAGGAAAAAAATCACCCCATCTTACTCTTTTGCTGCAGTCTATTCAATGTTTAGAAGTCGGGTTTGTTTTTTTTTAAATTATCTAAAAATTTTTGAAACTATCAGGTATGGAGTTTAAAACCTCCTTTATAATTCCCAAAGGCCATTAATTTTTTCATAGTTCTTCAACTATGTAAGGCAGGGGTCCCCAAACTTTTTACACAGGAAGCCAGTTCACTGTTCCTCAGACCGTTGGAGGGCCGGACTGTAAAAAACACTATGAACAAATCCCTATGCACACTGCACATATCTTATTTTAAAGTAAAAACAAAATGGCAACAAATACAATATTTAAAATAAAGAACAAGTAAATTGAAATCAACAAACTGACCAGTATTTCAATGGGAACTAAAAATAAGACAGCCCCCGTCTTTTGGGGGTAAAATTAATATAAGACAGGGTCTTATAATAGGGGAAACATGGCGTGTAGTAATGTGGGGGGAGACTTTTGGGCAAAGGGAGGTTACAGGGGCCGTTCTGTTGTTGTACATTTGGGGGAGTATGGGGGCCATTGTACTGTGTAGTAATGGTTATAGTGCTTTGCCTTTCTTCCTACTTCTGCTGTTATGTCACACTGCTTCCGGTGACGTGGGGTGCCACAGCCGCAGACCGGATGTGTGTCATATAACGCGCTTCCAGAGCTGTGACGCATGCGTCCCACGTCACTGGAAGTAGTACTGTACGTGAGCTACGCCACATGCATCCGCATCCTGTGTTCCTCTCACCACCAATGAAAGAGGTGCCCCTTCTGGAAGTGCGGCGAGGATAAATGGCCTCAGGGGGCCACAGTAAGGGTTAAAAAAGTGCTGGATCTAAAATGTTGATAAAGAACTAAAACGCACACACAGGGCTCTCCGTGTCCCGACAGGCTGGTCCGCTCCACAGGAAAGGACAGGAGGCCTGGAGGGCTCTTTCAGGTCCACGCGCAGGTGTGACCTCACACGCAGCCCAGCAAACTCCAGTGGGAAAAACAAACCAGCGAGCACAGCCCAGGCCCCGCCCCTCTCTGTCCACTTCAATACGTATTTAAATAACATCCTGCCGGCCAAACAAAACCCTTCTGCAAGTTCTATCTTGGCACCATAGTTTGAGATCCCAGTAACACTAGGCATTTTTTATTTATTTTTTGTTACAGTTTAATATTACATAGTAAACAGGCTTTTTTATTGAGTTTTACTATTCTAAGTGCTTTCACATATTAATATTGAAAATATCAACACCCTACAAGGTGGATATTAACCCTACCCGACGGATGGGGAAACTGAGGCACAGAGAAGTGAAGGGACTTGCCTCAGGTTCCCCAACTATTAGAACACAGACCCCGGCAGCCAGCAGCCGGAGCCCGGGCTCCACACCCGCTATGCTCTCCGTCCCCTTCTCATCTGGGGAAAGAGGCTATTCTAGCAGTTCTAATAGTTTCAAAAACACCACAAGCCTTTAGCTTACTTTGGGTTTGTCCTTTCCCCCTTTTCTTGTAGACTTTCAAGAACTTCCTCTCCAGACAGGACCAACTGGACCTTTTCATTTTCATGGTCAAAAGACACCAACATGTACTCCACCTGTTGAAAAGAAGGAGACAGGGATGAACACCCTTCCCGACTGGTGCTCGGTGTGATGTCTAGAAGGCAAGGGGTGTGAAGGGCAAAGGGGACCAACAGAGACTTGAAACTCACATTTTCTCACATGACGGCACATCCAGCATGTAATAAGTGTCCGTTTGTATAACATGAAAAGCCGGAGAAATGGTCAATAGTGGCACTGTCTGAGGACAGGAATTCTTACGCCTCAATTCCTTCTTTCCCTGTTCTAATATCTATCTATCCCACAGGAAGGTCGAGATGCCCATTTTGACAAAATGTACTTCAAGAGAGAAGTATTCAAAGCTAAGATTCTGTAAATTACAGTTTCAGGAAGCTGCATTTTAAATATTTCTTCAGTTGGCTTACTATTGTATAAGCTTATGAAAGTGGTTATCTGGGCATTCTGATTAAGGTGCACTATCCTTACTAACTGGCAGGTAATTTGACACTGGAAGTCCCACTGCTGGAGAGTTCAATCGTGGACACATCAATATGGAGCAGTTATTTTAGTAGTCTCAGTCATCTAGTTTGGGTTTTTCAATAATAATGTAAGACAACTTCCCGACTCTGAAACCAGATCAAACTGACAATACAAGGTGTACCAGTGATTTATAACAATACCTGGGGGGAATTCTGATAAAAATCAAGAGTTCAATGCCAAAGTAAGACTTTTCTGGGCAGAGTACAAACAGAACCTACTTTTGTTCTCCCTGAAATCACATGCTTTAAGTCATGACTACTAAAAGCAACAGTGAAGATTATGAACCACTACGACTGAAATAAAACACACATTACCCATATGTAAGAGAAGGGCATGCAACTGGACCATGCAGGCAAACACTGGAGAGTACTTTCTGCACAAGACAGAGGAGGCAGCAAACGAAGGCCCCACAAGGCAGATCAGTACACAGATGTCTTTTGTTTGGCTAGCATAGTATTAGAATTACAATTTTTAAAAAAGCAAGCAACAATACATCCACTACCTGCATGCCAGCTCACATGTAAATCCAGATTCCCAGACTTAAAAGCAAACCCCAGGCCCTGGCTGGTTGGCTCAGTGGTAGAGCGTTGGCCTGGCGTGCAGGCGTCCCGGGTTCGATTCCCGGCCAGGGCACACAGGAGAAGCGCCCATCTGCTTCTCCACCCCTCCCCCTCTCCTTCCTCTCTGCCTCTCTCTTCCTCTCCCGCAGCCGAGGCTCCATTGGAGCAAAGTTGGCCCGGGTGCTGATGGCTCCATGGCCTCTGCCTCAGGCGCTAGAATGGCTCTGGTTGCAGCAGAGCGACGCCCGGGATGGGCAGAGCATCGCCCCCTGGTGGGCATGCCAGGTGGATCCTGGTCGGGCGCATGTGGGAGTCTGTCTGACTGCCTCCCCGTTTCCAACTTCAGAAAAATACAAAAAAAGAAAAAGCAAACCCCAGCAGCCCAGCACTGCGCTGCAGTCCTGCTTGATGAGGTCGGACTGCTCCCCCTGTGGGGGCGCACTGTGGTCTGCAGGGGCCTGGCCCTTACTTATGAGGACCTGCCCAGTCTCGGAAGGCATTTGAGCCAACGTCCCTATCACAGAAATGATCACGATCAAGACACTGTTTTGCCCTTCAGCTAAGAAATAGACTTTATAAAGGGGGGAGGGATGTTAGTCACTATAGAAAATAGCCTGGAAGGTTTAAACAATAAGGAGATAAGCTTTCTTTGTTGTTTTTTTTTCCTGTATTTTTCTGAAGCCGGAAACAGGGAGAGACAGTCAGACAGACTCCCACATGTGCCCCACCGGGATCCACCCGGCACGCCCACCAGGGGGCGACGCTCTGCCCACCAGGGGGCAATGCTCTGCCCCTCCGGGGCGTCGCTCTCTTGCGACCAGAGCCACTCTAGCGCCTGGGGCAGAGGCCGAGGAGCCATCCCCAGCGCCAGGGCCATCTTTGCTCCAATGGAGCCTCGCTGCGGGAGGGGAAGAGAGACAGAGAGGAAGGAGAGGGGGAGGGGTGGAGAAGCAGATGGATGGACGCTTCTCCTGTGTGCCCTGGCCGGGAATCGAACCCGGGACTTCTACACGCCAGGCCGACGCTCTACCACTGAGCCAACCGGCCAGGGCAAGGAGATAAGCTTTCAATTAACTTTTATTAGTTGTTGCTATGAACTGAATGTGCCCCCACAACCTCAAATTCACCTGTTGAAGCTCTTCATCTACAATGTAATGGTATTTGAGGGGAGGTCTTCAAGGTACTTAGGTCAGGAGAGTGGAGCCCTCATGATAGGATGGATTAGTGCCCTTCTAAGAAGGGATGAAACACGATCTCTCTTTTCACCATGTGAGGGCACAGCAAGAAGGTGGCCATTTGTAAACCAGGAAGAGAGCCCTTACTTGGAACTGAATCTGCTGACACCTTTGATCCTGGACTTCCCAACCTCCTGAACTTTGAGAAATAAAGGTCTGTTTAAACCACCTAGTCCAGGGGTCTCAAACTCAACTCGGCATGTGGGCCGCAGAGCAAGATCACAGCCGTTCGGCGGGCCGCACTAGGTCTACAAAAGGCAACTGTTACGCAACACTTTTCACTGTCACAAAACGACCAGAAACTGTAGTTTGTGGATTAGTCTGCAGGCCGCACAAAATTGTTCGGCGGGCCGCGAGTTTGAGACCTCTGACTTAGTCTACGGTATTTGTTACAATGGCCTGAACTGACAAGATATTATCAATAAGTTTAAGTTTTCTCCTTCATGCTTCTCCATTAGAACTTTTTAGTTAAAAAAAAAATAGTTGCCCTGGCCGGTTGGCTCAGCGGTAGAGCGTCGGCCTAGCGTGCGGAGGACCCGGGTTCGATTCCCGGCCAGGGCACACAGGAGAAGCGCCCATTTGCTTCTCCACCCCTCCGCCGCGCTTTCCTCTCTGTCTCTCTCTTCCCCTCCCGCAGCCAAGGCTCCATTGGAACAAAGATGGCCTGGGCGCTGGGGATGGCTCTGTGGCCTCTGCCTCAGGCGCTAGAGTGGCTCTGGTCGCAACATGGCGACGCCCAGGATGGGCAGAGCACCGCCCCTGGTGGGCGTGCCGGGTGGATCCCGGTCGGGCGCATGCGGGAGTCTGTCTGACTGTCTCTCCCTGTTTCCAGCTTCAGAAAAATGAAAAAAAAAAAAAATAGTTAAGACTACTTGATTTATGTACACAAACCATAAATGTGAGATTTGCACCTGTACAATTACTCAGTGTCCAATGCCTGAAACCTGTAGGCTACAGAATCAGGAACTCTCCCAATTTAAAGTACAGGTTGTTGTTAGTCAGCATCTACAGATCCATGATTCCCGAAAAACTAAAACATGATGGAGCAGGAAACTTTGTTAAGTCTTAGGATGGATATATGAATACATCATAGGTATGAGAAACAAATTTATCTCTAAATCAACAAGGTGAACTTTTCATTTATGGATCCTAATCTTCAAACCCATCATGCAAAGTAGCTATGATCACCCATTTTACAGATGGGCAAAGAGACTTAGAGATGCTGTGTAAGTTGCCCAAGGTCGCAAGTGTTGGAGAGAGGATTTGAACTCAGCACTGTCTGGTCTCAAGGCACAGCACACCTTGCTGCTAGGACTATAGAGGATGCTGGTCTTGGTTAGTGATAAACTTTTTAAAAACTGTTGTAAGCTATAGGGCAGGGAAAGATTATAATACTGGCTGAAAAATCTCTCAAGTTGATTAGGCCCCAATTTTATGAAGTGGGCATGACACTGTATCACAGTAGCTGAGATGTAATGTTATGGTTACAGATTTACATAGATGGGTCTGTCCATCTCTTAGGCCCAGGA
Organism: Saccopteryx leptura; assembly: GCF_036850995.1. NCBI lineage: Eukaryota > Metazoa > Chordata > Mammalia > Chiroptera > Emballonuridae > Saccopteryx > Saccopteryx leptura. The sequence goes on along the minus strand of NC_089503.1, from coordinate 367,515,190 downwards.
CAGAGTGCACGTGTGCTCTAGACCAGTGGTACCCAACCTTTTTTGGGCCACGGACCAGTTTAATGTCAGAAAATATTTTCACAGACCGGCCTTTAGGGTGGGATGGATAAATGTATCATGTGACCGAGACAAGCCTCAAGAGTGAGTCTTAGACGGATGTAACAGAGGGAATCTGGTCATTTTTTAAAAATAAAACATTGTTCGGACTTAAATATAAATAAAATGGAAATAATGTAAGTTATTTATTCTTTCTCTGCGGACCGGTACCAAATGGCCCATGGACCGGTACCGGTCCATGGCCCGGGGGTTGGGGACCACTGCTCTAGGCAGCATTCCAAACTCTCCTGGTTAGAAGGAATCTTCCTCCTTCCTTTACTGGTTCTGCCACATCTGCCTGAAACTTACTAGCTTACTGGCTTCCTGTCATTTACCATCACAATAAGCAAGAATTTCTGCACCAGTGTATAAACTAAACTGCAGTAACTTTTGTTAGATTCCTAGTTTTGAAATCCTTCGTTTTCAAAAATCACTCTTAGCCCACACTTTAGAGCAAGAGAAGAGCAAAAAGAATAAAAAGCTTAAACTCAGTTTAGGTTTTAAATATCAGCCAACTGGATGACATTTAAAATGCCAGCAAACTAAACTCTCCTTAATTAAAAAAGAATCAGCCATGATCTCATTAAGCAAATGAAACTAAAAACCATCAGAATATTTATCAATTGAGAAAGAAAAATAAACTTACTTTTGGATGAAATCTAAGTTGTTAGAAACCTGTACAACTCAAATGTAAGCATTATGGAGTAACTGCCCCTACAGTCAGTCACCTTGACCTTTCTGCACCAGGGCTCAAAATGGTTCTTTACCCTCTCGGCTTTTTGTTATCTTACTTAATCATTCCCCTACCAATTTCAATACATTTATGTTTCTTTCCGATTCTAGTTCATACAAACACTCAAATAATTAACTCAATCTTTTAGAGCCAAACTAGAGCTGAAATGGATTTTGTTTCAGTAACCTAGCGGTTGAAATTAAGTGATACAAGAAGACAATGATTTCCCAATATTAAACACCTAAAGCCACAGTAATTTATTTTACTATTTCTAGATTTTGTCCAGAAATTTTCATTTTGCATCCAAAGGATGAAAGGAAAAGATAAACAAAAGAGAAAATAACAGAACAGGATACAGCGGTCCTTCTGTACACAACACTGTACCAGTGTCCTGACTTGCGCCCAGAGGGACCACAACATCTATGTGCACTGCACACACACAACTCTACAAGAACATGCCCGAAGAGCATTATAAGTGGACTGTAGAGTGACTAATTCACATTTGTGTAATTAACACATCATTTAGAAGAAGCAAAAAATAGCCACTGTTCTATTCTCAGTGCACAGATTACAACACCCTAGCTGTAACTTAGGGACGCTATTTGGTGCCCATCAGTTATCTTTTTAAACGGGTGGAGAATAAGCCCTATAAAAATAACCTACCACTCTTGGTGAGACACTCATTTTTTTTAAATGTACACTACTGACCCTGGCCAGTTGGCTCAGTGGTAGAGGGTCGGCCTGGTGTGTGGAAGTCCTGGGTTTGATTCCCGGTCAGGGCACACAGGAGAAGCACCCATCTGCTTCTCTATCTTTCCTTCTTCTCTATCCCCCCCCCCCCCCCCACAGCCATGGTTTATTTGAGCAAGGTATTCCCTGGGCGCTGAGGATGGCACCATGGTCTTGCCTCAGGTGCTAAAATAGCTCGGTTCCTAAGCAACGAAGTAGCAGCCCCAGATGGGCAGAGCATCGCCCCCTAGTGGGCTTGCTGGGTGGATCCTGGTTGGGATGCATGCGGGAATCTGTCTCTCTGCCTCCCTGCCTCTCACTGAATAGTAAAAAAAACCCAAAACACTTTTTCTACAAATGAAAATCAAAATTCTTTACATTTCATTGCTAAAAGGCTAAATGGCTAAATTTTATCCCACTAAGGTAACAGGCACTAATATCTCCGAGCTGTACAATCAGACAAAGGCACATTCAAAAGCCTGTTATAGAGTTTACTGTTACAAAGTGTTGCTAAGAAGACCTGGAGACAATAACCCTCCAGTCATTTGCCTCAGGTCTGCACAAGCACAAAGTGCTTTATGTTCATCTGAAACTACGCCAATAAACATAATCTTCACTGAGGATGATGTAAGTACCCAGCACAATACTGAACATACCATTGACCATGAAATACTTGTGGCATTGAAGTTCAAGTTAACTGTTAATATTAACTGCTAATCTTAAAACAGTAAAAATTTTAGTATTTATGCTGTCTTTAAATGGCATTTACTAATAGTTTAAAATCAAAGTTTTTCCTTTTTAAAACAACAACAAAAACCATTCTGATACATTCAGGGAGCTTAGACTTTAAGAAAAGGCTAGACATTTTATAAAACACATTTTTAAATTTCTACTTTTTGGAGGTGAAAACAGTGCTTAGTTAGGAAAACAATCTAGTCCTGTAAGGCTCAGAAGAAAGTATAGCTATTACCCTAGTCAGAGACTTTACACTCTGAGGGAATTCCTTGTCTCCACTACCCTACTGACATTCAGAACTCAGGCTCTGAGCAGGCTGCTCCCGCACTGCTGGCTCTCCTCCAGGGGCCCAAGCCTGCAGTCCTGACTTCTGCTAGAACCAACTGCTGCTTCTCAGAGACCCAGTTTTCTCTTCACACTAACTTCAAAAAAGCCCATTGCCATTTTGAGGGTTAAGGCTCTAGTGAGAGTTTTATCTTTCTCTTTGTGTGTGTGTGTGTGTGTGTGTGTGTGTGTTTGTGAGAGAGAGAGAGAGAGAGAGAGAGAGAGAGAGAGAGAGAGAGAGAGAGAGAAACACAAACAGGAAGGTAGAGAGATGAGAAGCATCAATTTTTCATTGTGGCTTCTTAATCTCCTTAGTTGTTCATTGATTGCTTTCTCCTATGTGCCTTGACTGGGGGGCTACAGCAGAGCGAGTGACCCCTTGCTCAAGCCAGTGGCCTTTAGGCTCAAGTCAGTAACCATGGGGTCATGTCTATGATCCGGCACTCAAGCTGGAGACCTCAGGGTTTCGAACCTGGGTCCTCTACATCCCAGTCCAACTCTCTATCCACTGTGCCACCATCTGGTCAGGCTCTAGTGAGAGTTAATGACCATAAATCAATGCCCAAAACGGCCTCTCACAGCCTCCCTTACTCCTTTCCCCTCCCACCCCTGCTCTGTCCTTTCATCCGTTCACAAAAGTCCTGCGCTGGGAAGACTATGAAGATGCAGGCAGGCGTGGTTCCTGCTCTCAAGCTCACCCTGTGGCTGGAGCCACAGCCAACAGCACAGAATAGCGTAATGCTCTGTGAGAGTGCTTGAGATGCGCCCCTGTAACGGGAGGGAGACTCTGACCCCGGCGTGGAGATCAGAAACTTCCAGGAGGAAAGGGACAGCTCAGGCGAAGGGGCGGGTCTGCGGCCGCTTCAGCATAAACACAGCCTCCCCCACGATTCCCACTCTCCCTGACCACCATTCTGACTGCAGCAGAACCGCCTGTCAGGCCGGTCAGACCCACAGAGATCATGCCACAAACATCCTTCTCTAGATCATAAGCTGCTTTAAAGCTAGTGATCATGCATCCTGTCCAGAAGACTACTTCCTCATAAGGCAAAATATATAGTAATGACTAATAATTTTCAGCACTCTCAAACCATCTAGTTGGAGGGCATCCATTTCCTTATCTAGCACGATACCCAAACTTGGAAGACCCAAACAGGTATGAGCTGTAGCCTTTATTTTTTCTTTTTTTTAATCACGTCTACTTAGATAGGGAAGACCCCAATGACAGGACTCAAAGAGTAGCTGAGCTTAAAATAGTGGATAAACTTCAGTAAGAAACTCTAATATAGATGTAATAAAATTTGATAAGGCTCAGAATTCAGTTTAAGGCAGACTCCCAGGGTAGGTATGCCTAAGGCTGATATTACTAAATATCAAAACCACTGTTTTATGTGATAACATCTGAGCCCTTTGGGGAAACAAGTATGAAGGAGAACTGTAACATGCACTTCCGTATAGTCACATGTATATTTTAAACTGGTAGCTGTTGATACATCAAATTAAACTTGTCCTATGTCCCCCCCCCCAAAAAAAAAATGTCTTAGTAGTACAGTCTAAAGTTATATCAAATTCTTATATTTTGACTTTCCCCCCTACTATGAAATGTCCTTTCATGCACAGAATTACACAGATAAACTCTAAGGAGGTTACACTTTTAGAAACTGCAATCAGTGTGGCCTCACGCTGACCTCGTCTTTGTTGGCATGCTAGAATAGGACGGCGGCTTCCGGAGCAACATAAAGAACATCAATGCATTTCCTATATGATTAGGTGAAGCAACTCCTTGAATCATTATTCTGGCCCACACTGAGAAAACAAATTCTTCACATGCCACGATTAGCGCTATGATGCTTAAGTGAAAAATATTAGGGCTTTAAAAGAAAGAAGTAAACCGGGAGTTGCTGGAAAAATTGTGGTGAATCTCATAAGGGAACAATGACACCTCTGTCGCTAAAGGGAAGGGGGGAGGAGCCATGCTGTCCATTACCAGGCATGTGTGACCACTTAGAATTAAAATTAATTAAAATTCAGTTCCCAAGTCCCACTATGGCTAGTGACTATCCTATTGGCTAACCCAGATATTCTGCTCACAAAACAAGGGGATATTTCAAAATGAATGTGAAGTGATTAAAAAAAAAAGCATTTGATTTTTTTATTAAACAAGAACATCAGAAAAGCAAAACACAAGTCAAAGAAAGTTGTTCAATTATGCAAAACCAACTTTTATTTCATTGGTGAAAATGCGCTGTACAAAAGGCTGAAAGTACCCTTGTGTCTGCACGGTCCCTGATCCCCTAATTTTTGTGAGTGGTATACTTCTATCACTGCAGAAAGTTACACTGGACAGCACTGGACTAAACTCAAGACCCCTCAGCCCGGGAGCTGTACCTGGAAATAGGGATCTGTCACACGGGAAGTCCCTGCTGTAGACCTGTCCCTCAGCCCGGGAGCTGTACCTGGAAATAGGGATCTGTCACACGGGAAGTCCCTGCTGTAGACCTGTCCCTCAGCCCGGGGGCTGTACCTGGAAATAGGGATCTGTCACACGGGAAGTCCCCGGCTGTAGACCTGTCCCTCAGCCCGGGAGCTGTACCTGGAAATAGGGATCTGTCACACGGGAAGTCCCTGCTGTAGACCTGTCCCTCAGCCCGGGAGCTGTACCTGGAAATAGGGATCTGTCACACGGGAAGTCCCTGCTGTAGACCTGTCCCTCAGCCCGGGGGCTGTACCTGGAAATAGGGATCTGTCACACGGGAAGTCCCTGCTGTAGACCTGTCCCTCAGCCCGGGGGCTGTACCTGGAAATAGGGATCTGTCACACGGGAAGTCCCCGGCTGTAGACCTGTCCCTCAGCCCGGGAGCTGTACCTGGAAATAGGGATCTGTCACACGGGAAGTCCCCGGCTGTAGACCTGTCCCTCAGCCCGGGGGCTGTACCTGGAAATAGGGATCTGTCACACGGGAAGTCCCCGGCTGTAGACCTGTCCCTCAGCCCGGGGGCTGTACCTGGAAATAGGGATCTGTCACACGGGAAGTCCCTGCTGTAGACCTGTCCCTCAGCCCGGGAGCTGTACCTGGAAATAGGGATCTGTCACACGGGAAGTCCCCGGCTGTAGACCTGTCTTTTCAGGGCCCACAGATGGAATGAGACATTCCATTTCTGGCCAGGAGAATTGACACTGATTGTTTCTTTCTCTCTTTTTTTTAAGCCATACCATTACAGTTCAGGCATGTCAGCTTTAATTTTCTGATGGTTATAACGACCATGTTAAGGTATCTTATGATTTCTGAATCAAATCTAACAGAACCCAACCAATCTTCTCACAGAGGAACCTCAAAAAGTCAGCACATACAGTGCTTATCCATGGTGATATTCATCTGGCCACCAAGTCAGTGCAGTCAGCCAGCAATGGAGAAATCTGAACCTAACAGAAAACTTCTCCCCCTAAAGAAACAATACTGTGAATATAAGTAGTTTCCATTTACCTCAAAACACCTGTGATTTAGGACTATCACTATGGGTTCTAAGGACAAGGGAATTCCTCGGCTCTTCCTGAGGACATAGTTCCCTGCCAAAGCCCCAGTTACCATGTGGCTGACAAGAAATAGGGTATCTTGGTTCCCAGATAGAGGCTGCTTTGGGTCAACGGCTGTGCAGTGCTCAGCTGGGGGGGGGGGGGGGGTGAGGCCACAACAAGAATCCGGAGGGAGTAAGGACCATCAGGAACTCTGAGGTGGCTCCTATCGGGCGCAGAAGAGCCCAGGACTTTGGCAGAGGCAGGGCCGTGGCTAGATAGAACACCCACCCTCAGGGCCTAATGCACTCCCAGAGCTGAGCAAGCAAGAAAGCAAGCACATTCCCTTGTGACCCGTTCATAAATCAGGCCGGCCTAAACTCAGGAACTGCCTATGAGCAAATCGAGGTTTTAGTTCTTAGGAACGAGTGGTAGACGAACCCACCCAACAAAGGGTGGCGGGGGTCAGGGGGCAGAGACTGCTTTCTAAAGAGACTGAGAGTGAATGCTACAACAGAGTAACTGCTGTGCTCAGAGGGGCCCACCTGTGCCCCAGGAACTCCACAGTCCACCATCACAACAATCTGAGCTGTTCCCCTTTCATGAGCACATCTCCTGAAGCAGCAGCGGGGCCCCCCTTCAGGAATCGCTCCTGGGGGGCAGGGCAGAGCCCACCCACACACCTGCTCCAGTGGGGATCGGAAGGTGGACTCTTGGTAACATAGCTCCTTCACTGCCATGTTTGAAACTCACATTAAAGGAGTAAAATCTCAAAGAGGGAGGTCGAAGCTCCTAGCCCTGGGCTGTGACGCTGGCCAGCTCCCTGCTGCCCTGAGATGCGCTGGCACAGGCTGCGTGCCTAGCGGGTGAGCTCAGCTGGCCCTTCGTGCACAGGTGTGTCGGCACCTGCCTTCAGTAGGGCCCGGGCCAGCAGCAGGTGAGCTGGGAAGGCTGCGGCCACATTACCAAACCTGTGAGCATTTATTTGTCCTGCAGACTCAGAAAGTGACCGCACATATTCGATATTACTGTTTTGAAAGAATGCTGGCATTACACTAGAAGGGAATCGCTGGCCATCTGGTAACAAAAAATATTTTAGCCTGCATTTGTGGCTCTAAGACATTTATATTTTCATTCAGAAACAACCCCGCCCCCCCCAAAACAAACCCTCCTTTCTTTGATGACACCATCCCTTCCTCTGTGGTTTCCCCTTTCACTTTTCATCTCCACTCTCACCCGGGGCACAGCCTACGAATGCTGCCACAGCTGCTTCCCCGGGGTATCTGGGAGGTGGTCCCCGGGGAGCAGCCAGGAGTGCCAGCTTCCCATTCAGTCTGGTTCTCAGTAACTTCTCCGAGTTCCACTTTTCCTTTTGTAAAATGGGGTAACAGCTACCTTACGGAGCCACGCGTCAGTGGTTATTTTTTAGCTCTAAGGCAGTGGTCCTTACTGGGGCAGAATGGTGGCTTGTAAGTGTGTCTCGAATGTGGGTGACAACCCCTTAGTGGGCCATAGTGGGTTGTAATCAACACTACAAACATTTTTTGAAATAAAATGGAATAAAATACCAGAATATGTCACTTATGGAAAGGGAAGTCCTGTTTCACCAAAGTATGGTTTCAAATGGCATCTATTTCAGGAACCGCTAGTCTCAGACAAAGGTGCACGCCCCGCGTGGGGCACACTAGCTCCGCAGGCAAAGGTGCACGCCCCGCGTGGGGCACACTAGCTCCGCAGGTCGGCAGACCGGCCGGGCTTCTTCTCCAAGCAGATGCGTCACTCCCCTCCCCTCCTGGAAACTCTCACATGGCTCACACCCAGCAAAACAGCCGACCCCCCGCAGAGCAGTAGCCCATCTTCCGGCCCTCCAGGTGGACCCCTGCCCCACAACCCCCACACGGCACCCACACGGGCCACCTCTCTGTCTCCCACACCACTTCACGGCCTCCATGCACTTTCATTCTCTCTGCCTGGAAAGACGTCACCTCAGCCCATCAAGTAGCTGGCACCAGTGGGTCTCAGGTCCAGTACCACCTCGTCAGAGACACCTTATTAGCTAAAACCACTCCCCCTACATGGAGACCCCCTTACACACACACACACACACGGGGCACCAATCACACTAGCGCCTCCTGGATTTGGGCAAGGTGGTTACCCCACCAGAGCAATCTTCATTTCCCTCCTGTCACAAATATCACGACTGTAGACATCTGGAATGTGTTCTGATCTCTGGGCCTTAGTTTCATCATCTGGAAAATAAAGGGAAAAAATATCCCTTCCAGCTCTCAACTACTCTTTCTGTAATTAAACTCTTCCAAAAATTCTCTTGGTAGATAACCATCAATTTTTATTCCACTCTCAAATACAATCAATACATTATATAATATATTACTTAGTCTGTATTGCCTAGAATGTAATTTCATTCAAATGCCCTTTTAAGCATATGATCTCTTACAAAATTATATATATGTATCAGTGGAAATCTTTATAAAATTGATTGCACCCTCTTCTGCTACCAATGGGAGGATACTAACTAAAGACACCCTCACTTGACTTTGAGAAAGAGACAGCCAGACAGATGGACAGACAGGAAGAGAGAGAGAGATGAGAAGCATCAATTCGTCGTCGTCGCAGCACTTGAGTCCTTCAGTGGTTGCTTCTCATACATGCCTTGCCTGGGTGGCTTCCAACCTAGCCAGTAACCCCTTGGGCTTCACGCCAGTGACCTCTGGGACCAAGCCAGGGACCAGGGAGTTACGTCAATGATCTCACACTCAAGCCAGCGACCCTTCGCTCAAGCTGGCTGGCGACCTTGGGGTTTCGAACCTGGGACCTCAGTGTCCCAGGTCGAGACTCTATCCACTGTGCCATCACCAGTTCAGGAGAGACACATTTACTTTTTATTAACCCTTTGGGTAGTATGAACGTTCATGTACATCCTCGTGTCTCCTGACCATCCAGACAGAGTACGATTGTAACAAAAATTTTTATTTTAAAAATGTGTAAGGCAACATTAAAAAAAAGGCAAATGTATGTTCTTGTTTCCATAAATTGGTTATCAAACAAACATGATTACTAAAACTGGAACTGAAACTAATTTCATTTTTTGGATAAAAAAAACCTCCCTCTCAGGGGTCAGCGAGCATGAAAAACACTTATCACTCCGAAGGGTTAAGGCTGCAGACTTCACTAGCAACCTTGTTTCTGACTAGAGTCGCAGAGCCAGACCTATGGAGGCCCACACTGCCCCTAGAGCCGCCCTTCCAGCTGATCTCTCCCTGGGTCTCTCATTCTGCCTCAGGTGACTTTCTGTAGTTCATCCTGAGCTGGGAAACCAGACGGAAGAGCTGGCAGGAATTGTGTGTAAAAGCCAGTGATCTCTGGGGAAGGACCTGAGACACACTTTCAGGAAGAAAGTGCATGAACTCTGTACTTAGGGGACTTGCGCTTACTGCCTATTTTACTCTCTGAGTCAGTAGATCATGACCCCAAGATGGCCAACTGCAAATGGCCAAGGTGGCCCTGGGCACCCGAAGGAGAGGACTGCCACGCTGAGCACAGGCAGGATTGTTGAAAGTATACTAGATGACAACACACTGTGCAAGGACCTGATTTGTGCAAGTATGTAAATATTTAGAGAGGGAATTGAAGAAAGCATCCCCAAATAACCTCTTTTGGTTCATCTGAAGCTTACAATTCTCAGAGTATATACATTACAAACAAGGATATGTCCAGAATGAGTTCTGGCTAGAAGTCTGAAGCTTATTCGTGTCCCCCATATTCTTCAACAATGTCTGAGAAGCCCAACGTTTAAGTAGAGATCCGGAGTCATCATCCTGCCATACTCAATCCACTGCAATCAGTTCAACACACAACAGAGATCACTTACCAGCCACAGAGACACTGCTTAACAACAGAGATCACTTACCAGCCACAGAGACACTGCTTAAGTGGCCCAAACTCATATGCTCTCTCAGTTCAATTCTGTTTCTTTCTGAAAATTATAGACATGATTTCAGGGACTCTACACGCTGTGAAAACATGCATGGGCTTTGTGCCCTTTATTCTGGCCAGAGACCAACTTTTACTCTTTTCCCGAGTTCTTGATATGCTTGAAACAGGCTGTTGCCAAAGCCTCCTGTCCCTGCCTAACCAGCAAATCCAACGGCCTCATTTCAGTTCCCATCCTTCCACACTTCTGGCAAGCCTGCCACCCTTCTCCACACAGGGCAGTCCTACCTCCCTTCTCGGGGTCCCCCCCTAAATCCCTGGCCCTCACGCGCGTGTTCATCAGGGTTCCGAGCACGCCACCGTTTCCCGATTGGCCTTGTGCACACACACAGCCAGCTCAGATGCGGCTCGGCTCTCTCCGCACTGTCCCCCAGGCAGAGGGAGCACTGAGCCCCCTGAATGACAGGTTCCAAACCAGCTCCCTCAGAAACTGTCCCCACAGGGATTCTTACCCACTGGTCATCTGATCGAGGACCAGGGCAGAGACATACCCACTCAGGTGCAGGTGCTCAGGAGCTCTTGAATAGGCACGACTCTCCCTCGAGAGCCCTGCCTGACTCCCTGCTCCCTCCCTCTGCAGCTGTCCTGTCCAGCGTGAGATCCTTCAGCACCTATTTTTCACACCATTACCAATGGGATCTACCTAGGAAAAAAATCTCCTTGTACCATTCCTGGATTTAAAATACCACATCTGCCTTTACGGGCTATTATTATAAAGGACCTTCAACAGCCTGAATCCAACCCACCTTTCTAACCATAACCTCCAGCCATTCCCTACTCCCTCCTCTGGTTCTATGTTATAGCAGCACTCCCTCAACTGCAGGCGCCTTAGTCCTTTCACATCTGCACAGGCCCTCTGAGCTGCTCCCAGAAGGTCCCCCCATCTGTAAGACTCCCGGGGTCTCCAAGCACAGAGCAAACCCACCCCACCAACCACTGGCGTTCAAGGGCAGAGAGCCCCCTCTTTCCTTGGCTTCTCTCTTCAGCCCCATGATCTAGCATAGAAAGTCCTCCATAAATACGAGGGACTCAATAACCACGTCTTCATTTCAGTCATCTCATTCATCATGGAGATAAAGGCTTTAGTGTTTTGCTACATGTAAGTAAAGGTTAAGTCTCAGTTTTTCTGAACGAACAGTTTGCAACACCATCTTGCTTTTTATAAAAAGAGCTATAAGCCTGACCTGTGGTGGCGCAGTGGGATAAAGCGTCGACCTGGAACACTGAGGTTGCTGGTTCGAAACCTTGGGCTTGCCTGGTCAAGGCACATATGGGAGTTGATGCTTCCTGCTCCTCCCCCTTCTCTCTCTCCTTCTCTCTCTCTCTCTCTCTCTCACTCACTCCTCTCTGTCTAAAAAAAAAAATCAATAAATAAAATATATTGGCCCTGGCCAGTTGGCTCAGTGGTAGAGCATCGGCCTGGCATGCAGAAGTCCCGGGTTCGATTCCCGGCCAGGGCACACAGGAGAAGTGCCCATCTGCTTCTCCACCCCTCCCCCTCTCCTTCCTCTCTGTCTCTCTCTTCCCCTCTCGCAGCCGAGGCTCCACTGGAGCAAAGATGGCCCGCACGCTGATGGCTCCTTGGCCTCTGCCCCAGGCGCTAGAGTGGCTCTGGTCGTAGCAGAGCGACGCCCCGGAGGGGCAGAGCATCGCCCCCTGGTGGGCGTGCCGGGTGGATCCTGGTCGGGCGCATGCGGGAGTCTGTCTGACTGTCTCTCCCCGTTTCTGGCTTCAGAAAAATACAAAAAAAAAATAATAAATAAAAAATAAAATAAAATAAAATAAAAAATAAAATATAAAAAATAGAGCTATAAGGCTCAAAAAGGTTTACTGAGAAAGCTAAAAATTTTTTTTCTAGAAACCTATTATCTATGGCTTTATAATTAGATTACTTTCTCAGTAATCAGTATATGTTATCTCAGAAAAATTCTAAAACATGCCTGACAGGCAGTGGCGTAGTGGATAGAGCGTTGGACTGGGATGCAGAGGACCCAGGTTCAAAACGCTGAGGTCACTAACTTGAGTGCAGGCTCATCAGCTTGAGCACGGGGTTGCTGGCTTGAGTGTGGGATCACAGACATGACTCCATGGTCACTGGCTTGAGCCCAAAGGTTATTGGCTTGAAGCCCAAGGCCGCTCGCTTGAGCCAGGGGGCACTAGCTGTGCTGTAGTCCCCCGCCCCTCGTCAAGGCACATATGAGAGAGCAATCAATGAACAACTAGGTGTCGCCGCAAGGAAGAACTGATGCTTCTTATCTCTCTCCCTTCCTGTCTGTCCCTATCTGTCCCTCTCTTTCTCTATGTCTCTGTCACAGAAAAAGAAAAATGATAAAACCCAAAAGGTGACAAGGCAAGGAAATGGATTCTACCATTTCTAGTACACACTTCCAGATTTTCATAAGTTGTATAGAGTTTAAAGCATTCTGACAGTTAAATGGCTAAGAGATACAATTAGATATACAAATAAAGCATGCGATTCAAAACCAAATAATAGAATATTTTTATTTGTCTCACAGATTTAGAAATTGTGGTCCAAAAAAATTAAGATTTGTATCTAAGATTCCACAACCACTTGAGCAAACACTTTAGGCTCAGACTCCTATCTTTGAATTAAAGTCCATTCAGAAAATGTATGTGAACTTTCTAAATAATTGTGTTTTTACTAAATACCCAGCCACAGGATGATAACAGTGACATATGTGTTGAACATTATAGCATAAGAACAAAGAAAAAGAAACCCTGGCTTTAAAAATCTAGCTATATCTTGGTTGCTGGAGATAGAACCACGAGTGTAGCCAGCCTGAGGACCAAGGTTTACAAAGGTGAGCAGAGCTGAAAGAATAGGAAACCTGGGAAAGACTTGCACCTTTGATCAGAACGATGTACGAGCAAGCAATTCATCCTCCCACCTGAACTGAGAGAGAGAGAGTGAACGAATAGGAGAACGTAAAAGAATATAGTATTTTTCAACACACTGGGCATCAGATAGCCAAGGGAAGAGATCCCTGAGATTCGCGATTCAGGGTGGGGATAATTAAGTGAGCCCTACAATCGCCCCAACTTACAAATCAAAGAAAGGCTGGGAGGTGAACCAGAGCCTGGAGGACCCCCTGAATTGAAGGGATGGAGCTGAACGTCTGAACCAAGGGAATCAGAGTTCACAGGACCAAGTATCAAAGAGAAGAGAGCTGCACCTAAAAGCCCAGAGAGCTACAGGGCGTCCGCCTTAAGGATTTAGTACATCAACCCATGCACGTGAGGCAAGTACTCAAAGCCAGACAGGGTAAGTCCCACAGCCATGACAGAATAACTCCTAATTTAGGACCAGTGGGGAAAGTACTCATGAAAGTCTTTATTCAGTAAAAGGAAATAATTTGCCCTAAGCTAAGACTTCTCTGAATCTGCCTAATAAATTATAAACAGTAATACCTGAAAGGATCAAACTATCTCCAAATAACTATATTCCAGAACAAAGAATACTTTTTAATACTACTTTTAGGAATATACAAATATCAATTACCTAACAAGGTAAAATTCATAATGTCTGGCATCCTATCAGGGACTACAAGACATGCAAAGAAGCAGGAAAACATTAAAAACGGAGAAAAAAAACAAACCAATTGAACCTGACCTAAATGACAAGATGATAGAATTCACAAAAACTTGAAACAATAATTAGAACTATACCTGACCAGGTGGTGGCACAGTGGATAGAGCACTGGACTGGGATGCTGAGGACCCAGGTTCGAAACCCTGAGGTCGCCGACTTGACTGTGGGCTCACCAGCTTTAGCGCGGGATCGCTGGCTTGAGCAGGGGATCATAGACATGACCCCATATTGCTGGCTTGAAGCCTAAAGGTCACTGGTTCTGGTGAAGCCCTCCCTCCCGTCAAGGCACTTATGAGAAAGCACTCAATGAACTAAGGTGCCACAACTAGAGTTGATGCTTCTCATCTCTCTCTTTCTGTCTGTGTGTCCCTCTTACCTCTCTCTCAAAAAGGAAAAAAAAAAGAGAACTATGTTCCACATGTTCAAAAGTCAGTTTAGTAAGGCTGCAGGATACAGATACATGATAAATACACAAAATCAATTTTATGTCAATATACAAGGTAGGGCAAAAACAGGTTTACAATTGTCCATACTAAAAATATGATAATTAAGAAATACCAGGCCCTGGCTGGTTGGCTCAGCGGTAGAGCGTCGGCCTGGCATGCGGGGGACCCGTTTGATTCCCGGCCAGGGCACACAGGAGAAGCGCCCATTTGTTTCTCCACCACCTCCCCCCCTCCTTCCTCTCTGTCTCTCTCTTCCCCTCCCGCAGCCAAGGCTCCATTGGAGCAAAGATGGCCCGGGTGCTGGGGATGGCTCCTTGGCCTCTGCCCCAGGTGCTGGAGTGGCTCTGGTCGCGGCATAGTGACGCCCCGGAGGGACAGAGCATTGCCCCCTGGTGGGCAGACCATTGCCCCTGGTGGGCATGCCGGGTGGATCCCGGTCGGTCGCATGCGGGAGTCTGTCTGACTGTCTCTCCCCGTTTCCAGTTTCAGAAAAATACAAAAAAAAAAATACCAATACAAAGAATAGCTCTGTGTTTTGCATACTCACAACAGCAAACCTACTTCTGTCCCACTGTGTATTAGTAATGAGTAATAAATTGAAACTTAAAAAGTAATACCATTTACAATAGAATAAAGAAATATGAAACTGATAAATCTGACAAAGATGTTAAAGACTTGTACACTGAAAACTACAAACACTGATGAAAGAAATTAAATCATAAATAATGAAGAAATGTAGCCTGACCAGACAGTGGCACAGTGAATGGAGCGTCGGAGGTCACCGGCTTGAGCGTGGACTCATCTGGTTTGAACAAGGCTCACCAGCTTGAGCCCTCGGGGTTTTAAACCCCTAGGTCGCTGGCTTGAGCAAGGAGTCACTCGGTCTGCTCTAGCCCCCCAGTCAAGGCACAGATGAGAATGCAATCAATGAACTAAGGTGCCACAACAAAGAATTGATGCTTCTGATCTCTCCCCTTTCCTGTCTGTCCCTCTCTCTGACTCTCTCTGTCACTGTCACACACACAATAATAATTAATAATAAAAATAATGAAGAAATGTATTTGTTTAGGGGTCAGAAGACTCATCGTTACGATGTCAATTCTCCCCTAACTGACCTGCAGATTCAATGCAATCCCAGTCAAAATCCCAGCAGGTTTTGTTTCTGGTAGAAATTGCCAAGTTGTTCTAAAAACCATGTGGAAAATTGAAAGGACCTAGAAGAAAACAAACCAGTTCAAAAAGAAAGAAGTTGCAGAGCTAACAGTACCTGACCTTATGGCTTACGATAAAGCTCTAGCAATAAGAAATGCGGTATTGCCATAACAATAAACAGATAAAATGGAACAGCACAAAAAAAATCCAGAAATAAAACCACACATGCATTGAAAATTGGTATTAGACAAAAGAGCAAAAAAGCCTTGTGCCTTCAGCAGTGGACAAAGACAGTCTTTCAACAGATGCTGCTAGGGTAATGTGCAAAAACAATCAAACCCAGATCCATACCTTGCACCATATGCAAAAATTAACTCAAAATGGATCACAGACATAACTAAAAACCTAAGATCATAAAACTTCTTTCTATAAGAGCAGAAAACCTTTGTGACCTGGGATTAAAGAAAGATTTCTCAGATATGACACCAAAAGCATGATCCATAAAAGAACAAATGAATAGGCCCTGGCCGGTTGGCTCAGTGGTAGAGCATCGGCCTGGCGTGCAGAAGTCCCGGGTTCGATTCCCGGCCAGGGCACACAGGAGAGGCGCCCATCTGCTTCTCCACCCCTTCCCCTCTCCTTCCTCTCTGTCTCTCTCTTACCCTCGCACAGCGAGGCTCCATTGGAGCAAAGATGGCCCAGGCGCTGGGTATGGCTCCTTGGCCTCTGCCCCAGGCGCTAGAGTGGCTCTGGTCGTGACAGAGCGACGCCCCGGAGGGGCAGAGCATTGCCCCCTGGTGGGCAGAGCGTCGCCCCCTGGTGGGCGTGCCGGGTGGATCCCGGTCGGGCGCATGCGGGAGTCTGTCTGACTGTCTATCCCCATTTCCAGCTTCAGAAAAATACAAAAAAAAAAAAAAAAAAAAGAACAAATGAATAAATTGGACTTCATCAATACGAACAACTTCTGTCCTTCAAAGGGCAGTTAAGAAAACAGACTAGGAGAATATAGGTGGCAAAAGCATATATCTGATACAAATTATATCCAGGATACCTCAAGAACCCTCAAAACTCAGTAATAAGAAAGTTGAAATAGACAAATGATTTTAACCTACTTCACAAAAAAGATCTGGAGATGGCAAATAAGCATATGAAAAGATCCTCAACATCACTGGTCTTTAGGGAAATACAATTAAAAATACAATGAAATATCAGCACACACCTATGAGAACAGCTAAAATGGAAGAGACCGAGTATATCAAATGCCGACAAGGATGCGGACAAACTGGAATTAGTATAAAATGCTGGTGGAAATGTAAAATGTGGTACAACCACTGAGGAAACATTTGCTGGTTTCATTAAAAAGTTAAAATATATCACACTTAGATAACAAAGTTGAAAGCCTAAGTCCACACAAAAACGTGTATGCATGTTCATGAATGTTTTGTTTGTAACAGTTAAAAACTGGATATAATTCAAATAGTGCATAAACAAATTATAGTGTATTCTCTCTGTCACAAAAAAGAAAAAGAAAAAAAGGAATGAACTACTGACACAGGCAACCACATGAAGGAATCTCAAAATATACATGCAGAGTTCAAAAACCAGACCTAAAAGGTATATGCTGTATGATTTCTCAGATACAAAACTCTAGAAAATTCAAACCAAGCTACAGTGAAACGAAGAGGACCCCCTTCTCCAGGGAAGGGCAGGGGAGGGAGGTATTACAAAGGGGCACAGGGCATTTTTGGAGCTGATGGATACGTTCATTATTTGGATAGTGGTGATGGTTTCACAGGAGTGTGTGTGTGTGTGTATATATATAAACTTATCAAACTGTACATTTTATATGTGTACAGTTTATTGTATGTCAATTATATCTAAGTAAAGCTGTTACAATGTTTAAAAAACAGGTTAAATCATGAACATATAAACAGAATATTATTAAAAATTGTCAAGCTCACTAGGATATAGTCTATCCAATAACACCAGCAACATCAGTAATGCCCCACATATGGTTTTCTAAGTTTAACAGCACATTCAGATGACTTGAGCATCTAAAAACGTTCAGAAACACAAATTCTGATGGTAACTGTTCAATATTCTGACATCTTTTCTCAAGATACAGGGTCTTAATAAAGTTTATCTAAATTTATACTTCCAAATGAAGCTACAGACGGAATACTAGCAAGTACATTTGCTAATACCACTTGTAGACATTACTGTATGTGCTGTTAGAAGTGATATCCTAGAAATTACTCTTCACAGATATATTCAACAGTGATACGGTATGGATTTAGTAACTGGTTCAGAAGTCCAGGAACATTTTTTAGAGGTGCCAAGTATCCTGAAGTATTGAACCTTTTTCTCCCATTCTGTGTTCCTCATGCCTTTAAAGTACAGCAAAACCTCTACTTACCCAGAACTATACGAAGACCTCTACAAACTAATCATACCTAATCACTGCACTTACAACACCTATGTACACATAACCCTCACATACCAATGCTGTTTCTCACCTTCCTGCCTTTTTATGACATTGTTCTTTGGCCTAGAATGCCTTCCCTTCTCTTCATCTAATCCAGGGGTAGTCAACCTTTTTATATCTACAGCCCACTTTTGTATCTCTGTTAGTAGAATTTTCTAACCACCCACCGGTTCCACAGTAATGGTGACTTATAAAGTAGGGAAGTAACTTTACTTTATAAATATTATAAAGCAGAGTTACAGCAAGTTAAAGCATATAATAATAATTACTTTCCAAGTACTTTATGTCGGATTTTTGCTAAGTTTGGCAGAATAAATCTTTATAAAACAACTTACTACTGTTAAATGTCTTTTTATGTATACTTTGGTTGCTTCGCTACCGCCCACCATGAAAGCTGGGACGCCCACTAGTGGGCGGTAGGGACCAGGTTGACTACCACTGATCTAATCCACAGCCACTCACTCTAGGGCAGTTTCCCAAAGGTGGTGTCTGAAGGACCAGAATCACCGAAGTGTTGTTTCCCTTTGTCTCAAACACATGTACCTCTCTCTGTAAGGAACATGGAACTTCTGGGGCGTGATCGGAGTGTTATATCCAAATGTTTTATATTTTTAATTTTGGCTGTGTTGGCAGATATCTGGTTATATATACTTGTTAAAAGTCATTGAACTATACGTTTAAAATGGGTGCATATTACTGAATATAAATTATAATTCAACAAAACTGGTTTAAAAAGCAAGTCCATGCAAAACTAAGACAGAATGAACAAAAAACTGAGATTTACCCCAGAAGTAATAGTCAAGATCACATTTAAGCTTTAAATTCTCAGCCTCACCTGACTAGGCGGTGGCACAGTGGATAGAGCAACGGACTGGGATGCGGAGGACCCAGGTTCGAGACCCCGAGATCGCCAGCTTGAGCGCGGGCTCATCTGGTTTGAGCAAGGCTCACCAGCTTGAACCCAAAGTTGATGGCTCAAGCAAGGAGTCAGTCTGCTGTAGCCCCCCCCCCCCCGTCAAGGCACATATGAGAAAGCAATCAATGAACAACTAAGGTGCCGCCAACAAAGAATTGATGCTTCTCATCTCTCTCCCATCCTGTCTGTCCCCATCTGTCCCTCTGTCTGTCACAAAAAAAAAAAAAAAAATCTCCGCCTCAATTCCTAATATAAATATTAGGTCAATTATCTGGTTCCCTAACCTTCAAAAATGAACCTCTTGATACAAAAGGTAATTTGGGGGGAAAAAAATCACCAGAAGACTCCAACCATGTTTCACTCCTTATTCCTTCATTAGACCACTGTGCTTGGCACATGTCAATATGCTATTAAACTAATTCCACAGTGACAGCTGAGAGAGAAAGATGCAACAACTTTGTTTTACGTGAACTAATCATAATGACTATTAAGAAATAACCTGGCCCTGGCCGGCTGGCTCAACGGTAGAGCGTCGGCCTGGCGTGCGGGGGACCCGGGTTCAATTCCCGGCCAGGGCACATGGGAGAGGCACCCATTTGCTTCTCCACCCCCCCCCCTTCCTCTCTCTCTCTTCCCCTCCCGCAGCCGAGGCTCCATTGGAGCAGAGATGGCCCGGGTCGGTCGCTGGGGATGGCTCCTTGGCCTCTGCCCCAGGCGCTAGAGTGGCTCTGGTCGTGGCGGAGCGACGCCCCGGAGGGGCAGAGCGTTGCCCCTGGTGGGCGTGCCGGGTGGATCCCGGTCGGGCGCATGCGGGAGTCTGTCTGACTGTCTCTCCCCGTTTCCAGCTTCAGAAAAATACAAAAAAAAAAAAAAAAAAAGAAGAAATAATCTGTGCTCAATATCTTATTCTAAGAAGTCAATGTCTAAAAATACCATAAAAAATCATTAAACTAATAATGGAATAAACTTATAACTAAGCAGGCAAATTTCAGTTAGTTTTAAAAACCCACACACATAGAAACTCCTCATTCCCCAATGACCATTCTATTTAAATGAGATATAATGGATGTTAAAAAAAATTCAAGTAAACATTTTAAGCAACCATTTTATAAGTCTTTACTTAAAAGGCTAGGCTCTCACTTGTAATCTACTCATCAACCTTATCTCATTTAATCTTAATAACCCTGTAAGGAATGTTTATTGTCCCCATTTCATAGATGACACAAATGAGGTTGAGAGATTTAAGTAATTGGTCCAACGCTACACAAAACCTTCCAGTAGACCATGCTCGTCTAGTCTATAGATTTATAGCTCAGGATTATGTTATGTTTGCAATAGACGCATAACCGTAATCACTGACAAGCTAAGCATTGTCTAAGTCGTCACTTAAGCAGTTTTAACATACACAGGTAAATTTGTAGTTTGAAAATCAATGGAGGATATATCAGCCCTTAAACCCCACCTCAGTTTTATTAGTTTTATGCATATTAATTAAGAACCCACTCAAACATTAAAAGACATTTTCCTCCCAAAGGTCACATGGGACTTTTCTGCTAACTAGAGGACAATACACCATCTGGCCTTTGAGAGCCACACTACAGTGGGTTAAAATTTTTTGTTTTCACTTTTAAATGTTGTGTTCTGGCTCCTCGTGCAACCTGTGGCGTTTGAACTCTCTCTGTAAATGGAGATTTGATGAAATCTCATACATTGTAAATAATCCAAAACCTAGTATAATGTGTTTAAGAAATGGACCTGGAGTTGGCCAGATTTCAATTCTGATAATGCCGCTGCCTCTAAATAGCTGAGAAAGCCTGGCAGGTAGCTAACACTAGAGTGATTATTAAGAAAAATTCAGGAGTTGTATTTATTGCCACATTTGCAGCAAATGTTCTGTTTGTCTTTTAATGTGCAGACTCCCAAGTTAGAAGCAAAGTCTGTACCTGCGAAGTTGTGTGTGAGCTATGAAAAGAGAAGTGTTTACTTTCCTGCATACCTACTATACTTAGCAGGCCACAGAGCACCCAGGAATAGCCAGCCATCTTACTTCTCCCCTCTTCACCCTCCCCCCAACCCTGGGGCAAAATGAATCCATGAGTTCCTGGCCCTGAGGAGTTGGAACTTCCCTTTCTGATACCAACAGCGTAATAAATGGTGGCAAGGGTTAGGACCTGTCACAATAAAGGTGAAACAGCATCTCTAAGCTGAACTGCGGATCCACCTATTTATAAGGTTCTTACTTTTTGAGTTCCGATAATAGCCAGCATACACACATCTATATTATACAGTCCACTTTTACATGGCCATTGGTGTCAGCCTTCTCTTCTCGGCATTCTGAAGATTATCTCCAATGGCTTTCAAAGACTAAAATTCTAGTCTGAACGATGTACATTATTGCAACTGTACTTACTCTAACTGTAAACGCTGCAAAGGAAAGAGCATCCAGCCCTCTCTTGCCGAATCAGGAAGCTGAGGCTGAGAATCACACAGGCAGTTTTGTTAGGCCTTGGATGCAATGCAAGTGAAACTCCAGACCCGGGACTCTCTGATTAAATACCACCTGAGATAAATATTGTCCTAGTAACTAGAGCTGAGCATTTCTAAAGTGGCAGGCTCTTCTTCCACAGTTTTAAGGCACATTTTCTCCCCCTTTTTAATCCAAACCCATGGCCCCCTAAGTACACCACCAAAACTTTCCACGAAGAGCAATACTCTGGTATCACACTAACCTTGTCCAACACATTGCATCCCAAACACCACTTTCTGTCTGCCAAGGCCATCCTTCATCTCAGGGGCCATATTACCCACCACACCCATTTCTACTCTTATCTGTCCGGCCAGTTTCTCAGCTTGCTTGTCGTTCGCTGGTCTGAAGACTTCTATTCATCAGATCTGATAGTGAATTCCTACTATGTGTAAGTAGGGATGAGTGCTAACTACTCTATTGCTCTTTTTCAAAGGCTCAACTCACTAAGGAAGCCTTCTGTAATAAATCTGTGATGCTGGCTTTCAAACTCCTTTAACGGCAACCACGGTAAGAAACGATTTACATGCAACCTAACACACACCACCTCAAATAAATAACTTAAAAGTGTATAGTGATATTCTTTACTACGTAGAATAAATCAATATCCTTCATCCTATTCCACTTTTATAAAAGTCCTGGAGAGAAAAAAATCAAGGGGGAGAGAGAAGATAGATCGTAAAATACACACGACACACAAATATATAAAATGTCAAACACTATAAAGAAACAATGAATGTTAAACATCTAAAATCTTTTATTAATTCTCAACCCACTAATGGATCATGATGCAGTTTGGAAAATAATGCTCTGTAACATAAAAGCGTGATTTGTTTGACATGATACTAGAAAACAGAGGCATAGGCAAATACTTAGGTGTGAGACTCCTCCCATCCTCCCCCTTAAATGCCCCAAAGAGGTAGAGGTATTGCAGTGGGGAATTAGTACCTGTATACCAAAGGTGACGAATGACAGAGAACCAACTTGCAGGGAAACCAAGGACCCTTTCAGGAATAGAAAGTAGAGTGGAGTGGGGCTTTTTTTGTCTTTTCTGCACCACCTGGACATTCTTCACAATCTCAATTCTAACTAACTTTGTGTCAGGCTGCCTGTTCCCAACTGGTCTGTCAACACTCACAAGCAGGAATTTTATTCCTCTTAAAAATCCTACACTCTACCAGAGACATGACTGAAGCACAACTCAAAATAAGTAAGCACAGGTTATTTTTTAAATCAAACTTTTCTACTTCGTGGTTTCTCTTAAACAGTAAATTCCAAAGTTTACGAGTGGGGGAAAAAAAGAGGCAGTGTGGGAGAGAAAACACGTTCGGGGGATAGAGGATAGGTCATAAAATACACATAATATACAAATGAGCATATAAAATGTCAGATGCTGTAAAGAAACAATGAACTTTAGACTAAAACTGAAGGATTACCACCAAACACAAAAGGGACCCTTTTTCCACCTGAAAACAAACCACTAATAGTAGAAATGTAAATGACTTGTCATTATACTTTTATAACTTAAAACAGCACATAATTCCTTCAACCGCAAGAGGCAGAAGTATGTTCCCATCTTAGAAATAGAAAAAACTAACTTTGCAGGGAGAGATTCTGTACTGGTGAAGCAGCACCTTTGACACTTAGGTCGAGTGATAACAATGACTAGAAGGTAAATCATTTACATCTGACCAAGCCATTAAGCATATGACAAAAACAAAAAATAGAAATGAACTTTTCAAGAAGTCATTTAATTATCTGAATTGTATACATGCATGATTGTTAAAAACGGGGAGGGCACAAAATGCTTTGGTAGAAAAAAATTTAATTCTAACATGAGGTGATGCTTTCAGATCATTCCATTAAACAATGGTCCAGAGACATTTCACCTGTAGGCAGAATATATGTTGGAGCATTGAGTTGTCAAGTTTAGATGCTGTATTTAGGTCACGGATAGGTACTAACAAATCCCAATTACAAAGCGCTAAGAGTTCCCAATTATAATCAAACAGGGCCAGGGGGGCTCCTCCCATTTAGGAAAACAGTTTCAAGTTATCCCTATAAAGTGTGTGTGTGTTTAGGGAGGGGGAACTGATGAGGAGATGGAGGTTTGAAAGATAACTGGAATAAGGATGGGGGGGGGGGGGCAGAAGTGAACATCCTTTAGACCTGATTCCAATAGCGACAGGCCTTCCCTGGGACAACTTTCCTTTCCCATTAGTAGCAAAAACGCATTGTGAGAAAGGGACTGTGGATCGCTAAAGGCTGCCGGCACCTAAGTATGAGACTAAACTCCTCGAAGCACCAAATGTCACACTTTTTCCTGGTCGCGTCCTCCCACTTCCCAATCTACAATAGCTTCAAGACGGGGAAAACCCGAACGAATGAATGAATCGGAGAGAGAAGTCCGGGCAGAAGACTCAGAGCAGGCCCCCACACCACAGACAGTCCTGGACGCCCGCCGGGCAAGGGCAGGAGCGGCGCGCCGGGGCAGGGCGGCGCTCGGGGCCCCTCGGGGTGCAGTGCGGGACACGGACAGCCGTGGGGTCGCAGGGAGGGCCTTGCCTAGCACGGCCGGCGCGGGGCGGCCTGACAGGGGAGCCCCGAGGGGACGGGGTCGCGGGCGCTCACCTCGTCGCCCCACTTGAGCACGTCCTTGTGCCGGTCCTTGACGGCGTGGTAGATGTGCAGGAACTGGAGGATCCCGTGCCGCCGCACGTGGTCGGCGTGGCGCTTGGTTTCCTCCCAGCTCAGCGGCGAGCCCTGGGACAGCAGCCCCATGGCCGCCCCCCTTTCCTCCTCGGCGCTGACGGCGGCCGCACGCTCCCGGCGCGGGGCGCGAGCCGGGCGCTCAGCAGCTCGCAGGAGGCGGTGGCGGCCGCTGCTCCGCCCCGCGGGGGCGCCCTCGGGCCGCACTCGGCAGAGGGAGAGTCGAGTCAGTTCCGGCTCCCCGGCGCGGGGTCCTCCCGCCCAGGTGACCGACGCAGGGGTCCAGCGCACCTTGCGGGCTCAGAGGCAGAGGACCGCACGGCGGGCTGGGTCCCTCGCCCGTTCCAGATCCCGCCCAGCTCTTGCTCCGAGGAGGCGCGGACGAAGCCTACAGCCGCGATGCCGCAGCGGCTACCGCTTCTCTTTGCCGGTGTCGTGCACTAGCTTCTTCCTACTTGTGACCAAAACCTGCGCCGCCACGGAGCATGCCCAGTCTTCCTATCCGCTCGCTCGCCCTGCTGGGCGCGATCCGTCTCTCCGGATCTTATAAACTACGGGGCGTGGGGCGGGGAGAGGAGGCGGGGCGGGGAGGGGAGGCGGGGCTGAGCGCCAGAAGGACCAACAGGGGCTACAGAAGAGGCGTGCGCAGGCGTGGTCAGGGTGGAGTCAGAGGGAAGGAGTAGGACGGGGGCGGGGACTGTGGTCGGCCTTGCTGTAAGCAAACGCGGTATGTGAAAGTTCGTCGTTTTCTTCTATTCAAAGCAATGAACTCTGGTTTGGAGAAGAAAGTTGATTACTGAAATTAATAAATAACCCACTAGATTACTTTTTAGGTGAGAGGGATTCACACTTAAAAAGCAGGGTGATAACGGGGTGGCAAGAAAAATATTAACTTGGGAGTCAGATAAAACACATTCAATTCTGGTTTCCACCGTTTACAGACTGTGAGACCTTGGGCGAGTTATTTCCACACTTGTACAAAATTATATTAATTTCTTTTATGCATGTTTTAATCATGTGTACAAAGCAGAGGTGCATAAAGTTAATGGTCAATAAATGATTAAGAAGGAGCCATTTGTCTACAAGTTTTTAGACACATGTATATATTACTAGTATTTGTATATTCTCTAAATTAACTATTTATAATTAATTTTTTAAACATTTTTCCATTTTTCATTATCACTAGAATTTATTTATTTTTAATTTAATTTTATTTTTTTACAGAGAGAGAACGAGGGATAGACAGGGACAGACAGAAACGGAGAGATGAGAAGCATCAATCATTAGTTTTTCGTTGCACATTGCGACACCTTAGTTGTTCATAGATTGCCCTCTCATATGTGCCTTGACCACGGGCCTTCAGTAGACCGAGTAACCCCTTGCTTGAGCCAGTGACCTTGAGTCCAAGCTGGTGAATTTTTGCTCAAACCAGATGAGCCCACACTCAAGCTGGTGACCTCGGGGTCTCAAACCTGGGTCCTCCACATCCCAGTCTGACGCTCTATCCACTGCGCCACCGCCTGGTCAGGCTAAATTAACTATTTAATGACATACATTCTCCGGATGACACAGACAGCCTTCTCGGCAACAAAGGGTGCTTTGTCAATGACCCCAGATGGATCATTTAAAGGAATCACCTCCAAAAGTATATTCTGGGTCCAAGCGCAAGAGTCATCCATTAAGTGATTAAAATGTTTATATGAGCTTACCATGGGGGTAGAAGAAATAAGAAACAGCTGGAGTTAGCCCTATCCTGGCAGGAAAGGAAAGAAATGAGGTACTTCATCCTAAAGTAATTGTTCAAAAAATATGTGTTGATAGAGAAAGAACATGACAGGTCAGGGGAAGAGTGACAGCAACTAGATCATACATGTACTGAGGCCAAAAAGTGTGGACGTATTGTGCCCACTTTGCTCACACTGCAAAGTTAACATTTAGTAAACACTAACTGCTGAGTGGACAAATGATAGTAGCAGTCTCTCCTCTCACACCTTTCATATTGGATGTGCCGGTCTCAGGGCTTGGGGACATGGATACCCAAAGTCTGGCTATAATTTCCACAGCAGGGCATGTACATGTATGGAGGATGGAGTGATGCAGTGTTTAAAGCTCAGAGGCAGATGCTTCCATCCCCAGGGCACAGCCAGGATAAGAACCAAGCCTCATTCTAATTTGTCCACAACTGACTCAACATCCTCAGCCACTGCTCCTACTCTTCCCTGTACCCTCCCCACCAACCTCTCCAGGCTTGTGTGGTCCTGGCTTTCTGGTTTTTTTCTGCTTGGAGTTTTCCATCTGACACATTCCAGTTCATCCTTTGAGTTGCAGTTACTCCTAAGTAACTTTTAAGAAAATTTGGAAGACATTGGGAATGTAAATTCACTATAAAATCTAAACATAGATCAAGTATTTCCAGTGAAAATTTAGTGGCCTAGATTAGAAGATGTGCTGTGGGTGTAATACACACAACCAATTCAAAGGCTTAGTACAAAAAATAAGGTAAATATCTCATTAGTAATTTTATATTGATTAAGTTGCTATACTAGTATTTTGGATATGTGAAGATACAATATTAAATTAATTCATCTGTTTCTTTTTAATGTTTCAAGGTGGCTAATGGAAAATTTTAGATTATATATGTGACTTGTATTCCACTTAATTAAAATAGTACAAGTGTAGACACACTTTGCAAAGCACACTTTTCCACTATACCTGCTTCATTTTCTCACAATACAATGAAGCAAGTCTCTCAGGAAAGTATCAGTTTGGTTTGAATAAGGAAACAGGAAAAGACAAAGTACAAGTCTAGCGAAAGCTCTACGTAATGCTGAGTGTAGTGCGAGTTAATACCATAATTTGAATCGCTCAGTCTCAGATTCCGGTTGATACTCACAGAAGAGTGCCTCTTCCACCCTACATCCAAATTCCAAACCAGCATGCCAAGAGGAAGCTCCTGGGCTCTTGACAATCCCAACTTGGGTGAAGCGTGGTAGCACCGCCTAGCAGTTATGTCAAATTAAAACCCTGCCCTCTACAGTGCCTTTGCCAATTACTGTCCCAAGGGATAAAGAAACCCACCACACAACAAGGTAAGTCGTATTCAACAACAGTCATTTCCCTCTATTTGACAGTATTTTGCATTTTAGGTTTTTCTTCTCGATTTTGTTCTGTATTGCTACCAGTACTGGGGTTCGACCTCTGAAGAGTGGGCTTTCTGCAGAAAGCCCCAGACAGATCGTTCAGGGTTTTAAAGATCATTAGAGAGAAAAGAAGTTCTTATCTTGCAGAATCACTTCTTCCCCAGGCCTTGCCCAAAGGCGGATACCTAGTTATTCTAAGGAAAAAACCAAGAAGACTCCCTCGGCCAGACCAAGCCCTGACAAAGGTGGTTCAGACAGCGCATCCTGGGCTCCTAGCACCCACGGCGGCGGCCCAGAAAACCCGGACCATGGAGTAGGGCGGCTGGGTAGTCCACGCAATCGCGCGGGCGAGCTGAGCATGCTCGGAGAGCGGGTTTGTCGCGGGAGGAAGCGGCGCGGGCTGCACGCCGCGCGGTTGTTGTGATACAGCCCCCTGCCACGTGACTGCACGGGGCCCGCCTCCGGGCGCGCGGCACCGCCTCCCCGTGACTCAGCACTTTGTGCAGGTGCTAGAGGTCAATACCAGGAGGGCTGCTCCGGGACAAAGTCTCAATTGGTCAATCCTAACCCCTAGGCTGCTACTCCTGCTATTGCAGCAGCCATTTCACATCGACGGTTTTCAGGACTCCTGGCGAGAAGGAAAAAAAAAAATACATCATTTCCCTGTAATCACGCCGTTCCCAGTTTCCCCTGAGTCAGCGGTTCCGCGGAGAGCTTGGGTTGAGCAAAGAGAGCATAAGTGAGGAAAGCGGAGGGGGTGTGCCTATGGGTCTCTGAGAGAGGAACTTGTAGGTTCAAGCCACTTGTCAACCCTTCCTTCCCAGACCATACTGATTGATCTCTTTGGCCTGAACATCTCCCTCGATGGTCTCACCGGTGGTCTCAATAATTTGAGCACCTGGTTTAAACCAAGCATTCTGATCTGGAATCCAAAGAACTGTTGCCGCGTTTTATAGATGAGGCAACTGAGATCCAGTATAATAGTGCCCACTTATCCGCGGGGCATGCAATCCAAGAACCGCAGTAGATGCGTGAAAGCACAGATAGTTTTTCCTATACATATATACTTTAAGTAGAGTTTAAACTATTCTTGTGCTTTGGGTCATTATTAAAGTTCACTTGAACTGATAACTGAGATGGCTACTAAATGACTAAGGCAGGGAGGGTATACAGGGTGAACACTCCAGACTAAGGGATGATTCACATCTGCAGGCAGACGGCGAGAGGTTTCATCATGCTACTCAGAACGCACACACAGTTTAAAACTTAAACATTATTTCTTACGTTTTCCAGTTGATATTTTCAGACTGCAGGTGGCTCTGGTAACTGAAACTGGAAAGGGAAAATTGAAACCCTGGATAAGGGAGGGAACTATTGTAATTGTACATAACATGTAGTGGCTACAGGGATTTGGACTCCAGTGAGATTTCAAAGCCTCTACCCCTTTATTATACCTCAGAGCGTGGGTGAAGCTGAGGACTGCTTTCTGTAGGAGTCCTTCTGGATATTGATAACACCTCCACAGATCCCGCCTCCTCCTCTCGCACACCTGTTCCCAGAAAGACCTCTGATCTGCCAGTGGGGTGCTGAAGAATTTATTTTTATTTTAATTAATTGGTAGGAACAAACGCAGTTATTTCTTAACTTCAGTTACAAAAGATGTAGAAAGGATTTCGCCCTACAATTACATTATACTTGGTGCCGAGACCAGCTCAGCCATGGGTGTGCACGAAAGGAAAAATGCTGCAGGATATAAGAAAAAACACACAAGACACAACGTACAGAAAAGATGGGCACAGGGGACTCCCAGCCTCTAGGACTGAGAGCCCAGATCTCTGCAGCTTCATTGTATTTATTGGTCTCTTTGCTCATCAAGCAAATTAGCAGAGCCTGGGCCAAATTAGTCTACAATGGATTCTGGTGCAGAGATAGATGACCAACCGATGCCCCAGGCATGTAGGAAAATGGCTATGGTGACCACCTGCTTCCTATAAACAATCTTAGTAGTGCTTAGCGGTGCAGCGTTCTGCGCCTGCAGGACTTCGTGTTCTGAAGTCCACACTGAAGACCTGTCTCAAGGCTGTAGTTTAATCTCTCAGTCATTTTCCTACAACTTGGAATTTGATTAGTTTATACTGAACAGGAACAAGACACACACACACACACACACACACACACACACCCCGCCGCCACCGGACCTTCGGACAAAAAAACAGCCGCCAAAAGACTTTGAGGTCTTTACCCTAGCTCAGAGGGTAACCTGCTGGGTCGATTTAAGCAAAGTTGTGTCTATTCTTAGGGACCCCCCCCCCTTTCACTTCTTCAAATGAGACTCCAGAAGGAAATGATTACTCCCTTCCAAACTAAACATCCTCTGATGTCAATACCACTGAATTAGCGGGGAAAAGTGCAAATCTTTTTGTATTGTACTATATAGTATGAGTATTCTGACATGTTTCTGAGATGTAGCATTGTCATTTTAGTGAAGAAGAAGAAGTAGAAGAAGAGGAGGAGGAAGAGGAAGAAGGAAAAAGGAAGAAGAAGAGGAAGAAGAAGAAAAGCCTGACCGGTGGTGGTGCATGGGTAAAGTGTCTACCTGAAATGCTCAGGTCACTGGATTCATGGTCAAGTCCTCTGCCATAAGCAACTACTATGAATTAATGCTTACTTCCTTGACCCCCATTTCTCTCTCTCTCTCTCTCTCTCTAAAAAAAATCAATAAATAAAATCTTTTAAAAACTCTTCTTATAGCCTGACCGGGCAGTGGTGCAGTGGATAGAGCGTCGGACTGGGATGTGGAAGAGCCAGGTTCGACACCCCGCGGTCGCCAGCTTGAGCGAGGGCTCATCTGGTTTGAGCAAAAGCTCACCAGCTTGAGCTCAAGGTCGCTGGCTTGAGCAAGGGGCTACTCGGTCTGCTGAAGGCCTGCGGTCAAGGCACGTATGAGAAGGCAATTAATGAACAACTAAGGTGTTGCAATGCACAATGAAAAACTAATGATTGATGCTTCTCATCTCTCCGTTCCTGCCTGTCTGTCCCTGTCTATCCCTCTCTGTCTCTGTAAAAAAACAAAAACAAAACAAAATTCTTTTAAAAAAACAAACAAAAAAACAGAAAAACCCCAACCTCTTCTTATTTAGTTTTTAAAGACAACTTTAGCTCATATAGATTTTTTTAAAATATAAATAAGCTCATTTTCATGTAAAGTTATAAAAGGTCTGCTTAGTCAAGTGGAGGCCTTTTTTATGATGGGGAAGCTTCAGTGAATACAGAAGATGGATAAGAGTGGATGGGCGGGCGTGAGAATAAAGATGTGGGAGTCAGAAAGGATGCCTTAGAGCAGGGTCTTCAGGAGACATGACTTGATGGGATCCAGAACACACATGAAGTGTTTTTCCCCTAACAGTATCATCGTTTTCCTGTCAGACACTAGGGGATAGAGTCAGGGTGCCAAGATTAGCATGTTGGGCCCGGAAAGCTGAGAGCTAAGTCCAGCAGAATCAATCATTTCACTGGAGCATGGCTAAAGAAACACAACTTGCCTGGCCGGTGGTGGCGCAGTGGATAGGGAGTTGACTTGGACCGCTGAGGTCACCAGTTTGAAACCATGGTCTTGCCGGTCAAGGCACATATGACAAGCCAACAAGCAAACAAAGAATAACTAAAGTGAAGCAACTTTGAGTCGATACTTCTCACTCTGCCCACCCCACCCCCATAAAATCAATAAATAAAGTCTAAAATAAATAAATAAAAAAAGAAACACAACTTTTATAATGAACATTTCTAAACAAGTACAAAAACAGAAAAAACATAGTGTAATGAACCTGTTACCAGTGGTGAGATTCAAATAATTCAACAAACGGTTCTCTGCCCTAATGGCCATTTTAAGTATAAAAAAATGATATACCAAAAGGTAGTTTATTATTTCATGCATTTAATATTTAAATAAAAATAATAAAAGAGGTACACAAAACTAGATTATGTTATAAGAAAAAGTTTTAAAATATTAATGAAAAAATATTAATACCTGACAAAAAACAACAAAACTGTTATTTAAGCTATTTCCATATTGCTTCTTGATTGGCATCCTCACTTGCAATTTTTTTCACCTATGGACAGAATGAACATTACTACAGGCGCTTAGAATACACTATTGCACAGATGAACATTAAAAAGGAGTAAGAAATGTCAATTTGTGATTTCCACATTGGGCGGCTGCCCAGGTGCCCCCCTTAGAGAGAACCCTGATTACAAGTGCCATTTTAACAACCGGTTCGCCAAACAACAAAAATTTAGGTATCAGTTCTGCCAAACCGGTGCAAACTGGCTGAATCCTACCACTGCCTGTCACTCATCTTCAGAGTAACCACAGGGCTAACCCTGTTTTGGGTGCTGCGGACCAGCGCAGCTCCTAATAACGGTGCAGAATTAAGGAAACACACTTGTCAAATCAAAAACGATGGGACCGGGAGGACTCTTCAAAATGCCTGGCAGTATCTGAGTGCCTCATAGCCCCCGTTTGCTTTATTATATAGACATATACAAATCAAGGACCCTGATACAAAGTTGCACATCAAAGGCTAAGACAGGAACTCTCCCAAGGCAAAAACAGGATACATTAGTGAAATTTACAAACATCTGAAACAAACAAAGAGTCAGAGGAAGGGCATGTATATTGCTTCCAGCAACCCAAGGAAGCAAGTGGAGTGGGTGCAAATACTCAGCATCAAAGCCAAATATGGAGATGGAGGGGGAGAATTTAGCCTTTTGCTAAGCCTTGAATCTATAATGGCTTTTTGCCATTAACGGTCCACAACATTTGGGTCCTTACTCTCTTTCATTAGTTTAAAGCAAATCTCACTAGGTTATGATCTCAGGTGGTTAGCTTGAGGTGGGGGCTGAAAAAAGAGGAACATAAAAGACTGTTTGAATAGCTGGTGCGAGAGATGGTCCAGGAAGATGGAGACGAATGAGCAATAGGCTAATCCCTTACTGGAAATCAATTTCCTTCATCCTGAAACTGGAGTCTGTTGATGTTATCCAGTTGCTGTTATGCTAAATTTTCTAGCCACTATTGTTCTAAATTATGGGACATTGTATTTATAAACAAAACCAAACAATCATGCTTGTCACACGGAGCATAAAATATTTCATACTGACTAGCATGGATAATTTTTATGAGCAAAGTAGGCCCATTGTCCAACAATGAGTAAGGTCTTTAAGGCAGCATTTACCCTTTTAAAGATTTCTAATCTTAGTCACCACATTTCTTTTCCTTCTATTCTATTCACCTGGGTTCACAAACTATATGTAAATTTCTTTCTAGGTTAGATAGCACCAACCCCCCGCCCCCCCAAAAAAAAGACCCCACTTTTTTTGAGAGAGAGGAAGGGAGAGTGAAAGAGAGAGAGAGAGAGACATCAACTTATTATTTCACTTAGTTGTGCCATTGATTGCTTTTCATATGTGCCCTGACCGGGGCTCAAACCAGTGACCTGAGGCAGGGAACAGGGTACATGTGGAGCCCACACCCTTGAATTGAGCTGGTGGTCCCAGGATTGAGCTGCTGACCTCAGGATCAAATTGGCAACCTTGATGGTGCAGGACACACTCTATCCACTGTGCCACCATCCAGGGCAACACCAAATAATTTAATTTGGGGCACACAGCAGTGCATCATTTGGGTGAAGAAATATGAAAAAGTATTAACCATAATTACATCTTTGCAGAAAGGCAATATTGAGCAATTTTGCTTCAATAAGACCAGTTCCTCAGAGTAAAAAAAAAAAAAAGAAAAGAAAAGAAAGTAATAACATAATTCATAATTGTGCTTCCTGAAGGTATTGTATTTTTCCACACACAATACCCCCTGCCACCTATTTTAGTACTTAGGTTCAAATGTTGCAGGTATCTTTTAGGGGTAAGGGGGAATCAACTCTTCTATAAATAACTTGTTCTATAATGCACAGGACAGTCCCACACAAAGACTCATCCATCTCAAAATGTCAACAGTGCCAACATGGAGACACCTTGGCCTATGTGCATTAGGATTAATTGTAAGTATTACAGGAGTACGTTTCTATAAATATTTTCAAGAATTTCTAGGGTCATCAAAATGATTAGTTGAGAAGAACTGAGTATATACAATGGTTGGTATCACTTTATGTGTACTTATCATGAGCAGAAATAGATACAGCCATCTAGTATACTACCGTTCTCCAGTGCACTGATGGAGCCCATGATAGGAGGGCTTAAAGTCCCGTCTTTATCCTGTTTCTTTTAGCCTTGTGGCCACTTACTTGTCCAGCCCTGGTCTATTCTCCATAGTGTCTTATTTCTGGTCCATGTGAGACTAGTTATATACTTGTACTAATATTAATTCTCATCTACCTACACTACGTCTTGTGCTTTATATCAACAGTTTTATTCAATTATCTTAAGTTTTAATTCCTTATGAACTTATAGTAGATCACTTTCACAGGTTTTACAAATTTAATATGCCTTTTCATAATTTTTTCTCTATACCTCACTCCTAAGAACCAGACTCAAAGAACGAGCACACTAATAACTTACATCTGTGTATACATTTCAACTATTTGATCTCACTTTATTCTTATTACACACCCTTGTAACAGGGTAATTTTTCAGGGGAGCAAACTGAGGCTGATAGGTTACTTGTCTTACCCCAAAGTCACACCGCTAAACCGAGCCTGAGCTGGGATTAGACCTGTCATCATTGCTCCTACCCCGCCAGCACTTGGCAGCGGACATTGATTAGTGAGTATTTCATCACAAACCCAGTTCTTCAAGAGTTTAAGTTTAGCAGATAGTTTTTCCCCTGTCCTCCCTTTAAAAAATATCCCCAGTCAACTGTTTTTTGTTCTTGTTTTTTTTTTTTTTTTTTTTTAATACCAAAAGAAAAAAAAGCTGGCCCAAGAAATGACTTTCATCTCTGGAGAGAGGGGCTGCTGGCTTGGGGCAGGGGGTGAGGTCAGCATCCTTCCTCTCAGATGATGGCTTGACTGCCCAGGTTCACCCCGTCTCCTCCTCACGAAGTCTTTCCTGACAGTACCTTCATCTGACCTCCTGCCTGCAGGTTTTAGTATGCAGACTGCCTTAATATAGTATGTAAAGGCCAACTTTAATACAGGTGCTCTATTTTCACAACTGGATTATGTAATATCGTAGAATTTTCATACAATTTCATTGTAGAGATGAGCACGCTGAACTAGAGAAGAACTGAATGATAGAATCTATGCTTGAACCCAGGACTTCTGACTGCAAGTTCAGGGCCCTGTTTGCCCCATGAGCGATGATGCTGTTTCATTCAGTGAAAACTTTCAAAAAAAAGATAGTCGTCTTTACTGGGTGAAGACTATACAAAAGAAACTCTTAACCTTGGTGATATTTTAAATTTCTTTATGTATTTCTAATTTTCTCTCTATACTCTTTGATTTCTTTGCCTCTAGTTTTTGGATTTTAGAATAATACCTATGTCATGTGCTGAGAGAGGAAGATACAGACAGACAAAGGAAAAAAGGGCAGATCAGAGAGGTTAAATCACCAATCAGGTGAAGAACAGGCTTGAGAGGTGAGAGTCCTTACTGTGAGAACTACTATAGGTAGAAGACCCTTAATAGATTATTTCTTTTTAAAGGAAAACCCTAATTTAGTATGATTCTTAAAGTAAATCCATGAATGTAAAATAGGCCACTCCTTTTTGAGTATTATGTAGTAAGATCATCCACTAAAAAAATAGTGAAAATTCTCTGTCCAGAGATGTCTTCAAGTATACAGGAAAGCCCCTTTTCCTGTCCATGAAAACCAAATGCAACTTTTGTGATTAATCACAAGCCGTTTTTCACATACAGGGTGTTAATCGCTGTTCACACGTCCCTCAGGGGCACAGTCCCATGGTTGCCGGCAAGGGCCACGGGGAAATTCAGTAGGTTTTCTGAGTCATGATTAGATTGCAATTACAACGGCAAAAGCTAAAACCAGGAGTATGAGAACTTGTCCTTGAAGGTAAGATGCTTACTAAAGTTAGACTGAGGCACTATCTTTTTGTTTTCCCTAAGCAAAACAAAAACTAAGAAATCTTTTACAGATGTCTTTTAATATTTAATAACATGGATTCACTTTATCCATAGACTGGCTGTGAAATTAGTACCACTGCTGATCTGGGCTACAAAAAAACTCTGAACGTTTGAACAATATATACATTTCCATGATTATATGACTAAGGCAATTCTCTGTCAGTCGAATTAAATTTGTGCGTGGTTATTTAACAAATATTTACTCTGTGCAGGTCCTGTTCTTGGTGCTGAGGATACTAAGGAACGGGAAGGGCTGCATTTCTGTTCCCCTGGAGTTTTCCATCTAGAGGAAGAAGACAGACAATAAACAAGAAAATAAACTCGATAATTTTAGCTGCCATTTTGAAGAAAGTATTTATTGTAATGATTTACATGTGCCAGGCGGCATTCTGGTTAATTTTCCTAGTGACTTAGTGACCAGTGCTGTGATTTTGCAGGTTAAAAAAACTGTCAGCTTTAGAAATTTTTCCCTTGCCCCAGCTGGGGGTAAAATGCCTGTTGAAGGATTTCCCTCCATTTTCTTTCAGGTATGGCAAATAGCTTCCTTCCTAAATTCCTTCAAAATGAGCTAATCGTGAACAGTTGTTGCAAAACAGATGCTTTAGTTACCTTTGACAGTTCCTAGTTTCTGTTATGAATCTACAGATCCTTAGAAACATGATATTCAAACAATTACTAAAGCCTGAAAGGCGTATGAGAGATTTTTGGTAGGATTTATTCAGAAAGCCAAAATGTATCAAAATGTCAAGATTATTTGATTTGATATTTCAAGCCTGTTGATTAAATCAGCTTATGTTGTTACAAGGTTAAAATTTTTTCCCACAATTTACTTGGGATGAAAATGACAATAATGGCATGCTTTTGCTGATATTGCACTATAATATTCTGTAGGCGATCATATTGCTATAAAGTTTCTAGCACAGGGTGGTGGAAGGCATCTAGATTGTAAAACAAGGGAGAAAATGTACAAACAGTTCTGTTTTTCAGAAATTTGGATTATTTGATGATGTCAAATATGTAATAAGTAAGTAATTTAACCCATACTAATGATATTACACCCAAGGTTGCTTATAAATCTTGTTTTCTTCCCTTCAAAAGCAAACAACACATAAATCCTGCTTGAAGATGGAATCCTCAAGAGTCTCCTCTCTTCCACCCATTTTTGTGTTTTCTAGATGTTGAAAGGGGATTTGGGGCCATCACATTTTAACTAAAGTAACATGCCTAGAGGTTTCCAAATTTTAATTTTCAAGTTCTGTCTAGTTTATACAGTGTTAGGGCTGTTTTACAGTCAGGTGATTATATGGTAGTTTATGTTAAAAGCAAAAGAAATGCCAACGCAACCCTGAAAATATTTACTTCAACATTTACAGTCTGTTAACAGCTCAATTCAGGTAACATGTTATTGCATGATTCATGAAAGCTGGGTTTCTCTTAGCTGTACTTGGAAAGAACGCTGTTGAAATAATAAAAAAACAATGGTTATTCTGTTTTGTTTTCTCTGAGACTTGTAGTTTAGTAATCGCCTTACAATTGCATTCCAGAGTCCCAGAGGAAGGACATAAAAACTGGTGTAGATGAAGAGAAGTTACCAGAAAGACGCAGAGAGAAAGAAAGAATGGGGGGTGGGGGAAATAAAGAAGAAAAGGAGAAAAGGGAAAGGAAGGAAAGGAAATAGCACAGATTAGTGTCTTAGATTCCCTGCTTACTAGCTCATTAGTTAACCCACCCATTCATTCCTTCACATGTTAGTGTGCTAGTGATATGACTTTGGGCCAATAAATTCACCTCTCAGCCTAGATTTGGGGAAGGGGGGATTAGGGGGAAAAAGTAAGAAAAAAACCCCAGGAAATGATAATAATTCCAGCCCTGTCTCACAGTTACTGTGAGGGTTAAGCAACATAACATATGAAGGTGCTTTGAAAAAAAATGCTCCACAGAAGAAAATTCTCTATAGATATTATTAATAAAAGGCATAGGCCCATTTGCCATCTTCTGTCTAAAACCATATCTGGGGTATTTCACATGGCCTCTAAGTGGGGCTCAGGCCTGTAGTACAGAGAGTAAGAATGAACATTCCTTATTTTACAAGAAAGCTTGCAGGGTGTCTCAGTGCTCAAGATGAGTGTATAAGGGTACAGTAGGAAGAAAACAGTATTTCTTTGATAATGCTTATGATAAAATTTTAAAAAGCTATGGTTTTGCATATTTGCTTTCTTATTGTTTGGGAAGATACTGGTTATGAGAAGATATTGGTTAGTGATTCAATCTACAAAACAGGAAAAGATGAAGGAGGCTGATTCATCAAAGCCAGGATCAGAGATACTCACGCAGATTGAGTTTCAATAGTTGAAACCATAGTGTGTGCCTGTCATTGTGTTCAAACTCTTAGGCATCCTCTTTTTTTTTTTTTACAGAGTCAGAGAGTCAGAGAGAGGAATAGATAGGGACAGACAGACAGGAACGGAGAGAGATGAGAAGCATCAATCATCAGTTTTTTGTTGTGGCACTTTAGCTGTTCATTCATTGCTTTCTCATATGTGCCTTGACTGGGGGGCTACAGCAGACCGAGTAACCCCTTGCTCAAGCCAGTGACCTTGGGTCCAAGCTTTTTGCTCAAACCAGATGAACCCACGCTCAAGCTGGCGACCTCAGGGTCTTGAACCTGGGTCCTTCGCATCCCAGTCCAATGCTCTCTCGACTGCGCCACTACCTGGTCAGGTGACATCCCCTCTTTCAATCTCAAATCAGCCACATGAAGTGGGCAGTAACATCTCCATTTAGCAGCTGAAAAAAAGCAACCTTTGGAGGGTTTAAGCCAGGGGTCAGGAACCTATGGCTCACAAGCCAGATGTGGCTCTTTTGATGGCTGCATCTGGCTCGCAAACAAATCTTTAATAAAAAAAAAATGTTAAAAATATAAAATTCTCATGTATTACAATCCATTCATTTCCTACCACTCATGTTCATGGTTGCGGGTGGCTGGAGCCAATCACAGCTGACCTCTGGGACAACACCAAATTTTTACCGGATAATGCGTAATGTACATGGGTCATTGTGAGGTCAGGAAGTAAACATCCCTCCTTTTAATCAAGTAGTGAGCTAGCTAATTGCAGAAACCCTTTTGACATAGAAGATGGCTAAAAGAAAAAAAGATGTGAATATCATACTTTTCAGCAGGAATGGACAGAGGAATTCACCTTTGTGGAGAAAGCAGATTCTGCAGTGTGTCTAATATGCAATGATAAAATTGCATCGATGAAATGGTCAAATATAAAGCAGCATTTTGATACACACCATACTACATTTGCATCAAAACGTCCAGCGGGGGACAGCAGGAAGAAAGCATGTCAAGAGCTACTGTGCAGAGTGCAAGTTAGTCAGCAGCAACTCCGTGTTTGGACCCAACAAGGTGACTGGAATTGGGCTAGCTTTGCTGGCGCTTTAGCAATTGTGAGAAACAGAAAGCCATTCACAGATGGGAAGTATACCAAAATATTCATGCTGGATGTTGCCAATGAACTTTTTGATGACTTTTCGGATAAAGACAAGATAAACAAAAGACATGCCTCTGTCAGCAAGAACTGTTCATGATTGTACCATCATGATGGCAAATCAAATTGAGGCAACACAAGTGAAGGACATAAATGCAGCACCATTCTTTTCTCTCGCTTTGAATGAGTCAACAGACGTAAGCCATTTATCCTAGTTCAGCGTGATTGCAAGGTATGCTGTCGATGACACACTATGTGAGGAAAGTCTTGCTGTTTTGCCTATGAAAGAGACAAAAGAGGGGAGAATTTATTCAAGTCTTTCACTGACTTCACTAAAGAAAAAAATCTACCAATGAATAAACTTATTTCGGTGTGTACTGATGGTGTACCGTGCATAGTGGGGAAAAACAGAGGATTTGTAGCGCTTCTTCGCGAACATAAAGAGACCCATCCTAAGTTTTCACTGCATCCTACATCAGGAGGCACTTTGTGCTCAAATGTGTGGCGAGCAGCTTGATGAGGAGATGTCGCTGGTCATTCGGGTGATCAACTTTATTGTTGCCCAAGCTTTAAATGATCGCCAGTTTAAAACACTGCTGGATGAAGTTGGGAATAATTAGCCTGGTCTGCTTCTGCACAGCAATGTGCTTTGGTTGTCAAGAGGGAAGGTGCTCAGCCATTTCGTGGCTTGTCTGAGCGAAATCCGGACTTTTCTTGAAATTAAAAACGTCGAGCATCCTGAGTTAGCTAACACTGAGTGGCTCCTGAAGTTCTACTATCTTGTGGTCATGACTGAACATCTGAACCAGCTCAATGTGAAAATGCAAGGTGTTGGAAATATAGTCTTATCCCTTCAACAAGCAGTGTTTGCATTTGAAAACAAGCTGGAACTCTTCATTGCTGACATTGAAACAGTACGTTTACTACACTTTGAAAAACTGGGAGAGTTTAAAGATGCATGCACAGCAAGTGACCCTGCTCAACATCTTGATCTCCAGCAGCTAGCAGGCTTCACATCTAATCTCCTGCAGTCATTCAAAGCATGCTTTGGAGAATTTCGTGAGCGCACTCGTCTTTTTAAGTTCATCACCCATCCACACGAGTGTGCAGTGGACAGCGCCGACCTGAGTTACATCCCTGGTGTCTCCATCAGAGATTTTGAGCTACAAGCTGCTGACCTGAAGGCCTCAGACATGTGGGTGAATAAGTTCAAGTCACTGAATGAAGATTTGGAAAGACTTGCACGACAGCAAGCAGAGTTGGCAAGCAAACACAAGTGGGGAGAAATGAAAAAACTTCAACCCGCAGACCAGCTGATTGTCAAAACTTGGAACGCGCTTCCTGTCACATACCACACACTGCAGCATGTGAGTATTGCTATACTGACAATGTTTGGCTCTACGTATGCATGTGAGCAGTCTTTCTCACATCTAAAGAACGTTAAGACCAACCTTTGATCACGTTTAACGGATGAAAGTCTCAATGCCTGCATGAAGCTTAACCTCACCACTTATCAACCAGACAACAAAGCCATCAGCAAAACCATGCAGCACCAGAAGTCGCACTAATGGTAAGCAGTACTTTATTCATCATTGGTTAGCAACAGCATAACAATGTTATTAAAAAGAATTCAGAGACTTATTATACTTTAAAAGTCTTGGTCTTACATAAAATGCACACATTTACTTGTATTTATGTTAAACATATTGTATGGCTCTCACGGAATTACATTTTAAAATATGTGGCGTTCATGACTCTCTCAGCCAGAAAGGTTCCCAACCCCTGCTCTAATGGCTAATTGTGTTGAGCATCTATTCATGTGCTTATTTACCATCTCTATATCTTCTTTGGTGAAGTATCTGCTCAAGAAAAACCATATTGGGGGCCATGAGACAAATCTCAATAAATTGAGAAATATTAAAGTTATACAAAGCATATTTTTAGACCACATGGAATTAAATTAGAAACCAATAATAGGATGATAGCTGGAAAATCCCCCAATATCTGGATCCAGTGTTGCTGTTAAGAAATCTGATGCCACACTGATTCGTGTAATTTTGTAGGAAGTTTTTTTAAATTTCTTTTTCTCTTTGATGTGCTTAAATTTTCCAATACTGTATCTGAATTCTAAGTCTCTCTTATTTGGCACACAATTCTTTTCCTCTAAGTTCTTTCATCTTTCTTAATTCAGGAATCTTTATTTTTATTATTTCCTTAAATATTTTTTCCTTCTTTTTTTTTCTCTCCTTTTGGATTCCTATTTTTGATATGTTAGTATGTCTACTTTGATCTTCCCTGCCCCTTAACTTATTATTTCTTTATTTATCTCTTTAACCTTTTTTTTCCCTGCCTCCTGGCAGAGTATCTCAGTCTGCTCTTTTAGTTCTGCAATTTATTCTTTGGCTATATTCAGCTTGTTGCTTATCCCATCTACTTTCTTTCAATTGTTATTTTTTTTTATACTTAATATTCCATTAGTTTCTTTCTTAAAATTTTTCCTGTTTCATATTACCAATCTCTTTTTTTTTTTTTTACAGAGACAGAGTCAGCCAGAGAGAGGGATTGACAGGGACAGACAGACAGGAACAGAGAGATGAGAAGCATCAATCATTTGTTTTTTGTTGCGCATTGCGACACCTTAGTTGTTCATTGTTTGCTTTCTCATATGTGCCTTGACCACGGGCCTTCAGCAGACCGAGTAACCCCTTGCTTGAGCCAGCAATCTTGGGTCCAAGCTGGTGAGCTTTTGCTCAAACCAGATGAGCCTGCGCTCAAGCTGGCGAGACTCCCACTCGGAGTCTCGAACCTGGGTCCTTGGCATCGCAGTCCGATGCTCTAACCACTGCGCCACTGCCTGGTCAGGCCAATCTCTTTTGATATCTTAAATTGTGTTTGTTTTCAATTCTTTTTTGTGTATGTGTGTGCCGAGACAGAGACAGAGAAAGGGACAGATAGAGACAGACAGACAGGAAAGGTGAGAGATGAGAAGCATTAATTCTTTGTTGAGACACTTTAGTTGTTCATTGATTGCTTTCTCACATGTGTCTTGACCAGGGGGCTATAGCAAACTGAGTGACCCCTTGCTCAAGCCAGCAACCTTGGGCTCAAGCTGGTGAACCTTGCTCAAGCCAGATAAGCCTGCACTTAAGCCAGCTACCTCGGGGTTTTGAACCTGGGTCCTCCGGGTCCCAGTCTGATGCTCTATCCACTGCACCACCACCTGGTCAGGCTGTTTTTGATTCTTAATCTATTCGTTCCTATATTTTCACTTGATATGATGTATGTTGTTCAATTTGTAGTTAGAGTGCTCTAACTTCAAGTACTTTAGTCTGTGAGCTAATGTTCCCTTAGAGTTATCAGGTACCAGGATGAGATACCAAGGCTCCGCCCCAGTTTATGGTGTCCTTGTGATTTTAAGAAGAGGGTAGAAGATGAGTCCCAGGGCAGGCAGTTCTAGACAACAGAACTGCCATCAACCAGCCATCTGTTGCCTCTCTACTAGGCATTCCTCTGATAAGGATTCTCCTTTAAAGTTTTAAAAGAAAATAGTTATCTCATAGGTGATCTACCATCCCTGATATGGGTTTGCTGAGGGGGTTTGGAGGAGTCAGTGCTCAGGGCAACTGGTCAAACTCCCCCACGTTATGTGGGCTGTTTGTTGTTGCTGCCTTCTTACTCAACAGTGTAATGGGCAGGCAGTGATCCAGAGGCAATCTGAAAGAGAGGCAGAGTAGAACCTAACACTCTCTTTACCTGTTCTTCCACCTCTGCGTGCCTCTCCACCCAAAGTTCATGATGGCCTTCAGTTTTTTCAGGAATTTCTCAGTTTTTATTTTTTTATTTTATTTTATTTTTTTGTATTTTTCTGAAGCTGGAAACGGGGATAGACAGACTCCCACATGCGCCCGACCGGGATCCACCCGGCACGCCCACCAGGGGCAACGCTCTGCCCACCAGGGGGCAATGCTCTGCCCCTCCGGGGCGTCGCTCTGTCGTGACCAGAGCCACTCTAGCGCCTGGGGCAGAGGCCAAGGAGCCATCCCCAGCGCCCGGGCCATCTTTGCTCCAATGGAGCCTCCCCGCTGGAGGGGAAGAGAGAGACAGAGAGGAAGGAGAGGGGGAGGGGTGGAGAAGCAGACGGGCGCTTCTCCTGTGTGCCCTGGCCGGGAATCGAACCCGGGTTCTCCGCACGCTAGGCCGACGCTCTACCACTGAGCCAACCGGCCAGGGCCAGGAATTTCTCAGTTTTTAAAATAAATGTACTCATCCCCCTTCTTCTTCCCCAGAGCTGATTCCCTGTGTCCCGTGCCTGGTAAACAACTGTCTGTACTTCATGGGGAGCTATGGCAGATAGGTTACTGGGTGCCTTTGAGTTTTGCTATGGGAGAATTAATTTCGCAGCAGAGTGCAATAAAAGGAGGAAGGAAACACAGTTAATAGCCTAAGTAAGCAGTAATGAAGATCTGGACTAATATACTTCTCCCAAATATTAGGGGATATTTTAAAATGAGTATGAAGCGGTAAAATATCCCCTAATTTTTGTGAGCAGTAGAGTTTGTATATTGAAGGGGGAAGATTTTATTTCTGTATAAATAACGTATTAGTTAGTTGAACCCAACCTTGAAGAAGCTGCTGTGTTATTTTCTAAACATATTTATTCTTAGTTTAGTTTAGTTTTGTTTTGTTTTTTAGGAATTGCAAACTAAGCACTGGCGGACAGCGGAGATAGGAAA
The DNA here is from genome assembly GCF_036850995.1 of Saccopteryx leptura. NCBI lineage: Eukaryota > Metazoa > Chordata > Mammalia > Chiroptera > Emballonuridae > Saccopteryx > Saccopteryx leptura. The sequence continues at coordinate 367,471,744 of NC_089503.1, read as the reverse complement.
AGGAAAGCTAAATGGGGCCAGAGTGGAGAGCAAATTGTTATTATTTAAAACTTACGGACCACCCTGAATACTCTAAGTTCTAGTTAAGAAAAAAAAAAAAACAACCCCAGAAGAAACATGATCCCTTCCATTTAACAGCTAACGTTTTGAGGAAAATATTGACCACGTTTCTACGCGCGTTCTGTTCCATGTACTGCTGAATTCCACACTTCTTTAGTTTGAGGAATTTCCTCTTCTTAGTTTTCTTTCCCTCGATATTTTTTTTGAGAGCATTTTCCTTTCTCTTCTTATATAAATAGAGACTACAAACAAATGTTATTGTATATTTTCAGAAGTTAGTTGGTAACAGAAACATTTCTTGGTCCTGTGGTTCTTTATAACGCAGGCTTGTGAAGGAGTGATTTTGACCCCCTTACCACACTGTTCAGTGTGTCTGCCTCTTCCCTTGACAGTGACTGGCTGGGGTCTATTTTTATTTTAGACTAAAATGTTAAAAATCTGGTTTGAACTTAACATGCAAGATTTATGTTAACTATAAATACACGAAAAATGTTCAGTCTTAAGTAAGACCATTTTTTTTTCTAGCCTATCAAGCTGCCAAAAATTACATGTAAAAAGATTTTGGCAGTAAGAATTCTCATAAAATGCTGATGGAGACATAGCTTCTGCTGACCGTGGAGGATATTACAGACACAGCTATCGTCTCTGTGTAGCAGGAGAGCCCCACCCCCAGCACATCCCGTATTCTGGTGGTTCTTCAACTTCAGCAGGCATCCAAGTCACCCAGGGAGCTTGTGAACACATAGGTTGCTACCAGGGTTCAGGTCTACTCCCAATGACTCTCACTGGTTAAGATTGGGGTCTGGATGTCGTACTTTGTAAAACTCTTCAGGAGATTCTGTGGTGCCCTTAAGGTTGAGAACCACTGCTACACACCCATCTCTCCACCCTCCACCCAGAGGGGCTCATGTAGCTAGCTGCTGTTCCACTTCTACTCAAGCCTTCGGCATTAATGGATTATGACGATATTTTTATTTAATTTGGTATGTCCATTGGTCTTGGTCACCACCAAAATGTATCACTATTTCTACTTCTTTACTCTTGTTTCCCATGATTTCTCTCTCTCTCTCTCTCTCTCTCTCTCTTTGTATTTTTCCAAAGTGAGAAGCGAGGGGTGGGGGGTGGGGGCAGACAGACAGACTCCTGCATGCACCCCACCAGATCCACCTGGCCTGCCCACCAGGGACGATGCTCTGCCCCTCTGGGGTGTTGCTCTGCTGCAACCAGAGCCATTCCAGTGCCTGAGGCAGAGGCCACAAAGCCATCCTCAGCGCCCGGGGCCAACTTGCTCCAATGGAGCCTTGGCTGTGGGAGGGGAAGAGAGAGACAGAGAGGAAGGAGAGGGGGAGGGGTGGAGAAGCAGATGAGTGCTTCTCCTATGTGCCCTGGCTGGGAATTGAACCCAGGACTTCCACACGCCAGGCCGATGCTCTATCGCTGAGCCAACTGGCCAGGGTGTGATTTTTCTCTCTTGACCCAATCTCTCCTCCCCTTGTTCTTCCCTTCATCATCCTGCTTTCATCTTCCCATTGCTTCCCACAAGGTCATTGTGAGAATAGAACCAGCTGTGTGTGAAAGTGCTTCGACAATAGTAAAGTGCCAGAGAACGAAGAAAAGGTGTCCTTGGAGGATGGGGCGTGGTGCTCCTTTGGGCTTCAAAGGAAATATTAAGCTAAATTGACTTAAAAAAATCTGTAAGTTTGTCATATTGTTAATGATACACTGTAAATTTTTTAAATGGTTGGAATAAATTGTAGTTTTGGAATTATAAAATAAGTGAATGAAAATGAATAAAAATATCAGAAATTTATTGAATTAAGTACTTCAGATTTTGAAAATACATAAACAGGCCCTGGCCAGTGGTTCAATGGATAGAGTGTCAGCCTGGCATATGTACCATATTTTTTGCTCCATAAGACACACTTTTTCCCCCCAAAAGTGGAGGGGAAAATGCCTACGTGTCTTATGGAGAGAAGGTTTTTTTTTTCTTAGCTGCTGCAGGAAGAGTATTTGAACATTAAAGTCTCTGCTCATTTGTTAATAACAGTGCTACTGGTTTTAAAACTGCTGTTGAGTTTACATTGTTGAAATATATATTATTGTGGTATATTTTATTAAATATTTTAACACCATTTGATTCAGAATATTTTTTTTCTTATTTTTCTCCTTAAAACCCTAGGTATGTCTTATGGTCAGGTGCATCTTATGGAGCTAAAAACACGGTATATCCTGGGTTCAATTCCTGGTCAGGGCACATAGGAGAAGCGACCATCTGCTTCTCTCTGCCCTCCTCCCCTCTCTCCCTCTTCTCCTCCCACAGCCAGTGGCTTGACTGGTTTGAGCGTGGTCCTAGGTGCTGAGGATAGCTTTGTTTGAGCGCATCAGTCTCAGGTGCTAAAAATAACTCGGTTGATTTGAGCATTGGCCCCAGACAGGGTTGCCAGATAGATCCTGGTTGGGGTGCAGAAAGGAGTCTGCCTTACTATCTCTCCTCCTTTTACCTAAAAAATAAAAAGATAAAAAAAGAAAATACATAAAATATTTTACTATCCAAATAAAATCATTCGGCCCTTGCATAAGCCTTTTCTTTTATAATAATGATGCCCTGATTTATAATATTAAACCTGACCTGAGGTGGCGCAGTGGGTAAAGTGTGGACCTGGAACACTGAGGTCGCCAGTTTGAATCCCCGGGCTTGCCTGGTCAAGGCACATATGAGAACAGCTATAAGTTGATGCTTCCTGCTCCTCTTCCACTGCCTTTGTCTTTCTCTCTCTTTTCTCTAAAAATCAATCAGTTATATAAAAAAATCTTTAAAATATTAAAAAGTTGGATGTAGGAATAGTTTAGGTATTCTACTCTACCCACCAAGAATAATCTTTTATATTTTACATTTAAAAAAAATCAAGTTTTATTTGTTTTTAGGGTTTGTTTTTTTTTAATTTATTGATTTTACAGAGTGAGGAGAGAGGTGGGTCGGAGTGAGAAGTATTAACTCATAGTTGCTTCACTTTAGTTGTTCACTGATTGCTTGTCATCTGTATCTTGACTGGGCAAGCCCAAGGTTCTGAACCAGCAACCTCAACATGGTTTGTCCACTGTACCACCACAGGCCAGGCAGACCAGCAAGTTTTAACATGATGCATATGAGAATGTTAATTGCCTGGAATATTCTAGTTTCTGGAAATCTCATTGGTCATGTGAGTCTCACAATCTATCAAATTTATGGTCCTTTTAGCCTTTCAAACCAAAAATTTGCAAGCATAATCTTAGTTTAGACAAGGAATATGAATGCTCCTACTAAGAACATATCTCCTAAGACACTCTATAAACATTTGCTAAATAAATAAGTAAATAAATAAAGGATAGATGATCAGCCTGACCAGTGGTGGAGTACAGTGGATAGAGCCTCGACCTGGGACACTGAGGTCCCAGGTTTGAAATCCCAAGGTCACCTGCTTGAGCAAGCATTCACCAGCTTGAGTGAAAAATCATAGACATGACCCTGAAGGTCACTGGCTTGAAGCCCAACGTCTCTAGCTTGAGCAAGAGGTCACCAGCTCAGCTTGAGCCTCCCCAGTTAAAGCATGTATGAGGAAGCAATCAAAGAACAACTAAAGTGATGCAACTACGAGTTGGTGCTTCTCATCTCTTTTCCTTTCTGTCTCTCTCTCACTAAAAAAAAAAAAAAAAAAAAAAAAAAGAATAGATGATCAGCGCATCAAATGCCAAGGGCAGCGAGCTTGAAATAGCTCAAGGCTAAAATCAAGTCACACAAATTTAATAGCAAATGCTAATAATGCTAAGATTATGGGCCATTGAGGAATTAGAAAGAACAGTGTGTCTTCTACAAAGCATATTTGTTCCTCCCAGCAAGAAATCATTGTTGGTTCCCCACCCTCCAAATTCATGAAAAGGATCAAATAAATATATGAATAGGGAAAATACAAGTTAGCACTGTCCACATACCAGAAATATCTAGTAAGTTTAGCAGAAGCCCTCCAAAGGAGAAAGGCAATGAGGTAGGCAGTGGAGTCATCAGTGGCACAGCATTTGGCCTCTCTCCTCTTTTTTGTGCTTTCTGTAAGCCTAAAGTCTTCACCAACATTCAGGTTCCACCCAGAGATGACATTGTCACTGCCCTCTGCAGCTCGTCACTCCTTGTCCTATTGGAAGGCTGTGTTGCTATTTCTTCTTCTGCTGTCTTCACTGCAATCCATAAAGAGAGGAATAGAAGAGAAGAGGGGCTGAGATGACAGGTAAGCACAGTCTGAGTTGCAGGTGTGAACTGAAAGGCTGTGCCCAGGGTTTGAATGCCAGCCTGTGCTTCTCAGGGGAGCCGCTAAGGGATGCCTCCTTACTGGGTTGGGAAAAGCTGAGAAGGATTAGCGGGAAAGAACTGATGTGACCCATGTGGTTATGGGAAGGTGGTTAGGGAAGCCAGAAGGTTCAGGACGCAGCTTACTTCTTATTAACATCGAAGGGAATTCTGGGAATTCAGGAACCTGGAAAGGAGTGTGATGCAGAAAGAATGAAGGGATAATTTGAACACAGAATAATAAATTGCCACTGTGGTCTGAATCAACTCTACTATATGTTCACTGAGAATTCTCTCTTCCCTTCCAAGTTTCCTGCCATACCACTGGGAACCAACACAAAAGAACAGGAGCAAGAGTCAGATCAGAGTCCATCTCTAAAAGCCACCACCTATGGGCTTGGGTTTCTTTGCTCCACTGATTTCTCCTAAGGCTCATGAGGATTTTGATCGGAGAAGAACAATTTTATGGCACATTGCCGAGTACATGAACATACTTCCTTCTACACCATTTTGAGGAGTATATTTTCTTTTTCTTTAGAGGGAGTCTATTCTCAATGTTGTTGTTTTTTCCTTAGGAACTATTTCCTGTGATAAAACCCAATAGCCAAAGATCACCAGAAACAAATCAGGATTTCAACAAAGATAATTTTATTCTCCCCGTTGTCTCTTCCATTCTGGATGATTACACCAACCAATACCAAAGTTGCGTATGTGATGAATAAGGATCATTTACAAGCATTCCGTTATTTGATAGCTGACTGGTGATACAAAGGAAGAACTGCCATTGTGAAAGAGATTCTGAACAGGGTCAGAATCGGAATAACCCCACGTGGAGTGCATTCTGTGAAGGTCATGTTTCTACCTTCCTCAAGTTCCCTTTCCTTTAGGCCAGTGAAGAACAGCCAAGCATCCGCATATAAAGAATGCGCCTCGCTAGTAAATATCTGTCTGATAGGTAGAACCTTGAAATAAAATGCAGTAGCTTGTTCTTTTTTAATTCTTTCTTTTCTATTATATTTATAAACAACACAGAAGAAGTTCAAAATTTAGAAACCAGTAAAATTAAACTGAAACACATGCCTCAGTGTATTATTGTATATTCTAATTTTATGCAATTCTTTTCTTTTCTATTCTTAGAAATGTCATGAAAGTCAAGATTTATGAGCACTAGCAACTCTTGTCATGCTTCCTTTCTTGCTGTTTTGATGTTAGTGGATTTAGTTAACAAACCATTCATTCAAATAAAAAAAATCATACTATTGTAGTTCCAGGCAAAAGGCAGATGTGGATCCAACCCTTTAGGAGCTTAGAGCCCCCAGAATAAATACCCTTTCTCTCTTGGGCTTTAGTACCACCTCTAAAAAAAGGAGCAAAATACTTCTCTTTTAAATATCTGGTATATGTATGGCTCATTATATTTATGATTACTTTAAACTTAAATTAGGAGGAAGTTCCTTGAGTAAATATTTTGTAGATTAAGCAAAAGATTATTGTGATAGATTGCAAAGATAACCAAATTATTATCTTTGCAAATTATCTAACAAATTATTTTATTTCTATAATGTGAATTTATGGTCTTTCTAGCAAGAGGTAAATTCTATTTCTCAAACCCGATAAATCTTGGCTTGGTCGACAGGACATTAAGAAATAAATGCATTCTAAGTCGAGGCCTGGAAAGTGCTCATGCATTACGGCTTGCTGTCTTGCTGCACTTGGAATCCTGAGACAACATTGAATGAGCTTGAGCTATCCTGCTGGATGAAGAGAGACACATGGTCATATTCACGTCCCTCCAGCCAACATATGTCAACCATCAGAGATAAGACTGAGGCTGTCCTGTGCGGAAGACCCAGGTTCAAAACCCTCAGGTTGCTGGCTTGAGCTTGGCTCATCTGGTTTGAGCAAGGCTCACCAGTTTGAGCCCAAGGTCGCTGGCCTGAATAAGGGGTCATTTGGTCTGCTGTAGTCCCCTGGTCAGGGCACATATGAGAAAGCAATCCGTGAACAACTAAGGTGCTGCAACAAAGAACTGATGCTTCTTATCTCTCTCCCTTCCTGCCTGTCTGTCTCTGTCACAATAAATAAATAAATACATAAATTTTAAAAAAGAAGGACTGAAGCTATCCTAGACCCTGTGCTCTAGTTTAATCGTGAACTATCTGTAAATGTAGTTGAGCAGACCCAGTCTTCCCAACCCACAGAGTTGTAGAAAATAGTAAATGTTTGTTGCTTCAAGTCGTTATATTTTCGGATGCTGTTATGCACAAAAGTTAACTGATACAATAGTACTTATTTTTAAGGTTTTATTTACTGATTTTTAGAGAGAAGGGGAGAAGAAGGAAGCATCAACTCCCATATGTGCCTTGGCCAGACAAGCCCAGGGTTTTGAACCAGCGACCTCAGCATTCCAGGTCAACACTTTATCTACTGTGCCACCACAGGTCAGGTGATACAATAGTATTTTTAATCCCTTAAAATTTAGCACAATGTAATTCAACCTGATGCAACTATGGGATTAGGATGAGTTCAGAAAGTAAAAATAAAACCATATAATGTAACATTTCTTAAGCCTGCTAAGAAATCTATTGAAATTTTAACCTGAGCAATTAAATAACTGATAGAGATCTTTTAAAACATATTTTACCTATTGATTTTTTAGAAAGTTGAGAAAGATTTAGAAAAAATACCCCCACATTATTAAAGTTCGATTGACATATAAAAAAAAGCTGTACATATTATTTTATTATTTCTAGCACAAGATCCAATATTAAAAGTGGTTAGGGGTAAGAGTTGCAGTTCATAGACGAATAGAAGAACAGCTTTTACTCTGGCTATGCCTAACACGCTGTGAGTCAATGTTTGTGAGCTATCCCCGCCACCACTCATCTCTCAGGTACTCACTCCCACTGCGCAATGGCTCCAGCGATACATTGTAGAAAGTGGTACTTCAGGTGCCCGGCTGGAAGCCCAGGGGATGCAGCAGCTGTCTCAGTGTTGTCTTTCTCCCCTGCTACTCCTCAGCCTACTTTAATTGGGTTCCTGCTCCACCACGCCAACTACATGCTTCTCAACAAGGTCACAAGGAACCGTATTGCTAAACACAATGATCACGTTTCAATTTCTATTTTAACCTCTTAGCAGCATATGACACTGTTGACTAATCTCTAATCCCTCCTTCAAGTATGTTCCTCTCGTAGCTTCTGTTATTCCACTGTCTTCTGATTTTCTTCCTACTATTCTAAACACTGCAGTCTCCTTTGAGGGCTCTATTTTTTTATTTTTCAATATTTCCATTCATTTTTTTTTTTAATTATTAAGTAGGAGGCAAGGAGGCAAAGAAACAGACTCCCGCATGCGCCCCAACCAGGATCCAACCAGCCAGTCCACTAGGGGGCGATGCTCTGCCCATCTGGAGCCATTGCGCCATTGCTCCATTGCTCTGCAACTGAGCCATTTCAGCGTCTGAGGCAAGGCCATGTTGTGATCCTCAGCACCTGGGGCCAACTTGCTTAATGAGCCTTGGCTGTGGGAAGAGGGAGAGAGAGAAAGAGAGAAGGAGAAGGGGAAGGGTTGAGAAGCAGGTGGTTGCTTTTCCTATGTGCCCTGACTGGGAATTGAACCCGGGACTTCCACACGCCGGGGGCCCACGACACTCTACTGCTGAGCCAACCGACCAGGGCCAGTATCTCTATTCCTTATATATTGGTGTTCCTGTAGGTTATGCCCTAGGTCATCTTCTATTCTTATTCCATACTCTCTTCTGGGGCGGTCTCTTCCTTTACCTAGCTTCTTGTCATCTGTGTATTCACCTCTCCCAGACTGTCTCCAGTCAAAATCTCTCTCCTGCGCATCGAAAATCAAGCCAGCTACCGAGCAGCTTCTCTCTGATGTCTCTCAGGCAGGTCAGCCTCAACGTGTCTGAAACTGAAGGCTGGAGCACAAATTGGTAGTTACAGAATAATCACAGGGGATTGATTACAGCACAGGGAATGTCATCAATAATATCGCAATAACTGTGTGTGGGGCCAAGTGGGTCCTGGAAATATCGGGTAGAACACTTTGTAAAGTATATGATTGTCTGACCACTCTGCTGTACACCTGAAACTAACACAGAATAATATTGAATGTAAACTGTAATTAAACATAAAAACAAAACAAAACAGAAAACCCGAAGGCTGAATTCTTCTTTTCCCTAGGATGCATAACGGCTTTCTTCTCCCCCCATTCCTCAGCTTCTCTTATGGTCCCAAATGCTATCTGGTGACTCAAGAGAAAACCCCAGGAGTCATCCTTGGCTTCTCCCTCTCCTCTACTGCAGGCCTCAATTAATAACCAGTCCTCGGTTCTACTCCTTCAGTAGTTCTTCAGTTAAATCCCTTCCTCTTCAGCTTTCTCGCCCCCCATTTCAGGGAAGGCTTGTTCCCTAAACGCCCGTGTCTCTAAACCTGCCAAGGCCCTGCCTCTTGAAACTGAAATGCCGAACACTGGACTCCATTGTTACTTTCATTTTGCCAGATATTACCTGCCCTGAAGCTATAAAGAAAAAAAAAACTGACTTCATCTGAAAGGCCAGAGGGCATGGAACTGTGAGTGGGCGTTTGTGAACCTCTTTCATTTAAAATACTATCAAGCTGCATCTATAGTAATTTCTACAGCTTAACCATCCTCCATTTATTTTCTAGAACTCTGTATCTGTTTTGTAGTTGATAATAATCATGTAAATTGCACAGATTTTTTTTTTCTTTCAGTAATTTTAGCTCTCAATGTTGAAACTCAAATGTTTGCTTTCTAACTTCTTACATATTATTATCATTTTTTAAATATTTTTATTTCTTTTTACAGAGACAGAGTCAGAGAGAGGGATAGACAAGGACAGACAGACAGGAACGAAGAGAGGTGAGAAGCATCAATCATCAATTTTTTGTTGCAACACCTTAGTTGTTCATTGATTGCTTTCTCATATGTGCCTTGACCAGGGGGCTACAGCAGAGCGAGTAACCCCTTGCTCAAACCAGTGACCTTAGGTCCAAGCTGGTGAGCCTTGCTCAAACCAGATGAGCCCGCGCTCAAGCTGGCGACCTCGGGGTCTCGAACCTGGGTCCTCTGCATCCCAGTCTGATGCTCTATCCACTGCGCCACTGCCTGGTCAGGCTCACATATTATTTATTATTATTACTTTTAGGTGAGAGAAGGGGATAGACAGACTCCCACCTGTGCCCCTACTGGGATTCACCCAGCAAGCCCCGTCTGGGATCTATGCTCAAATCAACTGAGCCACTGGCTACAGGAGGGAAGAGAAGCAGATGGACGTCCCCAGTTGACCAGGTTCAACCTGGGACATCGCGTGCTGGGCCAACACTCTCTCCACTGAGCCACTGGCCAGGGCTTCACATATTCTTGAAAGATATTTTTCCAGTCTGCTGAGATTTTTCATCCCCACATTTGCTTGGCATTTTTACCCCCAAACTGTCTACTATATACAGCAAAATTATAACTTCGTAAAATAAAACATCACATTTACAACTATGTGGTGACTCCTCACTGCTCAACTTTCTTTTTCTTTTATTCTGAAAAGTGTTTATTTTTACTATTTCCTTTTTTTTTTTAACTCAAGAAGATAATCAAAATTAAGAGGACCACTTTTGAAAATATCTATGTGTAGATATCACTCATATTTTGGGACTAAGCACAAAGATGGGTTATGAGAATATCTTCTCCAAAGATTCTCCATATTTTCATGTTTTTAAATACTTATTAGGTACTGTGTGGCAGTCAATTGGCCTGTAGGAGATGGTGGCACAATTTGAGAACTATATGAAAGATAGAGTCAAGACGTGTAAACTATATGGATGTGTTTGTATTTGGTAAGTGTGTAGTATATTTCTTGCATGCCATTTGGCATCAGCAACCAGATGCAAAAGGTGTAACCTAGCAACGGCTTGCTTCAATTGTACTGTGTACCTCCTGCTGGCCTGTTACTGCTCTGCTCTTGTAGTGTGGGATGTCTAGGAACTCACTGAGACATTGTGACAGATACATAAACCGGAAGTGCAATAGAGTAACACTCCATGGAGCAATCTTTGACCAATGAGGAATAAGAGCCAGCCTACAATGTGAGTAAATATACTTTAATTACTTGACTTCTTTCAGTCTCAGTCTCCTGCTCTGTAAAGGAGAGAGAAACATTCCTACCTAATAATAAATACCCTCCAGCATAATAAGGATTAAATGAGTTAAAATATGTACGGGTCTATCAAATAGTAGTAGATGCTCAAAACACGTTAAATTTTCTCTCTGTTCCTATATTTATAAAATCAAGAAAATAAGTGTTACTATTTGGTTAGTGTTTTTACTATTAGACTTTTAAAATAATTTAAAGAAAATACTCTTTTAAACTTAAAACTCGTGCAAAATTGGAATTACCAACAATAACCAATAACTATAGCCAAGCTGTATAGTTGAAAAAGCGTCTTATGTGTAATCAGAAAAACTCAGATTATGGTTCTGGTCCCATTGGTTACTTACTATTTGTATCACTGAACAATCTGTGGTGACTCACACAACACTGGGTGAGGAAATAGGCTTGTTTTAACTTCTAAACAACTGTTGGTGGGGAGGGGGGAGGGCAAGGGGAAGAAGGGGAGAAGAATGTTTAATAGTAACACAGCTAACAGGGAATTTATTTCCAACTTTCACTCCAAATGGGCAGTGATTCTTAACAACTAAAATAGGTCTAAAACTACACACATACTCTGTCACAACATGCAAAATGATGATCTGCAGAAAGGACACCATGACTTCAGATCTCACAGGTGCAGCGACAGAGCTCAGCAACTCACAGCCAGAATTTTGCCGCTATTAATAGACAAAGCTGACCCTGGCCAAGTAGCTCAGATGGTTAGAGCTTCATTTGAAATGCCAAGGTTGGCCCTGGCCGGTTGGCTCAGCGGTAGAGCGTCGGCCTAGCCTGCGGAGGACCCGGGTTCGATTCCCGGCCAGGGCACATAGGAGAAGCGCCCATTTGCTTCTCCACCCCTCCGCCGCGCCTTCCTCTCTGTCTCTCTCTTCCCCTCCCGCAGCCAAGGCTCCATTGGAGCAAAGATGGCCCGGGCGCTGGGGAGGGCTCTGTGGCCTCTGCCTCAGGCGCTAGAGTGGCTCTGGTCGCAACATGGCGACACCCAGGATGGGCAGAGCATCGCCCCCTGGTGGGCAGAGCGTCGCCCCTGGTGGGCGTGCCGGTGGATCCCGGTCGGGCGCATGCGGGAGTCTGTCTGACTGTCTCTCCCTGTTTCCAGCTTCAGAAAAATGCAAAAAAAAAAAAAAAAAAAAAAAAAAAAAAAAAGAAATGCCAAGGTTGCAGGTTCGATCTCCGGTCAGAGCACATACAAAAATCAACCAGTAAATGCAGAGATAAGTGGAATAACAAATTGATATTTCTCTGAACTCAGTAAATTAAAATTTAAAAAATAATAATGGACAAAGCCTTTCATGATAACCATCTGATAAAACCAGGCTTAACAGAATTTCTATTAAGGAGCAACGCTAACTGCACGAAGGCTGCCAAAGCAAGAAGCAGATACCTACTTGGTTGATTGGCATAAGCATATTGTGAGTCATGCAGAGAACCCAGACTGAACTCAAGCTAGTCCCACTAAGAATTTTAGGGGAGAGAAGCCAGAGATGATATTAAACATGCTCTATGTCCTTTGGAATTTGTTGTACATGCTTGTGGCGTGAGAACCGAGTACGTCTCATTCTAAGGTGTCATTTCAGTCATTCTCACCAATTGTTTGATTTCTTTTAAAATCCTGAATTAACTATTGTAAGTGTTTTAGTTTTGTTTTTTTGTTGTTTTTTTTTAACTTTTTTATTCTGGTAAGGATATACAACATTAAATGTTTGTTTGTTCTTAACCATTTTAAATATTACAGTTCAGTAGTGTTACATTTATTCACACTGTTATGCAACAGATCTCTAGAACTTCTTCATCTTGCGAAATTGAATTCTATACCCACTAAATGCTACATCTCCCTCCCTCTTAGCCCTTGGCAACCACCTGTCTAGTTTCTGTTTCTATGATTTTGACTACTTTAGATATGTTATATGAGTGAAATCATACAGTATTTATTCTCTTATGACTGGCTTATCTTGCTTAGCATAATGTCCTCGAGGTTCATCCATACTTGAGCAAGTCACAGGATCTTATTCTTTTTTGGAGCTGCATAAAATCCCATTGTAGGAATATACCACATGTTCTTTGTCCATTCATCTCTTCGTGTACCTTTGGGTTGCTTTTCACCTCTTGAACAATGCCATGAACATTGATATACAAATATTTTTTTTTGAGATCCTGCTTTGAATTCATTTGGATATATATGCAGAAGTGAAATTGCTGGATCATATGGTAGTTCTATTTTTAATGTTTTGAGGAACCTCCATGCTGTTTTCCATAATGGTTGTAGCATTTTACGTTCCTACCAACAGTGCACAAAAGTTCTGATTTCTCTGCATCCTCATCAACACTTTTTATTTTCTGTTCCTTTAGCAGTGCTAGTGGGTGTGAGGTGATATTTCTGTGGCTTTGATTTGTATTTGTTAAGTGATTACTTATGTTGAGCATTTTTCATATGCGTGTTGGCCATTCCTCTATCTTTTATGGGAAATAGTCTATTGAAGTTCTTCCCTTATTTTTAAAATCAGGTTGTTTTTTGTTGTTGAGTTGTAGAAGTTCCTTATACACTGCTCACACAAATTAGAGGATCAGGGAGCATGCAGACACTCCAGCACTTTCAGCCTTTTGTACGGCGCATTTTCACCAATGAAATAAAAGTTGGTTTTGCATCTCATTTGCATAATCAAACAACTTTTTTGACTTGTTCACTTTTCTGATGTTCTTGTTTAATAAAAAAAATAAAATGCTTCTTTTTTTTTTATCGCTTCATATTCATTTTGAAATATCCCTAATTTTTGTGAGCAGTATATTTTCTGGATGTCAACTTTTATGTGTTAGATATATGGTTTAAGGAGATTTTCTCTCATTCTGTAGATTGCTTTTTCATTTTGTTCTTTCCTTTGATGCACAGAAGTTTTTAAGTTTGCCTTTGTTGCCTGGATTGTAGTGTCATATCCAAGAGATCATTGCAAAGTCCAGTGTTCTGAAGCATTTTCCCTATATTTTCTTCTAGAGTTTTATAGTTTTAGGCCTTACATTTATATCTTTAATTCATCTTTAATTTTTTTTTTTTTTTGCATTTGAGGTATGGTAAGGTAATTTTGTTTTTGCATTTGATTCAATTTTTTTTTTTTTTTTTTGGTATGTGGATATCCAGTTTTCCCAACATCATTTGCTGAAGGCTCTACCATTCCCTATGTGTGTAGTTGTGTTGAAAATTATTTAGCCATATATGCAAGGTTTTACTTCTGGACTTTCTATTCTGTTTTGTTGGTCTATATATCTGTCTTTATGCCAGTACTACATCATCTGGATTACTGTTGATTTTTAGTATGGTTTGAAATCAGAAAGTCTGAAGCCTCCAGCTTTGTTCTTTTACAAGATCATTTTGGCTACTCAGAATCTGTTAAGATTCTATATGAATTTTAGATGGTTTATTCTTTTTCTGAAGAATAACCATTGGGGTTTTGATAGTCTTTGTGTTGAATCTATAGGTCACTTTGGGTAGTACAGTTTAATAATATTAAGCCTTGCAATCTATGAGCAAGGAATGTCTTTCCAATTTTTTGTATTGTCTTTGATTTTTTTTCAAGCAGAGTTGTTGCTTTCATTGTACAAGTCTTTTACCTCCTTGGTTAAGTTTATTGCTAAGTATTTTATTATTTTTGATGCTATAATAAATGATATTATTGTCTTAATTTTTTTTCAAATTAGTCATTGCTAATATATAGAAATGCAATTGATTTTTATGTGTTGATTTTTTTCACCCTGCAACTTTGTTAAAATCTATTATTTGTAGCAATTCTGTGTGTGTGTGTGTATGTGTGTGTGTGTGTGTGTGTGTGTGTGTGTGTGTGTGTGGTGTTTAGGGTTTCCCATGTATAAAGATCATGTCAACTGCAAACAGAGATAGTTTTGCTTCTTTTTCAATTGGGATGCCTTTTCTTTGTTGGTTTTAGATTTTTGAACAATAAAATTACGATTCTAGTCTAATATACAACACCTGGTGAGGAAAACCCAGGGCCTTTGCTGCCCCAAATGGCACCTTGGTATAAATGAGAGAAGTGAACCACCTCCCCCAGGTAGGTGCAGCCTGTACCAGGTGCCTGACTGTAGACCAGAACACAGGATGCACTTCTGTCCATCTAATCCCCTTGACTTAGATGGACTCTTAGTATCATCGCAAATCCTTTTGGCCTCACTTCTTCTTCCAGCCACAGCTACAGCGACCAGTTTTGTGCACACGTCAACCAGTTCCACGCAGGTGCCACTGACTAGTGCTTTACCTACCACCCCAGGCCTCTCACTTCCTGTTTGGGGGCTTTGGTGATTCCCTTCGTGACAAGGTCCTCGGAAACTTTCTTGGAACTCACACATGGGTAAGATTGAAGTGTGGATCTGGGGAGTGGGAGGGATGGTGGCAGGGCGCATGTGGGTGGGTAGGAGAGGGGAGCTAACATTTCATGAGGCAACCCTTAACCAGTGAGGGAAGGGGGCAGTGGATAAGTGCTCTGCCCACTCCACAAACCTCCATGGAAGGTTCTGAGACACAGTTCATAAGAATTGTCAAAGGGGCGCCCGGGATAGAGTAACTGTCTGAAGTTCTGCTTTGGGGAACCCACCATAAATACTGTTTGTATGCCTGTTTGCAGCACTTCTGACAAGAGCCTTTGACCCCAACTTGCTTCAGATTCCCTTAAAGACTCATTTGTTAAAAAAAAGAAAAAGAAGACTCATTTGTCTTGGGTGCTTTACGTGCTACACAACCATTTTACATTTACTTATTAAACTCAAAAACATTTTTAAAATCACACTTAACTTTCAATACTATATTAGTTTCAGATGGATCCATCGTAGTCACACATTTATATCACTTGCAAACCACTTCATATTTCTGAGTTTCAATGTCTTCTTTGTAAAATGAAAGTAAAAGTACTTTAACATGTATTTAAAGTGTAAACCACTAACTATATTTAAATCATTAGCTATAAATTTTTATTTCTGTTTTTAAACCTCACATTCATTGCCATATATATGAATATTTGCCTCTGTAAAAAAATTATGTATACAGGTCTCTAGACTCATGATTACAGGCAAAGAGTGTTTTTGATTTTTTTTTTTGAGCGAGACTTAGAGAAATAGACAGGGACAGACAGAAAGGGAGAGAGATAAGAAGCATCAACTCATAGTTGCAGCACTTTAGTTGTTCATTGATTGCTTTCTCGTGTGTGCCTTGACCAGGGGGCTCCAGCAGAGCCAGTGACCCCTTACTCAAGCCAACTACCTTTGGGCTCAAGCCAGCGACCATGGGTTCATGTCTATGATCCCCTGCTCAAGCCAGCCACTCCATGCTCAAGCTGGTGACCTCGGGATTTCGACCCTGAGTCCTCAGGGTCCCAGGTTGATGCTCTACCTCCGGTGCCACCACCTGGTCAGGCTGCAAGGAGTGTTTCTTGTTGAGCTGCTGATTCTAGAGAGAACCCTTTTTTAATTTATCTTTTCATCTTTATCTAGGTGGCAGGATTCCTCAACTCGGTCTGCACAATCTGGGCTCAGTCACCGCCTGCCTTTCCAGGGGCTTATGCAGACTCTGACCACTAGGTCTGTGTGGTTTTGCCTGCCTGCCCACGTCCCATTTTAAGAACCAGTTATTAGAAATGAATCTTTGAAACTTCTTAGAGCCCGATAGTGTCAATCTAGTGAGGGCAGTTTTGCTCTGATCGCAACTCAAAATTCCACCCTCACTGGAATCTCTTCTCCGTCAATACTTTTGAAGGTACAACCTCGTGGTATCACAAAGGATCTGTAATGAGTTCATTGCTATCTTAAACTTTAATCTTATTTTTGGTCTCAGAAATAGCCTGTCATGCACAGATGAGAGGAAACACTGAACACAATCTCTTTTCTTTCTACATAACAAAACAATCAGATTATTGTCATTCATTCAAGTATCTTTGCTTCTTCCTTTGATACTAAATGTTTTCATTACTGGAGCCAAGCTAGTATCAGAGGAAACTGTGGTTATCTCCTTTTCATAACACAAGATTATCACATCATTGACTTCATTGTCACACTTCCGGTAAGGTACTGTGAAGCCTGGGTGTTTAGGGACCTAGGTCTGTGCCCATTTCTCCCACCAGCTGTGTAACTTTGGATAGTCACTTAATTTCTCTTGGCTTCAATTTCCACTTCCACAAAGGGTGACACCACCCACCTTCTCTGAAATTCCAGAAATATCTCCTCTCTGCTTTGGGGTCAACTAAGCATATACATCAGGGTAAGATGATCAATATTTGTGTGTCCTCCTTTCTTATTTTTTCAACCGTTCTTTTCATTTAAAAAAAAATTCATACCAGTACTTTGCTTGAATCTTATTACTATGATGTATTTTCTACTCATGGAATACCATTCAACATAGAGTCTTCCAGCCCATATTTAACTGTTCTGATTTCCTATGTAGTATTAGAGCAGTGAGAACAATGATGATTTTAATTTAAAGACCTTCCTTCTTTTGTTCACTCTACTGTCAAAGAATACGTTTCTCTGGGAGTATCCAGTGGAGGAAAAGCAGGAGGGGCTTTGCTGAGTGAGGGGCTAAAGGAGGGAGCACGTATTCCACTCAGGTGAGAAAGTAATGTCAAGGCTTTCTGTCTTGTCTGTTAGTCACAGGATTAGCACAGGATTAGCATACAGAAGTGAGATGGTTGGCTTGAGGTCATTCATAAACAAGTCAAGTCAAGTTGAATTGATAAAGTCAGGTGGCTAAAAGCTATTGTTTATTCTTCTTTTATTTTTAAGTTTAATTACACAGAATTATGACCAGATCACAAAGAAACCCTGAGTTACGGTAAAGAAAAACATATCCATACATGAAATGGTGTAAAGACTTTAAATTTACCTAACATCTTTTTTTCCTTTTTTTTTAAAGAGTACTTTATTTTTTAATTTTTTAAGATTTTTATTTTTTTTACAGAGACAGAGCAAGAGTCAGAGAGAGGGATAGATGGGGACAGACAGACAGGAACGCAGAGAGATGAGAAGCATCAATCATCAGTTTTTCGTTGTGGCACGTTAGTTGTTCATTGATTGCTTTCTCATGTGCCTTGACCGTGGGGCTACAGCAGACCGAGTAACCCCTTGCTCAAGCCAGCGACCTTGGGTCCAAGCTGGTGAGCTTTGCTCAAACCAGATGAGCCCACGCTCAAGCTGGTGACCTCGGGGTCTTGAACTTGGGTCCTCCACATCCCAGTTTGACGCTCTATCCACTGCGCCACCACCTGGTCAGGCTTTTTTGTCCTTTTTTGCTAATTGGGTTAACCCTCTTTCCTTTTACTTCATAACTAAAGACATTTCTCATTTATATACTTTAATTTTGGTTTCTGAGAAAATAATTTCATGACTGTGTAAAGCCAGTAGCCGTGGCCACCATCACAGCCGCCTGGCCGGTGCAGGTTTAGTTCACATTTAATTCGGACAGATCGGAAAGAAACAGTGGAGCCAAAAACTGGTGAGCCATCCTCTTTATTCCTGCTCACAACTGGGGGGGGGGGGGAGGTGTGTGAGAAAACACACACAGCGGGAAAACACTTCTCTTTCCATTCAGGGCTTCCAAAGCCACTACTTTTTCTGTTTTTTTCCTAGAATCAAAGGCTCTCACCAGTCTCATTCACCTCTGTTCCCCATCTCCTTCTCCTGCACAAACTGGCTTCTCCTTCAGCATTCCACCATTTTGGCTGCTTCTCCTCTCCTCCACGTGGCCTACAACAACGTGGTCTCCTCTCTCCAAAACGGCTTCCCAGCTTCTCCTTTTAAAACTTTGCAGCATGACAACCCTCTCCTCCAGCACACATTAGCATAACCAAGCCCCTTCCCAAGCATGAAAGGCAATTAGCTGTATCACGTGAGAGCATCATCACGTGAGCAGTGGCCATCTTTAATAAAGTGAGCATAAATTTACAGTTTACCAATTTATCTGCCCAACAGACGGCTATGCTCTTCTGTAGTCATAGGGAATGCTCATATTCATCACAACATTATGAATTTATCTTATCCTTTTAAAACAACCACTACTAGAAAATAACTCAAAACTAATAGTACTATTTTCCTCTGCTGAACAATTTTTTTTAGACTTGGAAAGAATGATCTAAAAACTGTGAGTAGATACCATAGGTATTTAGTGTTTTTTCTTTTCTTTTCTTTTTTTAAAATTTATTTCATGGCCCTGGCTGGTTGGCTCAGTGGTAGAGCGTCGGCCTGGCGTGCGGAAGTCCTGGGTTCGATTCCCGGCCAGGGCACACAGGAGAGGCGCCCATCAGCTTCTCCACCCCTCCCCCTCTCCTTCCTCTCTCTCTCTTCCCCTCCCGAAGCCGAGGCTCCATTGGAGCAAAAGATGGCCCGGGCGCTGGGGATGGCTCCTTGGCCTCTGCCCCAGGCACTAGAGTGGCTCTGGTTACGACAGAGCGACGCCCCAGAGGGGCAGAGCATCACCCCCTGGTGGGCAGAGCGTCGCCCCCTGGTGGGCGTGCCGGGTGGATCCCGGTCGGGCACATGCGGGAGTCTGTCTGACTGTCTCTCCCCGTTTCCAGCTTCAGAAAAATACAAAAAAAAAAAAATTATTTCAGAGAGAGAGGAAGGGAGACAGGAACTTTAATCTGATCCTGAATTTGCCCTGAGCGGGATCAAACTGGAACCTCTAGGCTGCTGGACGATGCTCTAACCAAGTGAGCTATCCCACCAAGACTTACTGTTTATTTTATATTGCTCTTTCCTCTTGTCAGACTATGCTAGGTGCAGTGTTTCCTCAATGGTCCCTAAATTTCAATTTCAAGTTGGAGGGAGTATATGTTTACAGAGGCAACCTTTTGTGCTCATTAGTCCTAGTTCCAACTCGCAGGGCTAAATTTCTGTGGCTCAAAGAAGCTCTAAATTAGCAAATGACTTTGGACTGCTTTCTCAAAATATTAGTTATTTTACATTTTATCTCCATTTCGGAGCTTATGTTATCGCACCAGAATATTTTGGTTTTAAATGAGTTGATTTTAAATTAATACGTGATTTTAAATTACTAAGCTCTTGGATATCAAAATGATAAGTATCCATTTGAATTTTGTAATAAGTGTCCACAGGCACAGTTATAAATTACTGTTAAGAGGAGCTAACTGGCCCTGGCTGGATTCTCGGCTGCTTAGAGCATCATCCCAAAGCACAGAGTCTGTGGTCAGGGCACACACAGAAACAAATTGATGTTCCTGTCTGTCTGTCTGTCTCTCTCTCTCTCTCTCTCTCTCTCTCTCTCTCCCTTCCTCTCTCACTGAAATCCATAAATAAAAACATTTTTTTTTTAAAAAAAGGAGATAACTGAAATTCTGAGATGTGTCTAAATCACATCATAAGAAGAAATAAAGAAAGCGTTAGGCTAGTGACACAGATGGGAAGGAGGGATTCTCAGGGTGTTTAAGGGCTGTTTTAAGTGCAGAACAGACTATTCATAGATTTGCTTAAGCTTTAAAAGTTAACAATAAATATTATAGTTACAGATTAAAAATCATAACTTTTCCTCAAGCTTTAAAATTCAGTTTATAAATCTTATTTTATTTTTAAACTAAGCAAAGTTCTGCAGTCACTTATAAGGGTCTCTGATTAATATTTGGTTTATTTATGGATTTCTTAAACATCTTCAAACATTTTACATTATACATCTTTATTTAATATAGTTCAGATTTTAAAAACGTTTTTATTTATTGATTTCAGTGAGAAAAGAGGGAAGTGAGAGAGACAGAGAGGAACATTGGTCTGTTCCTGTAGGTGCCCTGACCGGGGATCAAACCGGCAACCTCTGTGCCTCAGAATGATGCTCTAATCAACTGAGCTATCTTGCCAGGTCATTTTTTTTAATATACTTTTTTTTTTTTTTTTTTTTACAGAGACAGAGAGAGAGTCAGAGAGAGGGGTAGACAGGGACAGACAGACAGAAACAGAGAGAGATGAAAAGCATCAATCATCAGTTTTTCGTTATGACACCTTAGTTGTTCATTGATTGCTTTCTCACATGTGCCTTGACTGTGAGGATACAGCAGACCGAGTAACCCCTTGCTCGAGCCAGTGACCTTGGGTCCAAGCTGGTGAGCTTTGCTCAAACCAGATGAGCCCATGTTCAAGCTGGCGACCTCAGGGTCTCGAACCTGGGTCCTCCGCATCCCAGTCCGACGCTCTATCCACTGCGCCACCGCCTGATCAGGCGCCAGGTCATTTGTTTATCTTAAAAAATTGTTTGATAAATAAGCCTTTCCAAGTGCTTAAATGATTTTTATAAATCCAGTACATTAAACTTATAAAGGTAACGAACAAAATTCTCTTAAGTGTTCCAGGACTACTTCCCAAATTTGAAAGATTTTAACCAAAAATAGCAAGTCTGTCTTGAGTACTCAAGTTACACACTTAAATTCTAATTAAAAGGTTGAGACTCTGATAGACTTAATTCCCCTAACTATTCTCAATATAGAAAACACTAAGTTTACACACATACCCTAGTGTCAATAGAGCAACATATGACTTTGATTATCTTTTTTCTTTTTTAAGTGAGAGGAGAGTGAAAGGCAGAAACCTTGGGCTTAACCAAAAACATGAGGCTAGTGTGTTCCAAAAGGAAAGTTTATTTTAAAAATGCCTGGATGCAGGCAGGCTGAGACCAGCAAAGGGTGTCAGCCCCGAGGGAAGGGCAGGGGTTATACGGATTGTCAAAGAGCTTTGGGTAAAGGCAGCTGCAAGATTAACTTCTTTTTGTGGTTGGGAGTGGTGCCCATAGTTTTTCAAAATTGTATACAACAGCATCCAATCGTCCCTATCAGCATCCAGCTACAAGGGAGAGCTGAGCCAGATGATTGAGTAGGCCAAGTCTTTCTTTCTCCTTCAGGCCTGCTTTGTTCTTAAGAGAGATGGTGGCTGAGTAGCTATTTTATCTATCAGAGGGGAAATAATGAGACAGACTCTTGCATGTGCCCCAACTGGCATCTACCTGGCTACCCATGTCTTGGTCCAATGCTAGAATCAACTGAGCTATTTTTAGCACCTGAGGCTGAGGCACTTGGAACAACTGGGCTATCTTCAGCACCCTGGCCAATGCTCAAACCAATCAAGCCACTGGCTGTGGGACAGGAAGAGGGAGAGAAGGGGGAGAAGAAGGGAGAGAGAAGCAGGTGGTCTCTTCTCTTGTGTGCCCTGACTGGGGATCAAAGCTGGGACATCTGTAACCCAGGCTAATGCTCTACCCACTGAGAAAACTGGCCAGGGCCAGCTTTGATTATCCTAAACATTTCTATGCTCAATTTAGAATCTTCTCAGAATCAAAAGGTGCTCTTTCAGGGTAGAAGCTATTTCATCGTCCCACACAGTATGGGGATACTGTCTTGGCTTGCCTGAGATTGCACAATGACTGGAATTCTCAGCCAGGAGGTTTACTGTATTCTTTTTGGAGACTTTGAGGGGACACACTAAACCTGATTTCTGTAGCTTTGTCATTGACTCTGATTTCTAGAGCCAGGTGGTCACTTAGCCCCCAAACTTCTCATTCTCTCCTTGGGGAAGTTTGTTATCCCTTTCTCCTTGACTCTTAAGGTTTGTTAATAAATGTCTTTTGTACATGTCTCTCTAGTACTTTTCATTTTATGGAACTTCATAGATAAGGTGACCAATCATTCTCCTTTAGGTAGGATAGTCCTTTTGTAAGTTGCGTCCTCCCTTGAAAAGTGTCCTTCTACATGTCCTCCTTTTTGATATTGGAAGACTGTAAGGCCAGGAGCCGCCATCATGGCCATTCACATGCAGGTTCCCATTGGATTCGGGCAGACAGTTAAGAAATGGCGGAGTCAGAGGATGGTGGGCCATTCTGTTTATTGGTGTCTCACCAAGACAGGCAGACCACAAGAGAAGACAAGGGAAAAGCAGAAAACCAGCTTTTCCCATGAAGGGCAAGGGATCAGGGAGGCCCCTGCAATGGTGATAGCAGGAACCAAGAGAGAGCAAGCTCTTGGTCTGCCCCACTTTATAGTATAGAAATCAAAGCCTTTAATCCAATATACAAACAAGGAAGTCTCTGATACAAAGTCACTTATCTGAGGCATAATGAGATTCCTCATGAGAGTGCACCACCCAGATCATGCAATCAGTCAAGGGTGTGGGGAAAAGCTTAGTCTTAAAACTAAGCCTTAGGCTATAACCACCCTACCTACTTACAGCCTGTCCCCCACACACAATGCAAACTATAAGCGAGCAAACATATATATCATATTTACAAACTTATTTGACCAACAAAGACTAATCTGTAAATGTCTGTATTTGATCAATGCAGAGTCGATCCATTGTGTGTGACGTGACATATTTGTATCTAAATGAGTACTTTTTTCTTACAATTATTATTAAAAATTAATAGGCATGTAAGCATAATTACAATATAAAATATTATGTAAAGCCAGAAGCCACTACGCCAAATGTGTAGCCAGTAGGCATGGCCACTATCAAAGCAGCCTGGCCCATGCAGGTTCACATCGGATTCGGACAGTCAGTAAAGAAACAACGGAGCCAAAAACTTGTGGGCCATAGTCTTTAATCCTAGCTTGCACCCGGGGGGCAAGCAAAAAACACACACTGGGCTCCAAAACCCACTCACATTCAGTGCTCACAAAGCTAATGACTTATCTGAGTTTCCTAGAATCAAAGGTTTCTAGCTCACCAGACTTATTCACCTCTGTTCCCCATCTCCTTCCTTCTCCCTACACAAATTCTGCACGAACTGGCTTCTCACTCAACACTCCGCCATCTTGGCTGCTTCTCCTGGCCTCCTCCACGTGGCCTCTCTCTGCTCTCTCATGCTAATCTCAGGAACCAAGAGAGTAAGCTCCCGTTCTGCCCCCATTTTATAGTGTAGATTCAAAACCTTTATCCAATATACAAAATAGGGAAGTCTCTAATACAAAGTCACTTCTCTGAGGCATGATTGGATTGTACCTCCCCACATCAAAAAGGGTGGGAAAGGCTCAATCCCAAAACCAAGCCCCAGGCTACAATGATCCTGCCTGCCCACAGCCTGCCCCCAACACACATTAATATCACCTGGGCGACGGCTTCCACGTGGGCAGCACCATCTTTAACAAAGTGAGCATAATACATTTTATCCGCCCAACAAATGGGAAGTGTTTTCCCACCGTGTGTATTTCTTGCCCACCAGGTACAAGCTAAAATTAAAGCTAATAGCCCACCAGTTCTTGGCTCTGTTGTTTCATTACCGTCTGTCCAAATCAAATGCAAACCTGCATGGGCCAGGCAGCTGTCATGGTGGCCGTGGCTACTGGCTTTACAACAAACCTGACAGGAATCCCTACCTAATGCTGCACTACATGACTGGAGAGAACCCTGTAGCCATAGATGTACCAATTCTATGACTGTGGATGAAAAAGGGGCCACATGCTGAACCTGACAAGCTCAAGGGAGGCCTGCATGGTGGCCTTGCAGACTCAGTGACCTAAAGTAACCACACAGGATGGTCTGAAATTAAAACTTTCTAACTGAAAGCAGTTCTTGGTGGGTAGTCATGTCCTAGGGAGGTATTTTTCCCTAACAAAGGTCAATGCTTACCTTAATCTGGTCTGTCTGTTGTCTTTTGCATCTACAATAATGTACTTGATAACATGCCTTTGAAATGTAAAGATAATCTTATTTCCCTGCCATGCTCAGGGGAGGCATCCCACCAGAGCCGAAACTAACAAACCCCCTCATTGTTATTATTATCATGTGAATTAACTGTTAACTATCTTCTGCCTCCTTATGTAAAAGAAGTTTCAGTATATACATTTTTACTTTTTATCCCATTCCAGAGATTCTCCTTCCTTTTTGCTTTCTCCCACCTCCCCAATCTATCACCAATCAGTTTCCCCTATCATCTTCCCCTTTGGTTCTGATGTATAAAATAAGTAGTAAAATTGCCGTTTTCGGAGCTTTTTTCTTTCTTTCTTTTAAGTGAGAGGAGGAGAGATAGAGAGACAGACTCCTGCAAGCTCTCTGCCTGGGATCCACCTGGTGATCCCTCCCAACCGCCCCACCCCCATCTGAGGCAGATGCTCTGCCTGTCTGAGACCAAGTTATTTTTAGCTCCTGAGGTGGAGGCTCCAGGTACCATCCTCAGCAGCTGGGGCCGACCATTGGAATCAATTGAGCCATGGTTGTGGGAGCAGAAGAGAGAGACAGAGAGAGAGAGAGAGTGAAGGGGCAGGAGGATAGGGGAGAAGCAGATGGTTGCCTCCAGGAGCATTTTCTCAATCCATTGAGATTTTGCTTCCTGGCAATTGTCGACAGTTTGGCTCAAATAAACTCATAAAAATTTTTACAGGTTTGAATGTTTTTTACATTGATAACTCTCACAGAATAATATGATTTGTTTTTTAGAACCGGTGTTGGGCGGATAAAATGTATTATGCTCACTTTGTTAAAGATGCCATCGCCCAGGTGATATTAATGTGTGTTGGAGGCAGACAGGATCATTGTAGCCTGGGGCTTGGTTTTGGGATTAAGCCTCTCTCACCCGTCTTGATGTGGGGTGGTACAATCCAATCATGCCTCAGAGAAGTGACTTTGTATTAGAGACTTCCCTGTTATGTATATTGGATTAAGGGTTTGGATTTCTACACTATAAAATGGGGACGGAACGAGAGTTTGGGCTCTTGGTTCCTGAGGTTAGCATGAGAGAGCGGAGAGAGTAGAGCAAGCAGCTAAAGGAGGCCACGTGGAGAAGGCCAGGAGAAGCAGCCAAGATGGCGGAGTGCTGAGTGAGATGCCAGTTTGTGTAGAGTTTGTATCTGGGATAAGGAAGAAGATGGGGAACTGAGGAGAGTAAGTCTGGTGAGCTAGAAACCTTTGATTCTAGGAAACTTGGATAAGTCAGTGGCTTTGTGAGCACTGAGTGTGACTGGGTTTTGGAGCCCAGTGTGTATTTTTACTTGCCCGCCGGGTGCAAGGTAGGATTAAAGGCTATGGCCCACCAGTTTTTGGCTCCGCTGTTTCTTTGCCGACTGTCCGAATCCAATGTGAACCTGCATGGGCCAGAAGGCTGCTGTGATGGTGGCTCTGGCCCTGCCTGCTGGCTTTACAACCGGGCATCCACAGGTGCCTCATTTTACCTATGTAACTGGTGTTTTCAAGAAAGCTGGCTTTTCAGTTAAGAGGCTGTTGGGCAAAAGAGTTTGTAAAATTTGTATTTTCTGAGTTGCTCACTTTTATTGTTAAAAATGGGTGCCCAGATATGTGATCTGTGAAACTGCTAATTACCTTCCTGCTTGGGAAGGGGCTTTATTATGCTAATGTGTGCTGGAGGAGGGGTTTTGAGACAAAAAGTTTTGAAAGAAGAAGGAGAAAGGAGAGGAAGGGGGTCATGTTTTTGTAGAGTGAGAGCAGGGAGGAAGTGTGGTGAGGAGAAGCAGCAGCCAAGATGGCAGGGTGCTGAAGGAGACGCCAGTTTGTGCCGAGTATAAGAAGCCATGTTGGCAGATGGGGAACCAGAGGTGACTTAGACTGGTGGGGGGCCTTTGATTCTAGAAAAAACCAGAAAAGATTCTCCCAGTTGTGAGTGCGTTTTGGTGACTTCTGTGTGTTTGTTTTTACTTGCCAGGCAGTTGCAAAGCTAGAATAGAGGAATGGCCCACCATTTTTTGGCTCCGCTGTTTCTTTACCGTCTGTCCGAATCTAATGGGAACCTGCACGTGCCTGGCAGCGGCGGCGGTGATGGCTGTGGCTACTGGACGTACAGAGGCATCTTAGCCAACAGCCCTGGTTCATTGTGTTCAATGATGTTCTTCCTTCTGTCTCCCCCTCTCCATCACCACCATCCATCCTCCTGTCTCTTTTTCGAAACAACACACAATAAATGAGTGCCTAAGATGGGCGTGATTCCAAAAATTAAAAAGGTAAGCAAAACCGACATAGATAATGATTAAACCAATGGGTGCATACTGATAAGATTTTAAAACTTTAACAAATTGCTTTCATATAGTAAAAGTGCACAAAATTTATGTATAAGCTCAATGAATTACTCATAAATTATGAACTTTCATAATTGGTAGGAAGCTTATTCAGGAATTATAAAACTTTTACCCATGAACACAGTATCCCAAATAAAATAAGCAGACTTTGGCTGGAAATTCAGCTTGAAGGCCATTACTGAGCTATCTGTGAGTTGTTGGGTGAGAGCAGGATGGATCAAGTGCGGCCTGTGTGTGGGTCAGCACTACTTCTGGGTGGCCCAGGAGCTAAGGATGGTTTTTATATTTTTAAAGGGTTTAACACAAAGTAGAAGAAGAAAAAAGAGAAGGAGGAGAAGAAGGAACAGAGACTCTATGTGGACTGTAAAGTTTCAAATATTTACTTTCAGGCCCCTTACAGAAGACAATCGTTGACCAAACGTTTGTTGACCCTGGAGCGGAGGAAAGAAAGCTCAGCGGAAGCCGAGTGACTGCTCCCTCCCTTCGCTCTCTAGCCCAGGCAGCCGAAGTGTCAACAGGTTCTCTGACTGGCACGAACAGGTTGCTCAATCAGAAAAGGGTTTAAATTTTTACTAGCTTAAGTCAGTCCCATCTAGTGAAATTAAGTACAAGGAAGAGTTTGTTGACACACTGCCCGAACCACTGTCAGAGGTTGTGACCTCAAACTTGATAGGAACTTCATTTTTCAGAAGTATAGGAATGGTGATGGCTATGTTTAACTATGTTCAAGGCTACAGGTGTGTGTGGAAGACCTTGCCAGAGACATTGTCATCATCTACTGGTGTGGGTATCCCCTGGGACCTTTGCAGCCCCTGCGGGGAGAGGTGGAAGCAGGGAATGGAGGTTTGGGGCTGTGACTCAGCAGTTTCCAACCATACAATCTACCCTTCCTTCTCTCTCCAGGTAATCCCCGTGCTTCTTCCTCCAGCCTCTCCCAGCTCGGAGTGTGCTTCAGCCATCAACATCCTACTCTTCAGAGGGGAATTCAGGCTCAAATCAGGCCAGTCGGGGTGTGGTTACTGGATACGGGACAGCTTAGGAGTTGCTAGGCAGTGCTGATTTTAGAATTGTCACTGTGGCTTGGGTTGGTCATGTTGTTGGATCAACTGAGGTTACAGGCATAGAGATAAGGGGGAAGTCTTAGATGAAGAGTGTAATAGCACTTCCTCACCCGCTTTTACAGGCTGTGGTGGAAAAGCACATCGCTCAGTTTTAAGCATAAGTTAACCAGGTCAAAGGCTGCCTATTGACTTTCTTGCATCTTTAACTAGACTTTTCTCTCACATGTTGCGCTCGTCACTTTGACCTCTTTCACGTGTGCCACATGTTTCTTGCTCTGCCTGACAATGTACCCTACGGACAGGGTCAGACTGAGTCGTTGTGGTTTTTGTTTGTTTGTTTGTTTGTTTGTTTTACAGAGACAGAGAGAGAGAGTCAGAGAGAGGGATAGATAGGGACAGACAGACAGGAACGGAGAGAGATGAGAAGCATCAATCATTAGTTTTTCGTTGTGACACCTTAGTTGTTCATTGATTGCTTTCTCATATGCGCCTTTACCGTGGGCCTTCAGCAGACCGAGTAACCCCCCTTGCTCGAGCCAGCGACCTTGGGTCCAAACTGGTGAGCTTTGCTCAAACCAGATGAGCCCGTGCTCAAGCTGGCGACCTCGGGGTCACGAACCTGGGTCCTCTGCATCCCAGTCCTATGCTCTAGCCACTGCGCCACTGTCTGGTCAGGCCCGAATCATTTTTTATGGTTTAAGATGGCACTCATTCTAGTATAAATGCAGCATTGTGAAAAT
This sequence comes from Saccopteryx leptura, assembly GCF_036850995.1. NCBI lineage: Eukaryota > Metazoa > Chordata > Mammalia > Chiroptera > Emballonuridae > Saccopteryx > Saccopteryx leptura. The sequence goes on along the minus strand of NC_089503.1, from coordinate 367,443,368 downwards.
CTCACAACTTCTTCTAGATTAAGTAGGAGCAAAACGGTAAAAAAAAAAAAAAAAATCTTTCCACAGTTATTAGTGGGTGATATTGAGCAAGCTTCTGAATGCATTTTTTTCTTATCTATAAAGCAGGCATTTAATTAATGGAATAATTTCTTGACTATGTCGGTATTGTAGGAATTCAGGCTGAAAATCCTAAATGCTTCGTGGAGGGGATTAAGGAAAATACAATATAAAGAACAAGAACAAGAACAACCACAACAAAATACCCTCTTTTACTCTGCCAATGGTACATTTATAAACTAGTCAAACAAGAAGTGATTTGATTAAAACGAATACGTAAATATAGAGGCTCTGTGAGTAAACAGCTGTGCTGAAGCCACCGTGCCCAGGGCACCGGTGCTGCTCGTTCACAGGCGCAGGCCCGGCCAACCAGCCAGCGGGGCTCAGCCCTGACTGTGTGTTCCTGAAACGGTCCCTGACTCACCTTTCCCACTCTGCTGGAACTCCCTGTGTCCAGGGGCTGCTTCTTGCCATTTTCTTTTTCAATAACTTTAAGCTCATTTGCCTGGCTTTTTAGTAAGCACTCAAAGTGTTGGGATAGATGGATGAATGGATGGGAGGACTGAATATTCAAGGTTGGATGAACTGTTTGTTCTATCGTTATGTGTTGATTTGATCTGAATGACATACCATGATGAACTCGCTGGTGTGCTGTGCGATCCGTCCGTATTTTAACCAGTGCACGCAGGTCTGCCATCGACTACTCGGTGTCCTGTGGCGTTCTCTCAGCCTCTGTTCTCTCTACTCAGATTATTATCTTTAAGATGGAAAAGCACAACAACCTGGATGGACATTACACTAAGCGAAATAAGTCAGACGGGGAAAGACAAATATTGTGTGATCTCACTTGTGGAATTTAAAGGGGGAAAAACAAGGTCATAGATCCAGAGCCCAGACTGGTGGATGCCAGGACTGGGGGTGGGGGGAGAAATGGGCAAAGAAGGTCAAAAGGTACAAACTTGCAGTGATAAGTTGTGGGATGTAATGTACAGCATGGTGACTATAGTGAATAGTGCTGTATTATATATTTAAAAGTTGCATGGAGAGTATATTTCAGAAGTTCTCATCACAAAACAATCTTTTTGGTAGCTTATATAACAAATGTTAACTAGAATTGTGGTAATCATTTTGCAATATATACAAATACCGAATCATTGTTGTATACCTGAAATTACTATATTATATTTCAATTGTACCTCAATAAAAAAAAAGTGTGGAAAAAAAAGTATAGTGGATGATAAAAAAAAAAGTCTAAAAGTGAGTGTTATTGAAGATTTTTCTTTATTCTGTATTTTCTGTGTTCTTCACATACTCAAGTGCTTATGATTTTAGGTTTCCGGAAATGGAGCTAGTTACTTTTTAGTTAATTAAATCCTAAACGCAACACTACAACTCTTACCAGGGTGCATCAGGATTTTAAATGCTGCTTCATGAATTTAAGTACAGTTTTTAGTCATTAGCTTACCTATGAGAACTGTTGAAATGCTTTGGTATAAGGTTTTCCTGTTCTGTTTTGTTTGCGTGGTGATTTCATTCTGGAGTAAGCTTCTGTTCCTCTCCAGCCAGCTGCTCTGACCTTTCCCCAATATTCCCCGCATGGACAGCTTCCCATCCTCGTCTCCCATGCAGATCCTTAGTTTTTAACCTTGACCATTGGAGCTGGAGTAAAACTTTTCAGACACTGTTAATATATCAAAGTAAACAGAGTGTTGACAAATAGAGGCAGTGTCCGGACCTAATGCTGACCACATAGCAGATCCTATCTTCTCTTCGACAAATACAACCAAGAGCAAAATGTGGTTCATGGCATGCCCGGGGCCCAAAAATAGAAAAAGGAGACGGTTATTAAACAGACGGTTATCATCTGCTTCACAAGGCAAACAAAAGCACTAACGTGAAAGCAAACTGAGGAGGAAATGCATGCGTTCAAAGGCAAAGGGTTCTTGCTGCAGACCAAACAGGGAGGAGAGACTGGGCTGGGGGAGTGGGAAACAGTCAGCAGTGGAGGACAGGAAGTAGGGGAAATGAAGACTTTTCTTTCCCTTCGCAAGCATGGGGCCACTTTACCTTCCGTTATGGTCAATGTGTAGAACAGAGGTCGGGAACCTATGGCTCACGAGCCAGATGTGGCTCTTTTGAAGGCTGCACCTGGCTCGCAGACAAATCTTTAATAAAAAAAAAATAGTAACGTTAACAATATAAAACATTCTCATGTATTACAATCCATTCATTTCCTACCACTCATGTTCATGGTTGCGGGTGGCTGGAGCCAATCACAGCTGTCCTCTGGGACAACACTAAATTTTTATTGGATAATGCATAACATGCGGGTCATTGTATGGCTCTCATGGAATTACATTTTAAAATATGTGGCATTCATGGCTCTCTCAGCCAAAAAGTTTCCCGACCCCTGCTGTAGAACAAAACATGGATTGTTTCTTTGTGGCCTTATAGGAAAGTGGTCATTCATTCATTCATTCGTTCTTCAACAAGTGTTCATGGAACGCTGACCACGGGCCAGGTAATGCTCTTAGGTGCTCGGGATAGACACATCAGTGAAAAACAAAAACAGAAACAAAGAGGCTTGCCCTTGTGCAGTTTACGTTTTAACAAGTGGAGATGCTAAATGCACACAATGCATGCAGTAAATAAGGAATTCTATAGGAAATAGAAGGTGATAAGTGTTAGGGAAAAATAAGAAAAATTAGAACAAGGAATCAAGACTGGGAGGTTGGGGGCATGGTCAGGACATGATCAAGCCCCGCCAGGGTGCCCAGGGTCAGTGGGCGTCCTGGAGAAGAAGGATTTGAGCAAGGACTTGAAGGAAGTAAGCGATTCAGCCACGTGGCTAAGTGAGGAAAGAGCATTTCAGGGAAGCAGCCATGAAAATGCCTTGGGTAGGGAGCATGGCTAGAGGGGCAAAGGCAGCAAGGAGGTCAGTATGGGGGAGGCGGAGCGAGAGAGGGAGGCGACAGGAAAGGAGGCAAATCTGAAACAGAACAGGGTTCAGTGTACTCCTTCTATTCCATGCCCCCCCCCCCCCAACTTCTAAAACCTTTCTACCTTCCCTCTGGAGTTCACAATCTATTATCACAAAATGTACCGTATCTCCCCATGTATAACATGTACCTGTTTTTGAAAAATTTGGAGTCTAAGAACGGGGTGCGTCTTACACAGTGGTTGCTGACTTTTTACTTGCATTTTCTGTTTTTCCGCTCATTGTTGAAGACTGATTCGTCCTCAGACAGAGATGAAGACAAGCTGATGGATGGGAGTTTTGACAGTGATGAGGAAGTTGTATGAATTTTATGATGAATAAAACTTGAGTTCAATAACTTTATGTAATACATTTTTTTTCAAATTTTAGGCCCCCAAATAAGGTGTGTCTTATAAATGGTAGCATCTTCTATATGAGGAAATACGGTACTTACAATACCAGACTCTAAATGGTTTCTTTGCCTTCTTGTTCCAAGGTAGAATCTACTTCTTTAGTAACCCTGGTGGGGGTTGGAGGGAGTCCTCATGCTGCCAGGGGTGGGGGATGTCTCGGATATTCTCACGGGCAAACAGCTTTCCATCCTTTTAGACTCAATTTATACAATGGCTTGTTCTCATTAATTTTTTTTCAAAATGGTATGTGGGCCCTGGCTGGTAGCTATGTTGTTTAGAGTCAGGGTATATACAGAAACAGATTGATATTTCTGTCTCTTCTCTCTTTCTCTTCCTCACTCTCTGAAATCAATAAGTAAAAAAATATTTTTTAAAAAATGGTGTTTGGAAACAAAATTTGAACTCAGGTTCTTGCTGTGCCAGTTAGTTGTGACTTTGACAAGACTTTTAATGACTTTTATCTTCAGAGTTATTCCTTGTGAAATAGGGATAATAAAAACCCAGCTTTCGAATTTGTAATGAAGGTAGAACATGGCAACATCTCTGAGAGTGCTTTCTGAACTACGCAAGGGTGAACTTGGGTACCTTGTGTGGCTCACGTGGTCATTGGCCAACTATGGTGTTCACTCTCAATCTATGTGATCAAGCCTGCTCACTGTGAATACCTGAGATTCTCTACCCGAGGGCCTTGTTCTGGTCCTTGGAATGTGCTCAGCAGCACATGGGACAAGCCAGAGTGCCAGATTTAACACCCCCAGAAAGAGCTCTGAACCAATGGTGGATAGAAGTTGTGAATAAATACCCAGCCTCCCAGCCCTTGGTTGGGACAAGTCAGAGCTATGCTGTGTTCTGTCTATGCCTTCAGACAGAGTCTATGCCTGTAACTGTGCTCCGTGGGGCCTGTGACAATGGACTTGATAATACCTTTTATGAGCTTCCTTCCTTTTCCCATTTTTATTTCCTTACTCCCTTTCTGATGTTTCCAAGGGTTACCTTCAAAGTAAGTGGCAGAACTAAAACTTGAACTCAGCCAGTCTGTAGTCAAAGTTTATGCCTTTAATCACTAAATTATAATGCCAGCGATACTGCTTCAACTATTGTTTCAGATAAACGGGTATATGTGTAACTGGCTTTACCTGCTTGATGAATTTAAGTACAATCAATCACATTCTTTTAGATTTTCATACTGAGTTTAAGATCGTTGGGGAACCTCAGCTGTCAGATTAACAGGAAATCTAATCGTCCCCCTTTCAGGTTCCTATGAATTATTGAAAAAAGCTCCCTAGCATCGCAGTACTACTGAAGTCTGAAAGGGACCTTTGTCTGACTTCCATAAATGATACAGCAGCTGGTGCCACTCTTCCTTCCCCACCCGCAGCCCCTGGACACTAGGAGGTGTGGCTAGCTCTTGGGTCAGCCATTCGACAGTGTCTGCATGCTGAGAGGTACATATTACTCAGACTTGAAAAACTTGGTTTTTAAATGCTGTCCAAGAATATCTCAAATATGGTTCCTTGACTGTCTCTTTACAAAAAACTTAAAACCAGTAAGAGAACTTTCTAACCATTGAATTAACTCCCCATTTCCCTTTTCCCCAGCCCCTGGCAACCACCCCTCTCCTCTCTGTCCCCATGAATTTGGCTACTTGAAGGTGCAGCATATAAGAGGAATCTTACGGTATATTCTTTTGTGATTGGGTTATTTTCACATAAGAAACCTTATGTCCTCAAGGTTTCTCTATGTTGTAGCATGTGTCTGATTTTTTTCTTTTTCTTTTTAAGGCTGAATTTTACCTATTGTGTGTCTATACTACATTTTGTTTATTTATGGACACTTAGGCTGTTTCCACCTTTTGGCTATTGTGCATAATGTTGTTATGACTATGATTGTACTGTTATCTCTTTGAGACCCTGTTTTCAACTCTTTGGGGTGTGTATCCAGAAGTAGAATTGCTGGATTATATGGGAATTCTATCTTTGATATTTTTGAGGAACGGCCGTACTGTTTTCTACAGTAGCTGTACCATTTTTACCAACAGGACATCTATTTGATTGTTAAACATTATAACTTATATGAAGTAAGTTAATTCACATAATTTTTTTCTAATTCACTAGGTGTTATATTTACTTGAATTAAACCTTGTATTGACTAAAAATAAATATACTGTAAATCTATGCGTAAAATTATGTTTCAGAAACATGACATCTAAAAACCAAGTGATGAAATGGTCAGAAAAAGAAGAAAGAATGAATGCAGAAATGGGTTGAAATGACATGGGGCAGTTACAAAGTTGGCTAGAAAACACAGCATTTCAACCACTGAAAATAATTGAGTCTCTAGTAGGGACATTATTAAAATAGAACAATCAGTAAATTTTGAGTTACCTGGAGAATTATTGTTAGAATGAAGACAAAACTGAAGAAAATGTTAGAGATTTTAGTAACTAGTAAACAATAATATGCATAAGAAAAGGCCATTTCTTATGGCATTAAATATAAAATACATTTTGATGACATTCCATTGTGGCCACCTATTACCAATAAAAGAAAAATTATTTTAATAGAATAAAGACCAAACTCGGGATAAGACACAGATCATAGAGAATCTATTTCACTTGATGGCTGAAGATTTCAAAAGATGTTTGTTTATGTTCTAAAGGCAACCAAGTTCACTGTGATCAGCTTGTTTATTCTTAAGATTCTTTGTCCTGATTTTGTTTTTCATGCATATCTCTTAGCAATAATACAACAAAATTAGACATTTACAATTCAAAACAGGTTTTAAAGAATTTTAACTACTTTGGGGGCCCGAGAAATTTCATGTTTCATCATGATGCTTTCTAAAATGTAAGTATTCAAACTGACAGTTTAATAGATGATGCTTTGCAGAAGAAAATAAAATTAAAAAAACAAACAGTGGAATATTTTTGCAAGTGCTTTTAGATATTATTAGGTTTTGGTGCATAAACAATTTACTTCTTAGAAAATGACAAAAAATTATTGGAAGTGCAGATGCTGGAATGTTTCTAAACTTAGTTGAACTTATAGATCATTACTGTCAATAGAGCTAACCATATAAGCTAATCATTAAAAGGGATCCATGACTTATTTGTCTAATGAATTTCAAAACAAATTAGTTATGCTACTAGAAAATTATAGTAAAAATGAAATGCTATTGAAAAAAAGCAAAATACTTTATTTTGACTTTATACCAGATGTAGCCTATTGCGGATAGGTGTGTCAGATTATTAGATATGTTCACATTAAGAATAATCTTATAACAATACCTGGTCTGTGGTGGCATAGTGGATAAAGCATCGACCTGGAATGCAGAGGTCACTTGTTCGAAACCCTGGGCTTGCCCGGTCAAGGCATATATAGGAGCAACTACTCCAAATTCATACTTCCCATTCCTCATCCTCTTTCTCTCTCACTCTCTCTCCTCCTCCTAAAACAATCAATCAATCAAAAAAATCTAAATGCAGTGGATAGAGCGTTGGTTTGGGACACTGAGAACCAAGGTCACCTGAAACCTGGAGGTCGCCAGCTTGAGCGTGTGCTCATCAGCTTGAACACGGGCTCACCAGTTTGAATGCAGGGTTGCTGGCTTGACCGTGGGATCATAGACATGACCCCATGATCACTGGCTTGAGCCCAAGGTTGCTGACTTGAGCAAGAGGTCACTGGCTCAGGTGAATCTACCCCCACCCCCCAGTCAAGGCACATATGAGAAAGCAATCAATGAACAACTAAGGTGCTGCAACTATGAGTTAATGCTTCTCATCTCTCTCCCTTCCTGTCTGTCTGTCTATTTCTCTCTCAATAATAATAATAATAATAATAATAATAATAATAATGTCATAACAAGAACCATATGATTTCACTCATATGTGGATATAAAAGAGCAAACAATACATGGAGAAACAAAATAAACTCATGAACCCAGACACCAGTATGGTGGTTACCAGAGGGGTGGGTGGTGGGGGGTGATGAAGAGGGTAAAGAAAGTCAAATATACGGTAAAGGAAGAAGATTAGCCTTTAGGTGGTGAGCATACAATATAATATATAGATAATGTACCTTACAATTGACACCTAAAACTTATATAACGTTATTAACCAATGTTACCCCAATATATTTGATTTTTTAAAAAGAATAATGTCATCAATGAAGGAAAGTTATATTTACTTTATTGAAATAAAAAATCTTGATATGGCCTAACTTGTAAAATTATTAATAAATTTTAAAAATGATATTAATATAAAAATGCTCATGGAATATGATAATGGAGCAAAGGTGGCTGGTGTATACAAGAGTGCATAAACCATTATTTCCTCTCTAAGTTGATTATGCCAGATTTCTGCAGTACTCAGCTCATAATCTTAATTTAATATACAAAACTATTAACTCTGTCGTTTGAAATATAAACAGTTTTTGGTATTGTACATAGCATCTGTCCATATTTTGTGAGTTCAAGGAATAGATAAAACATTATTATGTCTGGTCTAAGAATTCTGTTAGAGGTACGTTACCTCATTGGCATCATGATCAACTACAGATAAGTACTTCTTCAGCTACGGTCTGAAACATCAGTCATATAAAAGGATTCCAGAGACAAGGACACTGGTTTAAATCTAGTATAGAATCCCTTGTAGAAATTGTTCACTCTGAATTCCTTTTTATCTTTGATTTTTGTGTTCTCCTCTTTGCTCTACCTTTAAAAAATTTTTTTTAAAAATTTATTCATTTTTAGAGAGAGAGGAGAGAGAGAAGGGGGAAGGAGCAGGAAGCATCAACTCCCATATGTGCCTTGACCAGGCAAGCTCAGAGTTTGAACCAGCAACCTCAGCATTCCAGGTGGACACTTCATCCACTGCACCACCACAGGTCAGGTTACCTTTTTTTTTTTTTTATGGCCTATAATCTATTTGTTTATAGGGTCTAAATCAGTGGTAGTCAACCTGATCCCTACCGCCCACTAGTGAGCATTCCAGCTTTCATGGTGGGCGGTAGCGAAGCAACCAAAGTATAAATAAAAAGATAGATTTAACTATAGTAAGTTGTTTTATAAAGATTTATTCTGTCAAACTTAGTGAAAATCCGACATAAAGTACTTGGTAAGTAATTATTATTATATGCTTTAACTTCCTGTAACTCTGCTTTATAAATTTTGTAAAGTAAAGTTACTTCCCTACTTTATAAATCACAATTACTGTGGAACCGGTGCGCAGTTAGAAAATTTTACTACTAACAGAGATACAAAAGTGGGCAGTAGGTATGAAAAGGTTGACTACCCCTGGTCTAAATGTTCCTTGCAAGCAATAGGCCTGAGATGTTAATTGGGTTCTCCAGAATTGCCCAACTCCACCGAGGCTGAGAGCTTAAGAGAGTCTTTTGAATGCATGTTTTCTTAAGGTTGGGCTTAATTACTTTTAGTAAAATCTTGGCATAGGGACAGCCATATTCTGGGTGCATGTCAGAGCAAAGGCTTCTAGTCTTTGGAAGTTTTTGTCCACATCTCAATTATGTTTTCCATTATCCTCTTAGCAAGCTGGCTGGGTTTCTAAATCACATAGAGTTCTCTCTTAGACTTTGTATATTCTGAGAGGTGTTTACCTCCTAAGTGACTAACAGTGGCAATTATTAGTCTATGTTTTTCTATTCCATTTCACAGATAGATTATGTGAACCCTTTTCTAGAGGATTATGATAACTCAGGGTTGGAGAAAGCTTTAGGGCTTTGCTAATCAAATTGCTGCCCATCAATCAGCATTTGCGTCACTTGTAAGTCTGGGAGGAATGCAGAATCTTGGACCCACCCCAGGCCTACTGAAACAGAAGGCACATTTTACCTGCCCTCCTACCCCGGTCAATGTGCACACTAAAATCAGAGGAGTGCTGTTGTAACTGCCATTTAGCTTAATCTCTTACCTGGTTTTCAATTTTGCCACCACAGCCCTGCCAAGAGCTCAGTTAAGGTTAATTTGTTGTGTTTTTGTACTTAAACATTATTTCTACACTACTTGTATAATACAATGCTTATACAACATAATATGGCTATTGAACAAGATAGTACGATGAATATTTTGGCTACCATTTAGCATGTAAATATGTTTTGGCAGAATTTTAATAAGCTCACAAAGTATTCAGAGGGGTTATAGATATCATCTGTATTCCAATGCTGAGGATTATGTACCTAAACATTTTCAGATAGAGGATCATCTCAGAGTAACAAAGAAAAGCCAAGGATTTGTGTACAAGTGTTGTATGCTTATCCTTGTGACATCCTGTGACGGTACTGCGAAAGGCAAATATTAAGTCATACTGGTCAGTGATATTTCTGGGACTAGTTTAGTATTTAAATACATGTAATGTTTACAATTTAGAAATAACTCTTGGTGCTTTATCCTAAGTGACTGATTTATATAAATGGCTTAAATTACTCATATTTAAACAACATATTTATCTGCTCTTAGTCCAGGATTTTATAATTTCAGTATTCTTTTCAGAATTTAAACATTTTGATTTATTAAATCTTTAATTTAAAGTTATTATGTGATTGCCCTTTGCTTTCAGTCAAACTGTGTATTTACATTGAGGTCATCTTTGTAAGTATGGTTCCACGATCTCCCATTCAAACTATTGGACCCCACAGTCTTTAGGAACAGAGAACTCTTCTATTTAAAAGAGACTACTTATTATGTAGTATTCCAAGTAAGATCTCCGGTAGCACCCCTTAATCAAACATCTATTAATATATTTATATATTTTGAGAGAGAGAGAGAGAGAGACAGGGACTGACAGACAGGAAGGGAGAGAGATGAGAAGCATCAACTCATAGTTGCAGCACCTTAATTGTTCATTGATTGCTTTCTCATATGTACCTTGACGGGGAAGGGGGAGGTGCTGCAGCTGAGCCATTTACCCCTTGCTCAAGCCAGTGACCTTAAGCCAGTAACCTTGGGCTTCAAGTCAGTGACCTTTAGGCTCAAGCCAGCAACCATGGGGTCATGTCTATGATCCCACGCTCAAGCGCTGGAGTTTTTGTTTATCATGTTTTTACATTTTGCAATTGTGGCTAAAAAAAATAAAGGTAAACTAAATCTGGTAATAGTAACAAAATGAAAAGAAAATTTGGGAAAGCTTTAGTTCACCTTTTTCTTGCAAACAGGAAGAACTTAGCAAAAATTAATGTGAATAGGTGTTTATTCAAAGCTAAGATTTCTCGATATAGTTAGTTCCTAACTTTCTCAATATGTAAATAATCAGCATAGTCATAGTATATGAGGCTGAGCCTGACCCTATACCTGCTGATGCCCGTTCTCATCACTTCTTTCTAAAAGAGCCTAATTTTACCCAATGTGCCAAACGAGAAATATTTGCTTCACCATATTGTCAGGCAGCTAGAGGGACCAGGGGACCCTGTGGTGTCCTGTGAGATGTAAGTGGAGGTTTTCTGGGAAAGCCTTTGTTTTCCTGTCACGGTTCAGCCCTTTTCCTTCTTCTCCCTGCCTAGACTAAATGCACTTAACACCTGGAAGTGCGGGCAACAGCTTTGCAACAAAGAAGTAACAAGCATGAAGACAAAAGCCTCATTCTCAGGTTGGTGGAAGTAGAAAACAGAAAAAGCCTTTTGAGCCTCCTTGTCTGCCCCAGAGTTTCTACTGCACAGGGCAAGCTTATTACTGAACCTACTGTTTTTGAGTTTCTGTTGTTTGTAGCCAAACACATTTTTAAATGCTACACTATGTCACAACCTTTTTTCTCTCATTTATTCTTTTTTTTATTCATTTTTTTTTTTAGAGAGAGGAAAGAGACAGAGAGAGAAAGAGGGGTAAAAGCAGGAAGCACCAACTCATAGTAGTAGCTTCCTGTATGTGTGGCAAGCCTGGGGTTTTGAACTGGCGACCTCAGTGTTCCAGGTCAACGCTTTACCAGTGCACCACCATGGTCAGGCTGTCGTTTATTCTTATATACAATAAATTGACTCTGCCTACATGCACTCCCAGGCATGGTAATTACAGCTCAGTCCCATGTCCATTCCCATTATTACTTACCTTACCAATTAGGAACACCTTTAATTTGTGTTAGTTTCAAGGTTACTTTTAATCTGTGAAGAATTCCTGCATAATGCTTCTTCTCTCCTGTTGTGTGCCACTCTGCTCTTAAATATTAACTCAGGTAAAACAATGCCCTTTTTCCTCTAATATAAATCACCATCAAGCAAATAACTAGAAGTTGAGACAAAGTTTAGATTTATTTAAAAAATCTTTTTCTAAATAACTTTAGATTTAAAAATTTAATTGACAAATGGTGGTGAAAAGCGACTTGACTTAGGGTGGTGAACATACAATACAATATACAGATGATGTATTACAGAATTGTACACCTGAAACATAAAATTTTATTAACCAATGTCATCTCAATAAATTCATTAAGAAAGTAAAAAAAAAATAATAATAAGACAATAATAATAAGTCCTTTTCCTGGACTCCTGCTCCCTGTGACAGCTCCTAACAGACTGAACTGTGGTTGGGTTGCATTTTTCAGGGATTTGGCATGGTGATGGGGCCAACTTGGACTTGGTGAACATGTTAAGGTCACTACTCTTTTATGGATTCTTGCTGTATTGGCCAAGAGTTTGCTTAAAGGCTTTTAATCACTAAAAAAAATAGAAGACGGGATAAAGAAGATGGGACACATATACACCATGGTATACTATTCAGCTAGAAGAAATGATGACATCGGATCACTTACAGCAGAATGGTGGAATCTTGATAACATTATGTGGAGTGAAATAAGTGAATCAGAAAAAAACAAGAACTGCAGGATTCCATACATTGGTGGGACATAAAAACGAGACTAAGAGACATGGACAGGAGTGGGGTGGTTACGGGGGGTGGGGGGAGAGGGAAGGAGGGAGAGGGGGAGGGGGAGGGGGAGGGGTACAAGGAAAGCTGGATAGAGGGTGACGGAGGACGATCTCTCTTTGGGTGATGGATATGCAACAGAACTAAATGACAAGATAACCTGGAAATGTTTTCTTTGAATATATGTACCCTGATTTATTGATGTCACCCCATTAAAATAAAAATTTATTTATAAAAATATATATATATATAGTGAAGTGGCATTTCTAACCAAGACCATAATAAGTTCAGCCTGTTCAAAATGCAGCATCTTCAGACTGTGTGAAGCAACATGAAATGAGAATAGAAGAATGAAATACTAGGGGAGGATAAAAAAGAAGTATTAAATTATTAGGTACTAAAAATACAATTAGAATTTTAAAAATCTGTATTATAAATGCTATAAAATTATACTGCAGTAGTAAAAATTCACATTTGTTTTCATTTTTTTCTGTTTTTTTTTATTTTTTATTTTTAGGCAACGTTAATAACAAAACTAGTTAATAATTGGTCAGTTGAGTATTCAATTCAGGTCCAATTAGTACTTTAGAATTCAATCCATTCTTTTGATTCCCTTTCAAATATGCTTGTTCTTTTCTCAAAATGTGCTGTTCTTACCTTACAGATTCTCTTCCTCTATTTGACATTTGAATTTTTTAGTTTTAAGGGTTTCTAAGAAGATTTTATTTATTGAGTTTAGAGAGAGAAGAGAGAGAAAAAGGCAGAGGTGGGGTGAGGAGCAGGAAGCATCAACTCCTTGCTTTTCTTATATGCCTTGACCAGGCAAGCCCAGGGTTTTGAACCGGCAACCTCAACATTCCAGGGCTATGCTTTATCCACTGTGCCACCATAGACCAGGCTTGAAATGTTTATTTTAAAGTTCCTTTTAGATTGTTCTACTGTGTATAGTTCATTGAGTGTGATTGCTCCTATCTGTGTGTGTCTGCTGACTCTCTCCGTGGCCTTCCATCTTCCACGAGCATATCTTCAAAGGTAATTATGACCTTTATTTAGAAGAACCTTCACTGGTTGGTTTCTTGTTGCCTTAGCTGAAACTCTGCTATAGATTGCAAATTTGTGTCTTCTTAAAGTTCACATGTTGAAATCCTAATCCCCAGTGTGATAGTATTGATATTTGGAGGTAGAGACTTTGGGGGTAATTCGGTCATAAGGATGGAGTCCTTGTGAATGGATTAGTGCCTTATAAAAAAAGGCCCCATTATGTAAAATTATAGTGAGAAGAGAACCATCTATGAACCAGGAAGAGAGCTTTCACCAGAAACTGAATCTGTCAATGCCTTGATCTTGAATTTCCCAGGCTCTATAACTGTGAAAAATAATTTTTTTTTTAAAAGCGACCCAGTGCATGGTATGCTGTGATAGCAGCCTGACCAGACAAAGATAGTCTCTGCAGTGTTCAACGTTCTGCATACACTTTTACCGCTGTCTCTTGGTTTGAGGATTTCGTACTGTGCAGAGAAAGATTGGGAGAATGTGGTACCCACCTGTGCAATGATAAAAGACGGTAAGTCCAAATTAGAGTTTGCAAGCTAGCAGTCCTCAGGCTATTCAGCCCTCAGACATGTTTTGTCTGTTCAATCCAGTGTTAGCCCATTCAATATTCAAAAACAAATTCAATCTATTGGCAATACTTCACCCTGAGACTACTCTTAAAATACGGACTTATAACAGCTTTGAAAATCAGAGGACCTTGAACACTGGGCCCATAGCCCTATATGACAACCTGGAGAGAAAGAGTAGCTCCCCTTAGACTCAGATGCCCTTCCTAGTTCTCAAGTCTCTTTTTGACTCCCAATGCCAAAACCTTCGTTTGTCAGTTAGCATCATGTTTGTGGTAGTGTGTTATTAGTTTTTGGAGACTTAAGAAGAAAGTGAATTATTTCTTGTAACTCTCTTTATTAAAAACAAGAAACCAAATGCAGATGAAGACAATAACATGTATAGAAACAAATAAGAGAGAATGAAGAATATCTTATGCAGTCAGTATTCAGACAAAATATGTTTCTTTTGAAAAAATACAATGGGGCCAGTTAACTCATTTTAATTATCAGCCTGGTGCCTATAGACACTTGAGTTTTTCTGCTGCTGGAAAGATGGCTCTAGAGTCCGAGTAACTCACAGGGCCTTGGGCAAATTAGAAAACTTCTGACCTCAATTTACAGTAATAATCTGTAAAATCAGAACAATAAAATTTCCTGATATAAAAATGAAAGAAACTGAGATTGGGGAGGAGAGCACTTTGGGAACTCTCAAGTGTTATTAAAATGTTAGTGTCATTTTACACATAGTATTAACACTTACGCTTCCCTAATTTTCTTTTTTATACCTCAGAACTTATTTCTTTGTGTGTGTTGTGTGACAGACACAGAGACAGAGAGAGGGACAGAGAGGAACAGATAGTCAGGAAGAGAGAGAGATGAGAAGCTTCAATTCTTTGTTGCGGCACCTTAGTTGTTCATTGATTGCTTTCTCATATGTGCCTTGACAGGGGAGCTACAACACAGTGAGTGACCCCTAACTCAAGCCAGTGACTTTAGGTTCAAGCCAGCGGCCTTTGGGCTCAAGCCAGTGACCATAGGGTCATATCTATGATCCCATGCTCAAGCCAGCGACCCTGCACTCAAGCTGCTGAGCCCATGCTCAAGCTGGTGACCTCAGGGTTTCAAACCTGGGTCTTCTGCCTCCCAGTCCGACACTCTATCCATTGTGCGACCGCCTGGTCAGGCCAGAAGTTATTTCTTAATACTTGTGAATGAATGTTTGTCTTGAGTTTTATATGAAAAATTCTCTTTGTCAAGAAGTTACTTGAGAGCAAGGGCCAAATCAAATAAAAGCTTATCAACAGCCTCCTTTAAAGACAGTCATGTTGTTGCTCCTCCTAACTATGCATCTAGTCTTCAAGAATGTCCCCTTACACTTTTGTGTGGTGCCCTCTATTTGGATCCCTGTAATTTATTTTGGTATACCTGTAACTTATTTTGATATATAGATTATGGCAGAAGTAACACTGTGTTACTTCTGAGGCTAGGTCAGGCGTGGCCAACAGTTTTTGGCCCCAGGCCAGATTAGAAAGAAAACTTTTTTCATGGGCCAGACGAAATATTAAAATTAAAAAATGTTAAATACAAAAACGATTCATTTAAGTAAACAAAATTTTATTATGTAATTTGTTTATGAATAAATGTAAGTAATTTAGTACAACAAATTAACAAAAAAACTAATGTGATGTGTTGAGGCACTTTGCATCGCCTGTTATTTTTTTAATATCTGGCTCTATACTTGTAGTAGCTATTCTTAACACAGCCTCCAAATGTAAATCATTCAATCTTGATCTTCTTGTATTTTTATTTAGATTCACTAAAGAAAGTTTGTTCACAAATATAAATTGAGCTGAAAATTACTAAATATTCCTTGGCAAATTATTTTAAATTTCCATATTTTCCATTATTCAATTGCACAGACGAGTACAAAAGTTGTAAATCTTTATAATAGATTTTATTTATTTATTTATTATTTTTTGTTTGTTTGTTTTTATTTTATTTTTTTTAATTTATTCATTTTTTAGAAAGGAGATAGAGAGGGAGAGGAGAGAGAGACAGAGACAGAGAAGGGGGAGGAGCAGGAAGCGTCAACTCCCATATGTGCCTTGACCAGGCAAGCCCAGGGTTTCGAACCGGCGACCTCAGCATTTCCAGGTCGATGCTTTATCCACTGCGCCACCACAGGTCAGGCCATTTTTTTTTAAAAATAAAGAAGTATTGTGAATCCATTCGACCAATTATTGGAAGTTAACCCTAGATTAGTCACATGCAGAATTCTTTTCTGCGTATCATTAACTTCTTAAATATCTCGATTTCCAATAATCAAAAACTCTTCTGCTTCTGAGTAGCTGAGATTTTAACTTTCATTGTTGTACAATGATTAGATATCGTTGTTTATGTATAATGATTTAAAAGTACCACTCATGTCATTTCCACAGTGCATCATGCGGAGAATATTAAAAATTTAATTGCGGGCCACATAAACTCATCCAGTTCACGGGCTGTATGTTGGCCATGCCTGGGCTAGGTCATGAGAAGCCCTGAGACTTTTGCCAGTGTTACAAAGTTTAGAAGGGGGAAGTCTTAGAAACCAGATAGGAAGTTTGACTACCATGATCCCGCCATTTTGTAAGGAAATTCAAGCCAACCATGTAGATAGGCTCTGTGGAGAGAAAGATGTTTGGCTAGCACCCAGCTGTTCTCACTGTCTCAGCTCAGACACCAGATATATGAGGGAAGAAATCGTCATCTCACTGCCAACTGCTGAGACAACCCAAGTGAGAATTTTCCTGAGGGGCCTAGTTAAACAATAAAATTATGAGAAAATAATAACTTTGTAAGCCACTAAGTTTTGAAGTACTTTGTTAGATAACAACAGATAACATGAATTCTATAAATATATTAATCTACAAAGGTAATAAGATCCAAATAAAGATACCAATAAAATATTTAAGACTAGACAAGATGATTCCAAAATTTACAAGGGAAAGTTAACTAGCAAAAATAACCAAAAATATTCTAAAAAAGACAAAAAGGACTATGGGGAATGATGCAGAGTGAAGATGGCTAGCTCTATCAGATATTAAAACTTTTTCTTTTCTCTTTTTTTTTTTAAATTTTATTTATTTATTTATTTATTTTTTACAGAGACAGAGAGTGAGTCAGAGAGAGGGATAGACAGGGACAGACAGACAGGAATGGAGAGAGATGAGAAGCATCAATCATCAGTTTTTCATTGCACGTTGCAACACCTTAGTTGTTCACTGATTGCTCTCCCATATGTGCCTTGACCGCGGGCCTTCAGCAGACCGAGTAACCCCCTGCTGGAGCCAGCGACCTTGGGTTCAAGCTGGTGGGCTTTTCCTCAAACCAGATGAGCCCACACTCAAGCTGGTGACCTCGGGGTCTCGAACCTGGGTCCTCCGCATCCCAGTCCGATGCTCTATCCACTGCGCCACCACCTGGTCAGGCTAAAACATTTTCTTATTAAAGTGAGAAGAGGGGAGATACAGAGACAGACTCCTACATGTGCCCCAACTAGGATCCACCCGGGAACCACCATTGGTGCTGATGCTCAGATCAACCAAGCTATCCTCAACGCCTGGGGCTGATGCTCAAACCAGTTTAGCCACTGGCTGTGAGAGAGGAAGAGAGAGAGAAGGAGAGGGAGGGAGGGAAAGAGAAGCAGATGATCGCTTCTCATGTCTGCCCTGACTGGGGATCGAGCCCAGGACGTCCTTATGCTGAGCCGACACTCTATCCACTGAGCCAATGGGCCAGGGCCAAAACATTTTAAAAGTTAATAATTAAAACAGTTTTATACTGGAAACTTCTGGAAGATAGAAACTCTAGATCAATAATGGGAGACAGAAACTCTGGAAATAGACTCAACACATATAGAATTTAGGATATGATAAATATGACATTTCAAGTTAAGAGGGGAAAAAGAGTTGTTTAATAAATGGCATTTTGTAAACATGAATGGTCATTTGGAAAGTGATAAAGTTCTATTCATACCTTACATCTTCTACCCAAATAAATTCCTGATGAATCAGACATTTAAACATAAAGGGGAAAAAAAACTATTGAAACACCAAAAGAATCCATGAAAGGCCCTTCTTTTATAACCTTTTAGTGAAAAGGTCAGACTCTATACAATAAAATTCAACCACATAAAAGTCTTTATGGCAAATACCACCATAAGGAAAGACAAAAAGATAAACAATAAACCAGGGAAAATGTTTACAAAACATTTCATAATTAAAGCCTAAATTTTCCTAATATGTAAGAAGCACTTCCAAAGTAATAAACCAACAAATAAGAAAATGAACAAAAAATGTAAAAAAATAGAACACACAAATGACTTTTTTTTTTTTTAATCAAATGAGAGGCAAAGAGGCAGAGAGACAGACTCCCGCAAGTACCCTGACCGGGGTCCACCTGGCAACCCTCCTCCGGGGTGATGTTCTGCCCATCTGGTGCTGCTGCTCCATGCTCAGCAACCGAGCCATTCCAGCACCTGAGGAGAGGCGGTGGAGCGAGCTGTCCTCCAGAGCCTGGTCCAGCTTGCTCACTCGAGCCATGGCTGTGGGGGGGAAGAGAGAGGGGGAGATGTGGAAAAGCAGATGGTCGCTTCTCCTGTGTGCCATGACTAGGAATCGAACCCGGGACTTCCATATTCTTGGCTGAAGCTCTGCTGCTGAACCAACCAGCCAGGGCCAGAAATGGCCCTTAAATAAATGAAAATATGCTCAATCTCATTCACAATAAGAGATATGCAAATTAGGTAGGCTCAGTGAAACCATTTTTCCTTATCAGATCGGCAAAGATCCAGAAGTTAACAATACCTTGCATGGGCAAAGGCATGAGAAAACAGGTCCCTGGAGTTTAGATTGGAATTTAAATAGAAACAACTTCTATGTTAATGGAATAATTTTTTAAATCTATAAAAATTGCAAATGTCCATGTCCTTTGACCCAGCAATTCCAATGTTAAGAATTTTTTTCCAAGCCCTGGCTAGATAGTTCAGTTGGTAGAGTGACGTCCCAGAGCAAAGCACAGAGGTTGTCAGACCTACTCACCAGTCAAGGCACATAGAGGACCAGCTCACTGTTCCTGTCCTTCTCTCTCCCAACCTCTCTCAAAACATTTTTTATGTTTAAAATGTAAAAAAAGAATTTTTTTCCAATAGACTTACTTCCATGTGCGAAATATCATCTCTAATAGATGTATTATAGCAAAGGGAAATAACTTAAATGTTTAGCAAATACTCTGCAACCGAGTGAAAATAGGGAAAGTCTTGAATAGGAAACAATATCCGTAATATCTTGTGTGTGTGTGTAAAGTGCAAGGTATGAAACATTGTGTATATAGTGTTGTTTAGAACTTGTGTGAGACGAGGAAAATGATGTATGCACATATGCATTTAAAAGTACCTGAATAGTCTGACGTGTGGTGGCGCAGTGTATAAAGCGGTGACTTAGAATGCCGAGGTCGCCTGTTCGAAATCCGGGGCTTGATATGCGAAGTTGATGCTTCCTGCTCCTCCCACCTTCTCTCTCTTTCTCTCCCCCTTTCTCTTCTCTACAAAATGTATATTTAAAGAAAAAAGTCTCTGAATAAATATTTCTCAGAGATGCTCAAGAAGCTGGTATCTTTGGTTGCCTTTGGTAGAGTAACTGAGTGGCTAGAGGTCGGAACTGGCAGAAAAAAACAAACAAACCTTCTTACCTTTTGAAAGTACAGTGTTTTAAAAAATTAAATAAAATGAAAAGGATATGTTCTACAGATGAAAATAATGTAGGTTTCAAGAACAGATAAAACAAGTTGTGGCGATAGAGGTCACAATACTATGACCTCTGTGGGGAGGCGCTGGGGAAGGGCAAGCGGCTGCCTTCCTGGAGGAGGAGGGCAGAGCTGTCCTCTGTCTTGAATTAATTAGATGGTGGTTACATAGGTAAATGCATGTGGAGAAATCCATCGGCTCCACATTCAACATTTGTGAACTTTACAATATGTACGGCACACCTCAATACGTTCCAACACGTAGCTAATTTGAACAATGGGAAAGGAAATCGATATACCCCAGGAGGGTATGCGGATCCTGACCCCGCCGGCAGTACTAAACCCGAGATGCACTATGTTTCTTCCTATATGTGCGTACCTATGTACAAAACACTGTAAACGGAGCTACCACCCAGGCGAACCGCTTTGCTTGTCTTATTCCTCACATCTTTGGAATGTTAAAACAGGCAAATTAACCTTTGGTCTGGGCCTAAAGCAGCACTGTGTCCCAAACAACCGTGTGTTATGACTAGGACGGAGAATTCAAGACATTCTTTAGAATCAGCCTCACGGTGTTACCTTATCTGCACCCACAGAAATCCCTTCCTCTTCTGTGTGATTGTTCCCTTCCCTCTCTCCTAAACGCCCCTTGCCTTCCTTCCTAACCAGAACATCGTTGGGATCCATGCCTGACTTTGTGCTGTCCTTTCCCTAATGGCTAATCTTCTGGATCTCAAATAAACACTTGTTGCCTCTCACTATGGCTTTTTATTTTTAAATGAACACCTGGGATAAAGTTTAGTTTATAAATTACACACAGTTAGAGATTAACAATGACTAATAAAAATAGAACAATGATAACAATATACTATAATAGAAGTCACATGACTGGCTTTGGGGGCATGATTAAGTAAGATTAAGGTTACTTGAACACAGGCACTGCGACACCACGACCTTCGGGGCGGGTAGTTATACAAAGGGATTACTCACGGTCAGGGCCGGGAGGAGCAGCATGGTGAGGAACAGTGTGAGATTTCATCATGTTATTCACAACAACATGCAATTTAAAACTTCTGAACTGCGTATTTCTGGAATTTTCCATTTAATATTTTCAGACTATAGTTGACCACTGATAACTCAAGTGGAGGAAAGTGAAGCCATATATACCATTCACAAAAATTAGAGGATATTTTCTCGCTTCATATTCATTTTGAAAATATCCCCTAATTTTTGTGAGCAGTCTATAATGGGGGGACTACTGTATACAGTAAAATTCTAATATTCTATTGTATAAACTCCTTAGTCTTTTAAAAAACTTTTATTGGTTGATGTTAGCAAGAGAGACAGGAACATCAATCTATTCTTATATGTGCTCCAACCAGGGACTGAACTGGCAACCTCTATACTTTAGGACGATGCTCTAACCACCCAAGCTTCTGGCCAGCGCCAACTCCTTATAGCAGGGGTCCCCAAACTTTTTACACAGGGGGCCAGTTCACTGTCCCTCAGACCATTGGAGGGCTGGACTATAAAAAAGACTATGAACAAATCCCTATGCACACTGCTGCGCTTTGTGGCGCCGCCACATATGTACTCCAGGAGCACAGGATGCCGGATGAATCCTGTGCTCCTCTCACTGACCACCAGTGAAAGAGGTGCCCCTTCTGGAAGTGTGGCGGGGGGCCGGATAAATGGCCTCGGGGCCACATGCGGCCCCGCGGGCCGTAGTTTCGGGACCCCTGCCTTATAGTGTTAAAGTTTTAACTGTTTCCCTTTATTTGGTTTTAAGTTTTTTAAAAAAGAGTTTGCATGTGAGGATGTGTGTGTATACATGTGAATATCAATGCAGAGGGAAGTTGTGGCCAATCGCTAGTGATTTTTATTATTTCTAATTAAAAATAACCCTTTATTGACCTCTGTGGGAGAGAGAGAAACTTTACCCTTCCAAGTTCTTCTGGCTGGTCTAATAGTTAAATCTACATGAGACAGATTAACAACAGAAAATAACCAAATTTACTTACGTACATAGGCATGAGGACCCCTGAACACGCGGGAGTCAGAAACCCTGCACACGCACAGGAGATCAGGGCCAGAGATTTACCATGATCTATACCTGGCATTCTGAGCTAAGAACGAAATCAAATTCCCAGGGGCTCCAGATGAGAAAAGGCCATTGCAGGATGATAAGAAGAGCAGATAGTAATTCGTTTTCTCTGCCATATACATAGGTCATAAAGTTTATCCCTGATCCTCGCTCATCATGGGCAAAGACCCTAATTTAAATTCTATGTAGTTGGGGATAAGGGGAGTGGCGAAGTGTCTCTTGAGCCCAAAGAGTCTTGGTTGCCTTTAGCTTAAAGATAATCTGCATGCCCCAGAAGCGTATCTTGGGGTGACATGTTCTGAACCCCTGTGCCTCACTTTAGTGCCCAGTTACCATTCTATCTTTCTACCCTCATGCTGTGTGTGGGTGGGAGGGTGGGTGGATGTACCTGGAGTCATGACTAAGTATATTCCTAGGTCTGAACAGGGCAAGTCACATGCTTTTAAGAATCTGATATTGGACTTTGTTCCCATATCAAATGAATTTCTAAACATTAGCTCAGTGCAGCGTTGAGTACTGTCCAATAAGTCAGCAAGAGCTTACATGTGAGCATGTGAACCAATCCAAATTCCTTGTGAAAGGGAACTTTGATCTTGACCAGATAGCTGCCTGCTTCCGCCACGCAGTCTTTTATCTTTGCTTTTGGTGTAACAAGTACGTTTTCCTCACATTGAGTATGTTTTCCTAGCAACAGTGGTGAGTTGTGACAAGGAAACATGTTTGGAGCAATGTTTGGGTCATAATGACATAATATCAGTAAGCAATGACAAAATACTATGATGTGCTGAGTCACTGTGATCTGGTGATTCTCTAATGAAAAGGATATGTGGAGAGTTTAGCTCTCTCTTTCTTTTGCTGAAGTAATTGTGGAGACACAGCCACATGATCACCTTTCAGTCACTAAAGCTCACATTTCAGGTGTTTCTCCCTCTTACAAAACAAAACAGCAAAGCACCTGGCAGGAGGGTCATGTCACTGGGGCAAGACGAGTTGGCCTGGCTGCCTCTGAGACTCTGGACTGGATTTGCCTGGGAACCTCAGGCAGGTGTGTGGAAGAGCTGGGCTTAATACTCAGGCATCAGGACACTGAGATTTAGGTTAATGAGCCAAGGAGAAGGAGAGAAAGGGAGAGTGCAGGGGGGAGGGGGAGAGACAGAGAGGGAGAGAGAGGGAAAGAGAGACAGAGAGACGGAGAGAGAGGAAGAGGGGGGGAGAGAGAGAGGGAGAGAGAGAGAGGGAGAGAGAGAGGGAGAGAGAGGGAGAGAGACAGTTTTGTGTCTGTATGTATCTCTATGTGTCTGTGTTTCTTATCCTCTCTGCTGGTTAAGAAACTTACTCGAAAAAAAATAAAAAAAAAAAAAAAATAAAAAAAAAAAAAAAGAAACTTACTTGAGGTTGAACTCAGTAGAGTATTTCAAGTTGCTTTAGAGAGAAATTACAAACAAATAATCTTTAGGAGCCAGACAGCCTTTTGGAATGCCAATAACAGAGCTCCAATTTAGTTGAGGTAAAGCCCCTCTTGGTAATAACAGCAAGGTCCCCAGCAAGATTGGTTGTTGTGGTAGAAGTGGTGGTGACAAGGGGGATAGAAGAATCAACTGAGATGGTCCTAGTGGCGACGGTGGAGTTAAAGTCATCGGGTAGCAGGATAATGCTAAGAATGTCAAGGAGCATCCATCACGAGAGAGCCAGGATCCTCTCTGCGGAAAAGAGGGCTGGGATGTTGGGAGTTCCTGGAAGTCTAAAGGAATCTCATGCCTCAGCAGAACAAATTTTCATTACCTTACATTTGTTACCCTTGTCATTTGAGCCATTAGGCACCAGACTTTGGTCGTCTCCTGTTCCATTGGGTTGGAAGTTCCTTGAGTGAAGGGACTAAACTGAATTCATTTCTGTATCCCTAGTGTTTAGTAAAAGTTTTTTTGTTGAATTAGTGAATAAATCCATCTACCATCTAATCTACCTTTTTTATTTTTTATTTATTTTTCTAGTGAGTGAGAAAGAGAGACACAGGGACAGACAGGAATGGAGGGAGACGAGAGGCATCAATTCGTAGTTGTGGCACCTTAGTTGTTCATTGGTTGCTGTCTCATATGTGCCTTGATGGGGTGGGGTGAGGGGCTGGAGGGGCTTGAGCCAAGCCACTGACCCCTTGCTCAAGCCAGTGAACATGGGGTCATGCTTATGATCCCATCCTCAAGCCAGCGACCTCAGGATTTTGAACCTGGGTCCTCAGCATCCCAGGCTAATGCTCTAGCCACTGCGCCACGGCTTGGTCAGGCTGAACACAGGGCTTTTTCTTAAACCCTTGGTGCTTTTCTTCTGACCTTGATCCAGTGGGCGATTTGCATACCCCTCTTTCATGCTTACTTAGTTGATTTAACATTGTTTTAAAAAAGAAATTCAAACCAAAAGCTTTCTCTCTTTTGAGATAGCCTCTTCTTCCTGACATCTGTGACCCTGAGCTAAACTGCATGTTTTAACCTATCTGGTGAATCAGTTAACGCTGACTTTATTTATTTCTTTATTTTAAAATTATTATTATTATTTCTTTAAGTGAGAGGAGGGAAGATAGTGAGACAGAGTCCCATATGCTCTGAGACAGGGTTCCACAAGGCAACTCTGTCTCGGGCTACTGTTCAAGTACTGAGCTATTTTTAGCAACTGAGGCTGATGTGCTCAGACCAACTGAGCTATCCTGAGTGCCTGTGGCCACACTCAAACCAATCGAGCCACTGGCTGTGGGAGGAGAAGAGAGAGAGGAGGGGGAGAGGGAAAAGGGGAGACGCAGATAGTCACTTCTCCCGTGTACCCTGACCGGGAATGGAACCTGGGACATCCATTCGCAAGGCCAGTGCTGTATCCACTGAGCCGCCAACCAGGGCCAGTGCTGACTTTTCACTGTCAGAAATGCTGTAAATCTTTCAGTTTTTGAGGCAAGCCCACAACTCTCTTCTCCCTATAGATCGACAACACCCCATTCCCTGTCCACTCCTGGCTCCTCATCTTTATCCTACTCAGAAGTCTCGTAACTCCACGTGGCTCCTTGGTTTTCTTTCTTTCTTTTTAGTTTTTTAATTTGTTTTTAATTTACTTACTTTAGAGAGAGAGGAAAGAAGGGAGAGGGGGGGGAGAGAGAGAGGGAGGAACATAGATCTGCTCCTGTACATGCCCCAACTGGGGATTTAACCAGCAACCTCTGCGCCTTGGGATGATGCTCCAACCAACCAAGCTATCTGGCCAGGGCTATTTAAAAATATATTTTTTTAATTTATTGACTTTAGGAGAGAGGAAGGAAGAGAGAGAGAGAGAGAGGAGAGAGAGAGAGAGAGAGAGAAAAGGAGAGAGGGCTCTTTTTTTTTTTTTTACAGAGACAGAGAGTGAGTCAGAGAGAGGGATAGACCAGGACAGACAGACAGAAACAGAGAGAGATGAGAAGCATCAATCATTAGTTTTCATTGCGCGTCGCAACACCTTAGTTGTTCATAGATTGCCCTCGCATATGTGCCTTGACCGTGGGCCTTCAGCAGATCGAGCAACCCCTTGCTGGAGCCAGCGACCTTGGGTTCAAGCTGGTGGGATTTTGCTCAAACCAGATG
The DNA here is from genome assembly GCF_036850995.1 of Saccopteryx leptura. Classification (NCBI taxonomy): domain Eukaryota; kingdom Metazoa; phylum Chordata; class Mammalia; order Chiroptera; family Emballonuridae; genus Saccopteryx; species Saccopteryx leptura. The sequence goes on along the minus strand of NC_089503.1, from coordinate 367,417,965 downwards.
AGCCCACACTCAAGCTGGTGACCTCGGGGTCTTGAACCTGGGTCCTCCGCATCCCAGTCCGACGCTCTATCCACTGCGCCACCGCCTGGTCAGGCAGAGAGCTCTTGGTTGTAAAGAAATTTACATCTTCAAGGACAAATACCTTCTTAAACTTTTGCTACTCTAACAGCTCTCTTAGGGTTGCGGGAACAGTGTTTTACTTGTGTTATTCTAATTTCTCTGCATGTATACCTCTTTACAAATATTCTCAAGCTTTTGTGTTTTCATGAATCCATATTGCTCCCTAAGAGTCTCTCTTCTGTTTGGGTACTTTCCAGAATGTATAATATGGCCTTTCTTACACAGTGGGCACTACTTAAATGTGGGCTAAAGTAGATAACGATTAAAAATGTAATATTTACTCCTGCCAGCTGAGTAAATATTTAACTTACTTAATATGACTCTGTGACAATTGGCCCAGACAATGCCGTTTCCTGCTTCCAGGGAGCTAACCTGTTTCTGTTGCTAACTCGCTGCTGCTCTGGTCTTTTCCTACCTTGCTCAGAGAGAGAAGGCAGGGCTTACAAAGGAGAGCAGGATATTGTTTTTATGCATTTTGTTACCTACTTACATGCCAATCTATCATAAAGTACTCACCAGGCTGAATGCTTGTAAAAGGGGTGATGAGGTTTATTTGGGAGAGATGGAACCCAAAGAGCCTCTCCTGCCAAACCGCAGGGGTCAAAGTTCAGGTTTTCCTATATCCTAGCTATGTGATTTTGGGCAAGTTACTTAACTTCTCTGTTCTGCAGTTTCCTCTGCTCTAACATGGGGGTGATGACAATTGTATTGATCTCCTAGCATGGTTAGGAGGATTAAATGTATATAACAGAGTAAGCACTATGTAAGTACTAGCTCTAGCTACCTCAGCCACACTATGTTTACATTTGCCTTAAATCTTTGTATGTGCATGTGGATTCAGATGCAACACATAAAGACTCATGAAACTGAGTTGTTAGGTTGGTTGATCGTTAAGGAATAGATTCTGGAAAGTTAGAATAACACACGGCAGGTTTTATCTACGAAGGCAAAGCCAACTCCAGAAGGGGTTGAGTAGAGCAAAAACTAGTTCTTGGGCCCTGGCTGGTTGGCTCAGCGGTAGAGCGTCGGCCTAGCGTGCGGAGGACCCGGGTTCGATTCCCGGCCAGGGCACACAGGAGAAGCGCCCATTTGCTTCTCCACCCCTCTGCCGCGCCTTCCTCTCTGTCTCTCTCTTCCCCTCCCGCAGCCAAGGCTCCATTGGAGCAAAGATGGCCCTGGCACTGGGGATGGCTCTGTGGCCTCTGCCCCAGGCGCTAGAGTGGCTCTGGTCGCAACAGAGCGATGCCCCAGAGGGGCAGAGCATCGCCCCCTGGTGGGCAGAGCGTTGCCCCTGGTGGGCGTGCCGTGTGGATCCTGGTTGGGCGCATGCAGGAGTCTGTCTGACTGTCTCTCCCTGTTTCCAGCTTCAGAAAAATGCAAAAAAAAAAAAAAACTATCAATAGTTCTTATTCTACAAGTACTCTGCACTCTGCAAATTTGTTCATGTCAAGACAAAAAAAAAAAAAAGGGCTGAGGAACTACTCCAGATTAGAGGAGGCTAAAGAGGCAGGACAACTAAATGCACCTGATAGTCCTGTGATGGTCTCTGGATTGCTATAAAAGATAATAGAAAAATTGGGAGATTTAGAATACAGACTGATACAATAATGATTATTGTATCAATGTTAAATTTCTAACTGTGATAACTATAATGTGATTGTGCAAGAAGATGTTCTTATTCTTGCAATGTGTGGATGTGTGTATGTACACATGGAGAGAGAGAGAGAAAAGAGAGAGAGATGAAGAAAGATCTAAAAAGTCAGTGTGAAAAAATGTTTACATTTGATTAATCTGCATTATACAGGCTTCTTTCTCCCATTTTCTTCCTTTCATGTATTTTTGCAACTTTTCTATAAATTTGAAATTTTCAAAAAAAAAAAAAAAGTAAAAAAAGAATAGTCCTGTAATTTGGAGATTCAGTTTTCCAATTCGAAATATGGATGAATTTTAATTTATGGTCTTTAGAAAGGATGACAATATTTTCTGACTTGCAAATTAGAAAATTTTGTTTGCAGAATCTCTTTTAATGTTTCTAATATAAAATCCTCTAAAGAGGATAAGTTAAGGGATGTTAATAAATATACTTCTTTTGAAAAGAATAAAATATATGAGAAGAAATAAAAATCTAATAAACTACATTTATTGGTTAATAGTAGATTTGAATTGTTATCCATCCATTTAAAGTCCGTGGCATATTGATCCATTTGTATTATTTGAAGAACTAGTTTGCTCATTTCTCCCAATCTTTTTGCAAAAAGCAGCGTAATAGAATTAAATGATTATTCAAAATTCCAATTTATCTGAAGTTCTTAATATAAAAATATAAATGTTCTTAAAATTATGTAAGTTCTTGCCTGACCGGACGGTGGTGCAGTGGATAGAGCGTTGGACTGGGATGCGGAAAACCCAGGTTTGAGACCCCAAGGTCGCCAGCTTGAGCATGGGCTCATCTGGTTTGAGCAAAAGCTCACCAGCTTGAGCCCAAGGACACTGGCTCGAGCAAGGGGTTACTCGGTCTGCTGAAGGCCCGTGGGTCAAGGCACGTATGAGAAGGTGTTGCAATGCACAACGAAAAACTAATGATTGATGCTTCTCATCTCTTCGTTCCTGTCTGTCTGTCTCTGTCTATCCTTCTCTCTGACCCTCTCTCTGTCTCTGTAGAAAAAAATAAAAATAAAATAAAATAAAATTATATAAGTTCTTAATATAAAAATACCCAGAGGTGAAAGGACAAAGTCATCTGCTTTCTTTAGTTTGCAAATATTTACATTCATAAAATAAAAATCTAGAAGTAAATTTTATCATCTGTGATAGTTTTTTTGTGTGTCGTATTCAGCTATTAAGTTCTCTTTTAGATAAGCTTTTATAATGCAAAGTTTATTTAAAATTATATTACCAATAGCAGGGAATATTCAAAGCATGACAAGTTGGCTTCCTGTTTAAAATGGAATGTCTTCTAATACAAATGTTTCTAATTTTATATATACATCCATGATCTCATCCAGACACTGAAAAATGATGACTCTGCACAACTGTGATGCTTGAAGTGAAGGTTGAGTGACAGCAGATTTTGAGAGGAAACATCATTAAGTGAAAATCCCTGTCAGGAGCCGTCAAAGCTTGGCCCTGACACAGAAAATATTGCTCGAGGTTGAGAGAGGGTTCTTTCTACTTCCGGGTTCAGGACTCAAGACCAGTATCAGCCGGAAAACAGCGCAGCTGGTCTTTTGCTGTGAAGGTTAAAAAAAAATAAAGGAGTGAACAATATAATAAAAAAAAAAAAGAAGAAGAAGAAAAACGATGAAAGAATAAAAGAAGCCAGTGGAAGTAATATTAGTGTCAATCAAAACAAAATTTATTTGACAGAAAAACAAGGATCACTTTATATTGATAAAATATTAATCCACAATGAAGATGTAAAATTCATGAACCGTTATAGTAATGTAGACTTAACTAAGGAAAACAGTTTCTGAAAAATCAAGGAGAAATTGACAGAAATATAATTGTTGTAAGAGGCATTAACATATCTTTCTCAAGATTTGGTGGATACTGAAAAATGAAGACTGATTCAGTAGATAAATAGGACACTTTAATCTTACAAGCAGACACTACACCTTTTCCAAGCACCCAAGAACCATTTGCAGCAACTCATCATATATGAGGACACAAAGGGAGTTTTACTGTATGATAAAAATGAGAAAATGTAGAAGCCACATTTATATGATCATAACTAGCATATACTAAGAAAAGTTTAAACAAACAATCAATCCATCAATCATCTAACAATTTCCAAAATAAGGTCTTAGAATATTTATGGTTTTGAAACTTCAAACTTCATTTATAATCTAGCGGAGGATATTCATTGCAACTCTGTTCGTAACAGCAAGATCCTAGAAATAACCCAACAGGGGCCCTCTGACACCCATCAGTGGATAATTTTACAGCTGTAAATGAGGAATGTCTCTATAGGCTGTTACCTCTACACACTGTGCAGGATGCACTATTACCTAAAAGACTAAATAGAGGACAATATGTAATATTCTTCCATTTATTCAATAAAGGTGGTAGGATATGAATATATTGATATAAAGCACAACAATGAAAGAAGAGCATCATTTAAAAAACTGAAAAAACATTTAAAAATTGATTATCTATGTTGGGAAGAGGGGGGAGGAAATATGGATAAAAATTATACTTTCTGATTAGACCTTGTTGTGTAAATTGGACTTTGAAACCGTGTAAAGATTTTATGTAATCATAAAAAACAAATTAAAATTTAAAAATAATTCTTAAAGCCTTGGAGCATTGTCCCTGATACACCAAGGTTGTGGGTTCAATCTCTGGTCAGGGCATATATAAAAATCAACCAATAAAAGAATAAATAAGGGAAACAGCAATCAATGTTTCTCTCTCTCTCTCTCTCCCTCTTTCTTGCTCTCTCTTTCTCTAAAATTAACAAAAAAAATTATAAAAATAATTTGTAAAAACAGAAAGCAAAATCAAGAGTGTATATGAGTCAGTGGCTGAACTACAGAGAGAAGAATTATTTCTACTTTAAAAAAACAGTAATTTAATGTATAAAACAATAGAATATAACCTAAGAAGAAAAAGAATTGGAAATATACTTTAAGTGACTTTCAATTATCATGCTGCTCATAATAATATTAGCACTGCTATTCTGAAACTATGGTATATGATATAGAATATGGCAAATAAATAATTATGTTTTTATATTATTAAAAATCAAGGTGTTAGAATGTGAAAAAAAGATACAAAACCAAAGAGGTGCAAACCCTATAATCCCAAACTTGAATTAAAAACATCAGTATGAGCTCAGAATATATTTCTCTTAAAAAACAAACAAATAACACCACCACCAAACGTGTTTCTTTCTTTCTTTTTCTTTTTTTTTTTTGCATTTTTCTGAAGCTGGAAACAGGGAGAGACAGTCAGACAGACTCCCGCATGCGCCCGACGGGGATCCACCCGGCACGCCCACCATGGGGCGACGCTCTGCCCACCAGGGGGCGATGCTCTGCCCATCCTGGGCGTCGCCATGTTGCGACCAGAGCCACTCTAGCACCTGAGACAGAGGCCACAGAGCCATCCCCAGCGCCCGGGCCATTTTTGCTCCAATGGAGCCTTGGCTGTGGGAGGGGAAGAGAGAGACAGAGAGGAAGGCGCGGCGGAGGGGTGGAGAAGCAAATGGGCGCTTCTCCTATGTGCCCTGGCCGGAAATCGAACCCGGGTCCTCCGCACGCTAGGCCGACGCTCTACCGCTGAGCCAACCGGCCAGGGCTCAAATGTGTTTCTTAGCTTTACCCATCAACAAGGCCTAGAGACATGACCAGCCTAGTAGCAATGCACTCCACAGCACTCAGACTGTGGTCTCTAATGCTGTTTCCTATTTCAACAAACCTAGATTCTTGAAGAAACAGCCAATTTCAAGATTGGGACAGGGAAAGTTCAAGAAGGTCCTGGAACATACTGTTAAACAACGAAGCAAGAACTTTTCAATGACTCCCAAAGTAGTGACAAAAAGGACTCAGAAGCCAGTTTGAATGGGTTTATCAGTGGCCAAAGATAGAAAAATTTGAGCAATAGATTGAAAGAGCAGATATGTTTAAATCTATGAGTTCATAGGACATAAAGAACTTGCAGTCACCCATGGAGGACTGTGAGAACAGGCAAATGCCAGGACCAGATCAAGCATTCATCCTACCTTTCTTGTACTAAGAGTACCTCAGAGTAACCATCATCACCTATTTGAGGAAGGGAAGTTTCTCCATTGTAGAAGTATTCCTGCTAATAAATGAATAAAGAACAAGAAGCAGAACACTTGAACACTAATGAAATAATGGACTTTAGTTAAATTTCTAACATCACACAAAGAGAGACAGTTGGACATTATCCGCTAATGAAAAGTCCTGTCACTGTCATCAATGATGTCTTTTTGCTAAAATAGCTGAATTGTTCAGAGATCAAGTCTATAACAAACTATCCATCAGGGGGTGAGCGCACAGGAAATGCAAGGGACTGCAAATGTATTAAGAGACACTATGCGGCTACAATCAGCGAAATCCGGAATGTTGGCAACTCTACAGGACAAAGGTGACCCCGTTTCTTCACCGTATAAATGGCAAAGAGGGACAGGAAGGAGTGTATATAGCAGATGCCATTGGTGCCCACCCCTATTTTCTGTGCTTTCGTTGTGGTTAGCCTGACTTCCAGTCGCCAGTAGCTGCCCCTCTGTGCCTAGGAGCTTTCTTCCCGTGGATCATGGAAAGCTGCTCTGCTCACTGAAGGAGGTTGGAAGGACAGAAGAGTCAGGCAATTAGTGCTGCAAAAGTATTCCTTAATCAGTGGCTAATAAAGTGGATGAATAAATACCCAGCTTCTTCAACTCATGAGGGGTTAATTCTGAGGGTGTGTGTGTGTGTGTATGTGTGTGTGTTTACACTTTCCCCCTGAAAGGATTAATTTCACTTACCCACTCATCAATGGTTTTAAATTTTAATATGCATTCCATATATATTTTTGCCCAAACACTGGAACTTTGGGGCTAGTTGATAATTCAGTGGTACAGAATATGGGACAGAATAGTTAAAAGTAAAATTTAGAAAATCTAAGATTGTGAGTGCTCGATCTACTTAATAGCTATGTGTGTCTGGAATTTGCAAGGTGACTGCTTTTGTTGGGACTAAAACCACGCAGCTGGTAAAACTAAAGCTTTATGTGAGAAACCCATTTTTTAATATTTATTTTATTGATTTTAGAGAGAGAGAGGAAGGGAGAGAGAGAAAGGGACATTAATCTGTTCCTGTATATGCCCTAACCTGGATCAAACCCACAAACTCTGTACTTCCAGACAAAGCTCTAACCAACCAATCTATCTGGCCAAGGCTTGGAAAAATCTTTTAAATACAAAAATAGTTTGTTTATTAAGTGGAGGGTTAGGATATGTGTGAAGTCTTAGAAGCCTTTAAACAGAAACTTGCAAGCAATGTTCCATCTTAAAAAATATAGGTTTAGATGTATCTCTGTATCAGTCACTCAAAACAAAAAATCTTCTCACTTATCAGGAGTTCGCATTATTGGGGAGATTTGCTTTCTTGCATGATTTTCTGATCATGTGACAGTCTCAGTTTTCAAATGATCGGGTAGAAAAATAGTAATTTAGCTTTACAATAAGATTTGATTTTGATTCTAAGAAGACTCACTAGAAAACTCTGAGATATACACTAAAATACTTTCAGAATGTCCTTCAAATAAAAGAAGTTTAAACTGAATACAATAAAAGATGAAATATAATTATAAAAAGTCAAACTAGCCTGACCAGGCGGTAGCGCAGTGAATCAAGCATCGGACTGGGACGCGGAGGAACCAGGTTCGAAACCCCAAGGTTGCCGGCTCAAGCCTGGGGTCACTGGCTCAGCTGTAGCCCCCTGGTCAAGACACATATGAGAAAGCAATCAATGAACAACTAAGGTGCCACAACAAAGAATTGAAGCTTCTCATCTTTCTCTCTTCTTGTCTGTCTGTCCTGATCTGTCCCTCTCTTTGTCAAAAAAAAAAAAAAAAAAAAGCCAAACTATTTTTTTCTCACTGAGTTAAAAAGTTGGTACCAAAGTGACTCAATAATTTCCTATAGAACACAATTGATTTTTTGTTGGGTTCCCTTTCATATACTTATCTTTGTTTTACACCTACCTGTATCTTATATTATCAAACTATATTTTATAAAACCTTCTAAGTGGGGATAACAAATTAACTAATGAGTTAAATTAAAAACCTACAACAAACTAAAGATTGACAATAATGTGCATGTGTATTGCTACCGTCACATGAACAATCATGGACTTCATTTTCCAAGATACTTCAGAGAATGAAATTCCAGCCACACCACCAGCTAAATTCATTCAAATTCCCTAACTGGATATGGCTGTTTAGCCTGTATGAGTAAAGCTTCATAAATTTGCTATTTTGGGGGATTAAAAGTTATCGAATGAATAAAATTAATTTTAATGAATGATGGATTTAAAGTTTTTGCTACCAAAGAGTCAAATGGCTTTATTATAAGCTCTACAAAAAGTAATTTAATTTCCCTAACATGTTAAAAGATATTTTAGTTCACCCAAAGAACTCTGAATTGGCCAACCATTTAATAACAAGAATGACTTTAAACTGTCTTTCAACTCAGTATATTAAAAGTCAGCTAAGACAGTAGTTAATTCTTTTTATTTTCATTTTTTAATTAATTGAATTTGTTGGGATGACATCGGTTCACAAAACCATACAGGTTTAAGTGTATAACTCAGTAACACGCCATCTGCACACTGCGTTGCGTGCCCATCGTCCCAAGCAAAGTCTTTTTCATCCCCATTTTCCCCACCTTTGCCCACCTCCACCTTCACCTTCACCTCTTTCCCCAGTCTCTTCCCCCGCCTTGCCTCTGACAGCTGTCCGTCTGTTCCGTGTGGCCATGCCTCTGTTTCTATATATTTTCTTCATTAGTTTACTGGGTTCATGAGACTCAACATAGACGTGAGATCACATGGTGTTTGTCCTTCTCTCACTGGCTTATTTCACTTAGCATATTCATCTCCAGGTGCCTCCATGCTAAATTCACCGAATTGTAATGCCCATTGTCTCACACATCTTTCGTTCACAATACAATTGTGTCTGTAGAATTTCAACTTTGACCTCTATGCAGAATTGTGTGGAGTTCTACTGTTCACCTTCCTCAGCCTTTCTGCTGAATGGTTTCCTGAACCTCCTCTGAGGATCTGGGTCCGCAGTCAGTGCAGTCGGATGGGAGGGCGCAGAAGTCCCCTCTGAGCAGAAGTCCTCTATCTCCTCCCTCTTCTCACTGCCTGGAAAACTTAAGTCCCATACACTTTTGGACACCTGTACCGTAACTCTAAGGACACAGTACTTTGTTCCCTTGGGGAGGTGGTGGAGAAGTCCAGGATCCTCACAGTGTACTGTGTAGAGCCTTCCACGTGCCTGTTCCTAGCCCGGTACCTGGTAATCGTTGTCTCATTGGATATTGTCAACAACCCTACTGGGGAAGAAATACACCGTTTTATACATTAGGAAACCGAGGCCCAGAGAAGGCACTGAGCTACTTAGCTGTGTGCTGTCACTTAGTCTAATCCAAAGCCTTTTTCTGCACAACAAACAGTATGAACCAGATGGCAGAAAGCAGGGCCTTGAGGAAATGGGCCATCGACCACTGCGTGTTGACCAGGCCTTAGGTAGCAGGGCCATGAAGTCACTGTGGGTGCCTGGCAGTAGAAGTCAGGAAAGTCACCCCAATAGAGTGGGGTATGAGACAGTGAAAGGAGCTGGGGAAAGTTATTTTTTTCAAACTTCACCTTTTCCCCTTACCACCAGACCAAGTGGAGCTTGGTTTATAGCAGAAATGAGGGTGCCAGACTGGTCTATAGAGCGGAGATGTGTTTGTTGAAAAGCCCAGGAGGTATTAATCTCATGGAACAGAGTCTTCTTCTAAATCCAGGGTCTTTTCTTCTGTGTGCTTTGTTGAATGGAGCATGTTTGGGAATATATTTGCCACAATTCTCTGTGTTTGATTTCATTTTTCTTCTCCTTGTTATATAATGTCTCTTTTTCCTCTGTCCTATCCAAAGATACTAGTCAAAGAAGTCAAACAAAATACCCCCTCTTATCCAGAGTTACAATGTTCCGATGTGGGGAGATGGCTCTGTTAGGGAGGAGAGTGTAAGATCCATTATAGTAAGATGAGACGGCCCAGCAGTAATTCCTGAAGCCGAGGAATCACTAATGTCTCCCTGCCCCTCATGCCGCCCCAAGGGGCTGTGCTCTGATGGTCAGAAGAGAGAAGGCAGATGATGGGCCTCTCAAAGCTTTTTACTAGTCTCCACGTATCCTTTCACTGAGTGCCAATGCAGCATGATCCGGACAAAGATCATTTGTTTGCAAGGACTGAAACTAGCTCCAGTAAAGGGGAGTTATTGGAAGGATGTGAGTAGATGTCCTGGAATACCTTTGGAGGGAGTATGTCTATACCTCCTGGGAACTCTCCCTCTCTCTCAATGTCTCCCGGGCAGAGGTTACAACGACTCTGTGCTAGTTCCTAGGACTGTTGCAGTAACGCTCACCTAGCGAGTACAGTGCCGTAACAGCTACTCAACAGCTCAAGTTTATTTTAAAAGATGGAGTTCCTTTCAGCCAAGGTGTTGCAAGTTGTTTCAAGGGACACTTTAAAATGCTTGCAATAAAAGTCAAGTTAATTGACATTCATTAAAAAAAAAAATGAACCCATGCTTTATAATGTTTTGCATGTAAGTGCAGGAGTGGAGGCAGTTAGATTAGGACTTGAGACGTAGATAATGATAGGGCGCCAGAATTCCAAAGAGGTTGGGTGTCATTTTGGGGGTGGTCAAAGAATTTGTTTCTCCACATGCAGGTGTCTTCATGCCAGCATATTTCTTTTTTTTTTTTAAGTAAATTTTTATTAATGGTAATGGGATGACATTAATAAATCAGGGTACATATATTCAAAGAAAACATGTCTAGGTTATTTTGTCATTAAATTATGTTGCATACCCCTCACCCAAAGTCAGATTGTCCTCCGCCACCCTCTATCTAGTTCTCTGTGCCCCTCCCCCTCCCCCTAACTCTCTCCCTCCCTCCCTCCCATGTCCTCCCTCCCCTCACCCCTGGTAACCACCACACTCTTGTCCATGTCTCTTAGTCTCGTTTTTATGTTCCACCAATGTATGGAATCATATAGTTCTTGTTTTTTTCTGATTTACTTATTTCACTCCGTATAATGTTATCAAGATCCCACCATTTTGCTGTAAATGATCTGATGTCATCATTTCTTATGGCTGAGTAGTATTCCATAGTGTATATGTGCCACATCTTCTTTATCCAGTCTTCTATTGAAGGGCTTTTTGGTTGTTTCCATGTCTTGGCCACTGTGAACAGTGCTGCAATGAACATGGGGCTGCATGTGTCTTCACGTATCAATGTTTCTGAGGTTTTGGGGTATATACCCAGTAGAGGGATTGCTGGGTCATAAGATAGTTCTATTTGCAGTTTTTTGAGGAACCACCATACTTTCCTCCATAATGGTTGTACTACTTTACAGTCCCACCAACAGTGAATGAGGGTTCCTTTTTCTCCACAGCCTCTCCAACATTTGCTATTACCCGTCTTGTTGATAATAGCTAATCTAACTGGGGTGAGGTGGTATCTCATTGTAGTTTTGATTTGCATTTCTCTAATAACTAATGAATCTGAGCATCTTTTCATATATTTGTTGGCCATTTGTATCTCTTCCTGGGAGAAGTGTCTGTTCATGTCCTCTTCCCATTTTTTTATTGGATTGTTTGTTTGTTTGTTGTTGAGTTTTATGAGTTCTTTGTAAATTTTGGATATTAGGCCCTTATCTGAGCTGTTGTTTGAAAATATCATTTCCCATTTAGTTGGCTGTCTGTTTATTTTGATATCAGTTTCTCTTGCTGAGCAAAAACTTTTTATTCTGATGTAGTCCCATTCATTTATCTTTGCCTTCACTTCTCTTGCCATTGGAGTCAAGTTCATAAAATGTTCTTTAAAACCCAGGTCCATGATTTTAGTACCTATGTCTTCTTCTATGTACTTTATTGTTTCAGTTCTTATATTTAGGTCTTTGATCCATTTTGAATTAATTTTAGTACACGGGGACAGGCTGTAGTCGAGTTTCATTCTTTTGCATGTGGCTTTCCAGTTTTCCCAACACCATTTATTGAAGAGGCTTTCTTTTCTCCATTGTGTGTTGTTGGCCCCTTTATCAATGTGGTTTTATTTCTGGGCTTTCTATTCTGTTCCATTGGTCTGAGTGTCTATTTTTCTGCCAATACCATGCTGTTTTGATTATCGTGGCCCTATAATATAGTTTAAAGTCAGGTATTGTAATGCCCCCAGCTTCATTCTTTTTCCTTAGGATTGTTTTGCATGCCAGCATATTTCATAATTCGTTCTCCTCTGTTCCCTCCTTTATATTCCTCCCCCATTTTATACGCAGTTTAATGAGGGGAATGTAGTGTGTAAGGTTATTTCTGTTTCAATCAAATAGTTCCGCCTGACCCACATGGTGACTTGTAAGGGCTGGGTGTGCTGTTCTGGTTCTTATCGTGTGTATACTCATCATCTTGTATCAAATATGTGACCAGAGGTCAGAGTCCAGAATGTCAGGCTCAGATGTGAACTGGTGGGTTGTAAATAATAGCTTCATAAAGAGCACTAGAGTGAGAGACTAAGATTGAGGAAATGAAAAGCAAATTTGTTTTCACTGAAAAGAAAAACATAAAAAGACTATTATTCAAAGGGATAGATAATGGAAAGACCTCGCAGGGGTCTTGGTTCTCTGATAAATGGCAGGCTGGTCACTTCTATTGCAAAGACTCTGGTCCTACTGTCCATACTATGGTTGTAAGTTACAGAAGGTAGGACTTGATGAGCCAGCCATACATCCCGGGTGCTTGTTCAAGGGGCCACTGCAAGTACTAGGATGGTCAGTGCTTTGGCCAGATGAGACTAAAACGTTCAAGGACACAGATATGAAAGCAATCTTCTTCCTTCCTGGAGAGGACGATGAATAGATGACAACACGCATTTGCGTGAATCCCTCCATCTAGGCTTGGAGGGAGGTCATATAACTTGGCAGGTGAGTGGGAGGTTTCATTAGTCCTAAGTGTCCTTCTAGGGCTCTGCATCCAGAGCCTTTTAGTTTTAAGGCAAAAGCAGGCCCAATATCTCCAGGCCATTTGGGGATGACCCCAGAGAATGAGGTAAGGGAGAAAAAGATACCACCCTGAAGGATTCCCTACAGCCCCATTAGTGTCTCAACTATTTGGTCTAACACTGTAACGTAGTGTTCTTTTAACCTAAGATTAATTGACTAATGAATTGATTAATTGACGGGCATTGAGGATCTAAACATGAAATGTATATAATCATTAATCTTGCCTGACCAGGCGGTGGCGCAGTGGATAGAGCATCGGACTGGGATGCGGAAGGACCCAGGTTCGAGACCCCAAGGTTACCAGCTTGAGCACGGGCTCGTCTGGTTTGAGCAAAAGCTCACCAGCTTGGACCCAAGGTCACTGGCTCCAGCAAAGGGTTACTCGCTCTCCTGAAGGCCCACGGTCAAGGCACATATGAGAAAGCAATCAATGAACAACTAAGGTGTCGCAACACGCAACGAAAAACTGATGATTGATGCTTCTCATCTCTCTCCTTTCCTGTCTGTCTGTCCTTGTCTATCCCTCTCTCTGACTCTCTCTCTGTCTCTGTAAAAAAATAATAATAATAATAAATAAAATTAAAAAAAATCATTAATCTTCAGGAGCTCATAGTTGAATGGGGAATACAGATAAATACTTATGATGTTGCATAATAAGCTCAACAATAAAGCAAGTACCTGTATAAGGAATCTTCTGGATTTTGCATCAAACAAACAATCTCTGGGTGCCCTTTACCTGCAGGCCAGTATGGGCCCAACTCCAGTTATTCTAAATGAGACCTGACTCTAAGGATCACAGTGATCTCATACCTGGAATCATGCCCACTGTCTTAATTTCCTAGTGGCTATAAAATTATTGGACTGATCTCTACAGGCCCATTCATTGTTATTAACCACACATTGCTGCTTCTGGAGCAGACACCTGACAGGTCGTGTCAGGAACAGTACGGCATGTGTTTGTTCCAAATGATCTTTGAAAGAGGACCGTTCCCAGTCCGGCTGTTGCTGGGGACTGGCATCTTTGCCTATTTCTATCACACTCCCTGTAGCCCTGTCTCCCAAGGCCAGTTGGTTGAAGAGCAAGAAACAACTAACAGAGAGACCTGAAGCTCAGGAAATCAGCAGTAAACAGTGAGCACATCCTAACCATGGAAAATTTAGCAGTACATTAAAATAGATGATCCTCGCTATGAGTTGTGCTGGATGAATATGCTGTCTGTCATGGTTAGCAATTCTTTCCATGCTAGTATTTGGGAAAAAATAATTCTCCCAAATAGGTAAGGCTGCTTCTGTTTTAGACAAAGCTTGTAAAAGTCCAAGGATCACCTATTGTTGGTCAAACTGAGTTTTGGAGGATTAAAAATAAAACAAGAGCCTGACCTGTGGTGGCGCAGTGGATAAAGCACTGACCTGGAAATGCTGAGGTCGCCAGTTCAAAACCCTGGGCTTGCCTGGTCAAGGCACATATGAGAAGAATATGAGTTGATGCTTCTCATTCTCCACCCTATCTTCTCTCTCTCTCTCTCTCTCTCTCTCTCTCTCCTTTCTCTAAAAAATCAATAATAAAAATCTTAAAATAAATAAGAAAAATAAATACAAGTATACTTACCATCTCATTCTACCTAACAGGCACATTTCTCAAGCCTTTCCTCTTCACCTGAAAGCAGTAATTGAGAAATATTCAGGCCCTGGCCAGTGGCACAGTGGATATAGAGTTGGCTAGCATATGGATATCCCAGGTTGAATTCCTGGTCAGGGCACCCAGGAGAAGTGATCATCTGCTTCTGCTCCTCCCTCTCCCCCTTCTCTTCCTCTTCTCCTCCCACAGCCAGTGGCCCAATTTGTTTAAGCATTGCCCTGGGTGCTGAGGATAGCTTTGTTGGAGCATATCAGCCTCAGGCACTAAAAATAGCTCAGTACTTGAGCATTGGCCCCACCTGGTTGGGGTACATGCAGGAGCCTGCCTCACTATCTTCCTCCTCTCACCTAGAAAAAAAGGGAGATAAATATTTAAGTCATACTAGATAAAACTAGAGTTTTACCAACCTGAAGATGAAACCTGTTCTTAAAAATGCCTAACCAGGTGATGGTACAATAGATAGACCATCAGACTGTGATACAGAGAATGCAGGTTTGAAACCCCAAGGTTGCCAACTTGAGCACGGGCTCACCATTTTGAGCGTGGGGTCGTTGGCTTGAGCATGGGATCATAGACATGATTCCATGGTTGCTGGATTGAGCCCAAAGATCGTTGGGCTTGAAGCCCAAGGTTACTGGCTTGAGCTCAAGGTCACTGGCTTGAGCAAGGGGTACTCATTCGGCTGTAGCCCCCTGGTCAAGGCACATATGGGAAAGTAGTCAACTAAGGAAGAACTGATGCTTCTCATCCCTCTCCCCTCCTGTCTGTCTGTCCATATCTGTCCCTCTCTCTGTCTCTCTCTCTGTGACAAAAAGAAAAAGAAAATAGATACCCAGTTCCAGAAGCTCTCTGAACATTATAGCACTGAAGAAACTATAATCATTGGTTTAGACCTTGCTAAAATAATAGCTTCCATACATTGGGTGTTTATTATCGGCAGGTACTCTTCTAAGTGGCTGCATATTTGCTAATTGACTTATTTTCTTAAGACACAAAGGATTATCAGATCCTTCTGTTTCTATTATGTTCTAAGATGAAGCTGTCATGGAAAAAACAGGTTCAGCCAAAAGGGAACAGCCAACATACATCGTAGAAGTCCCCGTGGCTTAGTGGTAGAGACTGGGCATTGCGCCCTTAGGGGAAAAATGATGAGGTCGGAACAGACTGGAATGGATCAGGTCTGGCACTTTTGCCACAGAGCCTAGATTATTCAAAGGTGATCTGATGGGAAGCCAGCCAGACAGTTTAACAGAGGCACTCATCCAGGGGGGCGGGGGCTGGAAGGGCAGATCGAGTTGAGAATATGGGCGCAGCCGATTAGGGCAGGAGGCGTGGGAAGGTGTGCAGAGGCCTGCAGAGGCCTTAGCCCCTCAGGGAAAAAGGCAGGCGCTTTTTGTAGAGCCCCGGTGTCGGGGGTTCTCGGGGGAACTCTGTGAAGAGGCCTCCAGCAGTGTTCGGGTGTCTTCTTCCGTGCTTTAGTGACTCAGGCAAAGAAGGGGACAAGGTACAATGATAACAAGAGCAGTCATCTTCAATTTCAGGATTTTATCTTTGCTTCAGGCCTAAGGATATACTGGACTGTGATTCAGTCTTTTACGTTAGTTCTGGGATTCTGATTCCTTTTTAAAAAGTTATTTAGCTATTTTAGAGAGAAAGAAAAGGAGAGAAACAGAGAGAGACATAAATATTGTTCTGTTCCTGTACGTGCCCTGACCAGGGATAGAACTCACAACCTTTGCACATCAGGATGATGTTCTAACCAACCAAGCTAATGGTACTATGTGACATCCCTATTCTTATGATTACTAGGAGTTTGCCGTTGTTTAAACCCTATCTGGTTTGTACCAATAGATGCTAACAACAAGCTTTACCCCTAAGCTCATAGAAATTGTCAAATAAACGGCTTCACTGCAAGTTGCTGCTGATAATTCATGTGTAGGGTGTTTGGTGTCTAGTGGCATTCTTTTGTTTCTAAACCCCTAAATCCAAATAAAGGATGGGCAAACGTTTTCTGTTAAGGGCCAGATGGTAAATATTGTGAGCTTAGCTGGCAACATTCACTTCTGCCATGGTAGTGGGAGGCGGTGATAGACAATTAAAACATAGCTGTGTCTGTGTTCCAGCAAAACCTTATCCACAAATCAGGGAGCAATCAGATTTGGCATGTGGGCCATGGTTGCAGACCCATGGTATAAATAAATGAACAGATAAGTTTCATGATTTCCATGAGCAATTTTTTGTTTTTAATTGTCTCTTCCTAAAGGATAGGGATGGGAGAGGCCATTTTGCCTGCACAGACCTGAACATCATTGTCACTTCCTTCTGCCTCACATTTGTAACTTTGGAAGCTAACAGCCTTAACCCAAACTACCTGCCTTCTTTTAAGACACAGAAGGGTTGGGATGTGTTGTTTCAAGTTTTCTTTAAAGAGGGAGACCCCCATTTGCTGTTTTTCCCTCCCATCTAGTGAAGTTGTTTTGCACGTAGTCAGCTTCTGGTAAGAAGAGTTGAGTATCTTCCCTTCAATGGCCTGTGTTCTTTCTTTCTTCATTGCAACAATGATCAGCTAAACTGCTTTTGTAGTTTTTCCTTCTCCAGGTTGACTTATCTATATAAAGAGTTAATAGATATAGAGACAAAGGCAAATCCCTTTCTCCTAAAAACTCTGAAAAACACCTAAACAGAACTTGAGTGAAATGTGACTCGCTACTCAAAGAATCAAGTCCAAAGGTTCAACATGTTTGTTGTCCCTTATCTATGGAATGAAGATGTTCAGACCAATGGGCGGAACTTTATTAACTCTAAATTTTTTTTTCCAGCAATTAGCCAATTCACCACCTGTCATTGGCTGAATTGTGGCCTCCCAAAAGATATGTTGAAATCCTACCTCCCAGTACCTGTGAATGTCACATTTGGAAATAGGCTTTTGGTGTATGTAATCAAGTAAAATCAAGTCATTAAGGTAGGCCCTAATTTAATATGACTCAGGTTTGTAAAAGAGGGAAATTTGGATACAAAGACACATAGAGGAGAATGCCATGTGAAAACACAGACCCACAGAGAGACAGTCGCTGATTGGAGTGGTGTAGCTACAAGCCAAGAAACACCAAGGATGGCTGCTAACTTCCAGAAGCTAGGTGACAAGCATAAAACAGGCTCTCCCTCAGGACCCCCCGGAAGGAACCAGTTTTGCTAGCACCTTGATTTTGGACTTCCAGTTCCAGAAGTGTGAAAGAATACATTTCTACTGTGCTAAGCCACCCTTTTTGTGGCCATTCGTTATGGCAGTCCTAGAAAACTAATATACCAGCGAAGGGCTGACATAAAATAATAGCTCAAATTCTGTAGAGCTCCCCTCTCTCTGCTCATGTTTGTTAAGCACCTTCCTCTTTTCCTTAGATACCTCAATAATGGACTAAACTCAACAATCCCATCGTCATACGCAGAGGCTAGCTGCTGGTTTTATTTTGGATTATCTTTCAGATAATCTGGGACTCAAACTCAAATGGAAGTGATCATTTTCATGCTTTCTCTTGCTTTGTTATGTGACTTCAGAGCCGATGCCAAGGGCAGTTTGGCCAAGTGTCAGCAACTGATAATATGACTGAAAAACTTGATATGTCAGCTGTTGTTCTACTGTATTAGCTTCTCTGGGTTCTATGAACTCATGAAATATAACAAAGCACTGCATTGTCCGGACGCTTCTGAATATATGGCTAGTGTTCACACAACTGCTTTTGTCTTAGTCTGTGCCTGCCAAAGGGTAATTCTCTGGTGTCTTTGTTCTCCTGTAGAGCTTTCCCCTCTAATTTGATCTGTGCTTGATGACATGGTTGAAGAGAACACCCCGTACCTGGTGGAGCAGACTTGCCCAGCACTGCGAAAGTCATTCTGCAAAGCTCCACGGTTACAATGGGCCCACTGTACAGTCAGAGGAAGGAGATCTCCCAGGAAGAAGAGGAAGAATAGCTAACATTTATTATGTGACTCTTATGTGCAAACACTCCTTTAGGTGCTCTGTTCTCACAAGGACTGTCCCTATGAGACAGGGTGCCACTGCTGTCCTCACTTTACAGCTAAGGAGCCGGAATGACTGCTGTAAGTAAAACTTGCCTGAGGTCACAAGGCAGGTGAGGGTCAGGGCTAAGGTTATGAAGCCGGGTGGTCTGTCTGCAAAGTCTTTACTTTAATCATGACTCTGTTGGCTTTCTGCCTGCGAAACACCGCCATCTTGGATCTAAAGGTTGTAATATCTTTCTCACTGAAAGAAAACCAGTGTTTTTCACACCCTTTTCAGCAAATGCAAAAGCTGGCTCTGTGCACTTGCCCAAGGTTGCCGGACCACCTTTGCCAGAAGGGGACAGAATTAGGATGGTCTCTGGAGTCCAGCTCTGGGAATTTTTGATTGAAATTTGTTATAGAGCTTTAAAGTTTTGAATGATCAAAGCCATGTGGGTACCATTTTTAACCTATTTTATTTTCTCCGAATAGGCCCACTCACTAAAAATATCACAACTTCCTAAAAAACTGTTTTATTTTTTATCATGCCATTATAGAATAAAATGAGTGATAGTGGCAGTTTGTAGGTCCTCTGTCATACTTACAGAACATACATTTTGGGGGGAGGATGTTAGAGGTCCAGGAAAGAAAGGGCTAGAGCCCAACACTTGTTCTGGGAGCTCCTCAGGTCAGCAGCTCCTCCAGTTGAGGTGGTCAAGAGCAGAAGGGATAAAGGATGGGCCAGAACTGCTCCTAGGGCAGGGGTTCAATCCCATCACCCTCAATACCTCCAGTCTAACAAAAAACATTCAAAACTCCTTTAACTATCTTAAAATGATTTTCACAGATAATAGAACCCAAATATACACACAATTAAAAATATAATGCCCCAACCGAAACATAAAGAAAAAATGAAAGAGTAAATGGAAATTATGTAGTTTGATATTACTGATCCCGGCCAACTACAGTTAAAATCCTATGATGAGTCAAATGCTTGCAGCCGTATGTGCACTGCACAAATGTGACGTCTGGAAGCATGGAATGATACAAGACTGTGTGTGACTCACACATCATGAGTGGCCTTGACACAAAAGAGGTGTTTTCTCTAGTGGGGAATAAACTAAAGTTATTAGCAAAACAATGTATAATCTTCCCCCGATGAGAAAAAAAGTCAACAAAGCAACATACATTTCCCCCTTTATTTTAGCATCATAACTGGAATATTCAGTGTTGGGCAGATAAAATATATTATGCTCACTTTGTTAAAGATGGCACTGCCCACGTGGAAGCCTGTTGCCCAGGTGATATTAGTTGTCCTTCTTGCTTGGGATGGGTGTGATTATATTAATGTGTGTTGGGGGCGGGCTGTGGGCAGGCAGGATCCTTGTAGCCTGGGGCTTGGTTTTAAAACTAAGCCTTTCCCACCCTTTTTGATGTGGGGTGGTGCACTCTCATGAGGAATCCCATTATGCCTCAGATAAGTGACTTTGTATCAGAGACTTCCTTGTTTGTATATTGGATTAAAGGTTTTGAATCTACACTATACAGTGGGGCAGATGGGAGCTTGCTCTCTCACTCAGTTCCTGAGATTAGCATAAGAGAGGAAAGCAGAGAAAGGCCATGTGGGGGAGGCCAGGAGAAGCAGCCAAGATGGCAGAGTGCTGAAGGAGAAGCCAGTTTGTGCAGAGTTTGTGCAGAGAGAAGGAAGGAAATGGGGAACAGAGGTGAATAAGTCTGGTGAGCTAGAAACCTTTGATTCTAGGAAACTCGGATAAGTCAGTGGCTTTGTGAGCACTAAATGAGTGGGTTTTGGAGCCCAGTATGTGTTTGTTCTTGCCTGCCGGGTACAAGCTAGGATTATGATGGCCCACCAGTTCTTGGCTCCATTGTTTCATTACCGTCTGTCTAAATCTAATGCAAACCTGCATGAGCCAGGCTGCTGTGATAGTGGCCATGGCTACTGGCTTTACATTCAGCTTATATGGAAAGCAAGCAAAAAACCAACAACACACATCTATGTGTTACCATGAAAAACAGAGTCGGGTTCTGGAATTGTCACCTATCTGAATTAATTAGACCGTAAGTATGATGCAGGACTGTTCTTTGAGCTGTGGGGCCATGCCATGCATGCATTCCACAATGCCTACCAAATCAGATCCATGCTGCTTTCCCATCTCAGGGGCTGCAGGACTCCCACTGACACCCATTAGGCGAGGGCTTCCTTATTCACAAATCCCTCTTGTCCCCTTCTCTTCTCTTCTTCCTCCTCCCCCTTCCTTTCCCTCCACCACCGCTCTTCTTCACCTTTCTTCTTCCCTCTCCTCCTCCCTTCTTGCGCTGCCTTCCCCAATGTCCTTCTCTCTCTTTTCATCAGGGAGGAGGTGATGACCGTCTTCTAGGAGCAGAGTGGAGGTGAGAATGCATCACATGACACTGCCGTCTGCTGACTCCCCAGCCCTGAGCCTCCTGACATTGCACATTTGGGTGCTCTCTTTCTTTCTGTTTCTTCAGTCTCCAGATTTTGATCTGTAATTTCAACTGTATAGGTTAGAAAATACTGTCTGAGGAACACTGTCATATCAGAGCCTTAACCCTCAGTATAATTATACACACACACACACACACACAAAATGTATAAATGTATAGTATATATACATATATATAAAATATAACTATATATGTATACATATACATATACATATATTATACATATTAGAGTGAAGGAGAGAGAGAGAGAAGAGGGACAGACAGGAAGGGAGAGATAAGAAGCATCAACTTACAGTTACGGCACCTTAGTTGTTCATTGATTGCTTCTCATAGATGCCTTGATGAGGGGCTCCAGCGATGCCAGTGACCTCTTGCTCAAGCCAGTCACACCTTGCTCAAGCCAGTCACACCTTGCTCAAGCCAGTCACACCTTGCTCAAGCCAGCAACCTTGAGCATTAAACCAGTGACCTTTGGGCTCAATCCAGTGAACATTGGGTCATGTCCATGATCCTACACTTAAGCTGGCAACCTCACACTCAAGCTAGATACTTTGGAGTTTCAAGCCTGGGTCCTCAGTGTCCCAGGTCAACACTCTATTCACTGTGTCACTGCCTGGTTTTAACCATTTTCTAAATCATTGTTTAGAAAATGCTTGACCAAGGTACAAAATTGCAGTCTTTCAACTCTCAGGTTAAACTCTACTTTCCATAGAAGAGGCAATTAGGTGACAACATTAGTTAAATTCTGGGCAAAATTCAGAAGAGGCAAATGTATAGACTTTATAATACTCTTTGAACATAGTATATGATTCACAGTAACACTGAATTTCTAAATCTTTTAAAAATTGAGCCGAAAGTTTGCCTTTCTGCTTTGGCTCCTCCAGCTAGGATTTGCCACTCCTGTGGCAATCCCATGAGGCTCTGTGCATTCCCCTGTGGTTTCACGTATTGCATCATCCAGCAATAATTTGTTTACACGTCTGTCTACCCAACCTCTTCTCCCTCCTGCCTCTCCCACACATGGTCATCTTGGTTCTCCAGTACCAAGCATGTTGCTAGACATAACAAAAACTCAAGAAGGCTCTTTGTTTTTTTTCAATAAAGGGAGAACTTATTTTGATTCTATAAAATTTAGAAACATTTAAAGAGAAAAACATCCTCAACAAGATAAAGACTAAAAGGAAATTGAAGAACAAAGAAATAAATGGTTGCAATATTCTTCTAATGTAATCGATGAGTTAGTAATAATAAAAATATTAATTAAAAAAAGTTTAGCTGGTAGTGGTGTTGTCATTTATGTGTGTGTGTGTGCACATACACAAGCATGTGTGTGTTGTTTTAAACACCCATAAATTTTTTTGAGGTAAATATTAGCCTACCTTTACAATTTCTAATAACAGCGCTTATGATATAGAAATGGCTTTTATTCTTGCAAATGTCTCCACCTGGTCATGTCAAAGTTCAAAAGTAGTTAAGTAATAATAGACCTTTATTTTTATTTATTTATTTAATCAAGTGAGAGGCAGGGAGGCAGAGAGACAGACTCCCATATGCGCCCTGACTGGGATTTACCCGGCAACCTCTGTTTGGGGTCGATGTTCTGCCCATCAAGGCCACTGCCCTGTTGCTCGGCAACCAAGCTATTTTAGCACCTGAGGTGAGGCCATGGAACCCTCCTCAGTGCCAGGGCCAACTTGCTCATTTGAGCCATGGCTGCAGGTTGGGGGTGGGGGGAAAAAGTGGGAAGGGAGCAGTGGAGAAGCAGATGGTCGCTTCTCCTGTGTGCCCTGACCAGGAATCAAACCTGGGACTTCTACACATCGGGCCAATGCTCTACCACTGAGCCAACTGGTCAGGGCTTAATTTCAAGCAAAATACAATATTTGTATGATCAATACTTTACAGGCTCACTGAGTGGAAATAATGTATACATAAGAGTTATAACCACCATTTATACAGGGGTAGGCAAAGCAGATGTATAATTGTGAGTGTGCGAAACAGCTTATTTTGGTATTATTATTTATTAATTATTGTATTAATATAATGCAACTATAAACCTACTTTTGCCCATTCCTGTATTTGAAACATACTGCTTTAGGAATTATAATTTTATCAGAGCCAATGTAGCATCAATTAAATAATAGTAGTTAAACTAAAAAATTATACCTCAAAATGACTTATACAAAGGGAGATCGCAAACCTCCTGCAGCCATGCTATGCAGGGGTCAGGTGTTTTGAAAGCTGAGTCAAAGCTGCATGTGACCCTGGATTCCAGAGTCCTCACTGCTCACCCTGCTGATGATACAGGGGATGGTCCAATTCTCTGGGGCCTGAGTCCAGGGCTGCTTGATTAGCAGGGTGTTGGGCAGATAAAATATATTATGCTCACTTTGTTAAAGATGGCGCTGCCCACGTGGAGGCCATCGCCCAGGTGATATTAATGTGTGTCTCTGAGGGCTGTGGGCAGGCAGGATCCTTGTAGCCTGGGGCTTGGTTTTAGGACTAACCCTTTCCCACCCTTTTTGATGTGGGGTGGTACAATCCCATCATGCCTCAGATAGGTGACTCTGTATTAAAGACCTCCCTGTTTTGTATATTGGATTAAAGGTTATGAATCTACACTATAAAATGGAGGCAGAACGGGAGCTTGTGCTCTTGGTTCCTGAGATTAACATTAGAACAGAGAGCAGAGAGGAGAGCAGAGAAAGGCCATGTGGAGGAGGCCAGGAGAAGCAGCCAAGATGGTGGAGTGTTGAGTGAGAAGAGAGTTAGTGCAGAGTTTGTGCAGTGAGAAGGAAGGAGATGGGGAACAGAGGTGAATAAGTCTGGTGAGCTAGAAACCTTTGATTCTAGGAAACTCGGATAAGTCAGTAGCTTTGTGAGCACTGAATGTGAGTGGGTTTTGGAGCCCAGTGTGTGTTTTTACTTGCCCGCTGGGTGCAAGCTAGGATTAAAGATGATGGCTTACCAGTTTTTGGCTCCTTTGTTTCTTTACCGACTGTCTGAATCCAATGCGAACCTGCATGGGCCAGGCTGCTGTGATGGTGGCCGTGGCTACTGGCTTTACACAGGGGCATTAGTTTCCTGGTGCTGTTAAACAAATTCCCCCCACTCGGGGCCTTAAAACAACATGCATTTCCAATTCTATAGTTCTGTAGGTTAGAACAGTGGTCCACAACCCCCGGGCCGCGAACTGGTACTGGTCCACAGAGAAAGAATAACTAACTTACATTATTTCTGTTTCATTTATATTTAAGTCTGAAGGATGTTTTATTTTTTAAAAATGACCAGATTCCCTCTGTTACATTCATTTAAGACTCACTCTTGACACTTGTCTCGGTCACGTGATACATTTATCTGTTCCCACCCTAAAGGCCGGTCCACGAAAATATTTTCTGACATTAAACCGGTTTGTGGCCCAAAAAGGTTGGAGACCACTAGGTTAGAAGGCTGAGTGAGCTCAGCTGCTTGCCCTGCTCCAGGGTTCACAAGGCTGTCATCGGAGTGTGGACAGAATGAGCTCTTCTGGGGAGGCTTATTACATGCTTCTGTAGTTGTTGTTAAATCCAGGTTAGTTAAATCCAGTTCCTTGCAGTTGTAAGGCTGAGGTCCTTGTTCCTTGCTAACTATTAACTGGGGGCTGGCTGTAGCTTCCTGAGGCCGTTCTTAGGTCTTTGCACGTGGAGCCTCCATCTCTGAGCCAGTAATAACGCAGCGAACCCTTGTCACATTTGGAAGCTCACTGACTTCCTCTTCTGCTCTAGCCCTCTGTCTCCAGCTGGAAAATCTCTCTGCTTTTAAAGGCTTAAGTGATTAGATTGGATTCACCTGGTTAATCCAAAACACCTCAAGATCCATAACCTTATTTACATCTGTGAAATCCCTTTTGCCAAGTAACATAACCCGAGCACAGGATCCAGACATTAGGGTGTGGACATGAATCAGCCCGTTACAGTGCCGCTAGGGGAAAGCCAGAATTTAAACTTTTGCCACAGCTAATTTTTGCCTGTTGTGGCCATATTTTTTTCTAAGCTTGTGGAGCTTTCTCTCAATTGACAAAGCTGCCAACCGAGTTTCCTTGAGCTTCCCCCACCCCCATGGGAGATAATCACTCCAGCTTTTGCAGAGGGAAGCTGTTTGTCGCCACTCTTTCCCCATGTCTTTAGTCCTCTGCCTGGTGGAGCTGAGCTTCCAATTTACACTGTTCATGCTTTCCTGAATTTTAGAAAGCTTTCCCCATCTTTTCTCTTCTCTCTCTCTCTCTCTTTCTCTCTCTCTTTCTTTTCTTTCTCTTTCTCCCCTTCCTTCCTTCCTTCCTTCCTTCCTTCCTTCCTTCCTTCCTTCCTTCCTCCCTCCCTCCCTCCCTCCCTCCCTCCCTTCCTTCCTTCCTTCTTCCCTCCCTCCCTCCCTTCCTCTCTTCCTTCCTCCCTTCCTTTCTTTCTTCTCTCTTTTTTTCCTTTCCTTTTTATTTCTTTTTCCTTCCTTCCTCCCTCCCTCCCTCCCTCCTCCCTCCCTCCCTCCCTCCCTCCCTCCTTCCTTCCTTCCTTCCTTCCTTCCTTCCTTCCTTCCTTCCTTCCTTCCTTCCTTCCTTCCTTCTTTCTTTTTTTCTTTCTTTCTTTCTTTCTTTCTTTCTTTCTTTCTTTCTTTCTTTCTTTCCTTCTTTCTCTTTCTTCCTTTCTTTTTCTCTCTTTTTATTTAAAATTTATTTATTTATTTATTTTAAAGAGAGGAGAAAGACAGAAAGGCGATGGGGAAGGAGCAGGTGTGTGCCTTGGCCCAGGGCCCAGAGCCGGCGACCTCGGCGTTCCAGGCCGCCACTTCACCCAGTGCACCACCACAGGCCAGGCTCCTGGGTCTCTAAGGGGTAAATGACCTCCTCAATTGGTTTGCTGTAAAGTTCCATCACATATTCTTGATACAGCTCAGGTAATATCTGAAGTTTCACCTGCTCTGAACCCACCTCCAGGCAGGTCCTTCTTTCAGCTGAATTTGCTACCTTTTATTTTATTTATTTATTTATTTACAACATCTCACTCTCCTGGTATCTCTGGCAGACAAGGGCCAAGAGCCTTACTGCCTATTACCCAGGGCTCTGACATGAGTGCCTTGTCCTCAATATCTTTACCCACGAGGGAAACGAGAGAGCCGTCCATGGAGGCCAGTCTGAGGGTTCTCAAGGTTACCCGGGTTGAGCTGCAGGTGCCCTGCTCTCTGAAGTGCCTCTGAAAATCCTTTTTTTAAAAATTTTAGTGAGAGAGAGAGACAGGAAGGGAGGGAGGGGAGAGCATCAACTCAGAGTTGTTCATTGATTGCTCCTCATCCCTCTGAATATCTCCTATTCCTCGATCAGAAAAAGGCTTCTGGGTGTCAGTGGGTAGTAAGCTCCAACTGTCCCAGGTCTCTCCACATGACGACCATAGCTGCCCTGAAGAAGTATTTCGAGAAATGAACACTCCCTATAAAGTTGTTCAGCAATCACGTAAGGGACGGCAATGGAATCAGAATGTCTCTTAATCGCAGAATGCAAGCAGAAAAACACGAGATAGAGACAGAGAAATGTCTCCATCTGGCCTTTGCTGGAGGGCACACTGAGCTGCCAGCTGATTCAGGGGCATCTTCAGGAGTAGCAAAGACATCGAGACCCCAGGCAAGAACTACCAGACGGCCCCTTTCAATAGCGGCTTCCCCGCCAGAGCCGGACCAGGAACTGTCGGCAGACCACCTGGACTTCCCCCACTGTGACCCGGCAATGGCCGCTCAGGGGGCATTGATGTCTCCATGTGGGGATGGCACCGGCATGTGCACAAGTCCCTCTGCCCCTATCCTGGGTGTTGGCCTGGGATGACCACAAGGCAGAAGGCTCATTTTCTGGGAAGGTCTGAACTGCCTCCACCCCACCCTGGCCCCTGTCCTCCACCCTTGTCCCAGGGAGGTGAAGGGGGACCGGAGCCCACCCCACCCTGGATCTTGAATCATGGCTTAACTAGTAATAAACGCTTGTTGGAAAAATGTAAAAAAAGGGAAAAAGGGAATGTCTACATGTATGTTTCTATCTCTGTCTCTTTATATCTCTATCCTTTATCGCTTAGTCTGCTCGGGCTACGGCTGCTGTGACAAGGTACCACAGACCACCTGCCTTAAACAAGAAGCATTTATTTCGCACAGTTCTGGAGCATGGGAAGTCTGAGGGAGACCCCAGTATGGTCTGGGATCAGGGGGAAGGCTCTCTTTACACATGGCCGCTTTCTTATTTGGATCCTCACATGGTGAAGAGAGCGAATCCTCTTCCTCTTCTTGTAAGGACACCAATCCCATCGTGGGGATCCACCTTCATGACCTAATTACCTCGCATAGGTCCCACCTTCCAAATTAGGGTTTCAACATGTGAATTTTGAGGGGACACATTTAGACCTGACTGTATAACTAGATACATCAAAACTAGATATACAATATGTAACTAGAAGATAATGTGTAAGACTAGTTTCAGCATTTAGCCAGGGTTTTTTTAGTGCTCTCCTGTATATACATATTAAAAACTTGAAAAACATTTTATATCAAGTGATGTTTGTATGTGTACATATTTAAATATCCTAAATATTTTAGTTACACTAGATTTTAATTAATAAATACACTAAATAAACAATTGCTGGCTAAATGCTGAAAGTAGTCATAACCTACTTCTAAAGATTTGTCAATTATAAAAAGCATGCAAATTAAAACAATTTAATGGAGAAATAACTATACAGATATTATTAATCTCCTGAGAGGTTAAAACAAATGTACAGTAAAGGTTTGGTTGGATAATTCTGTCTACCGGTAATGTCTCTTATTAATGTAATTCTGGGCTTCCAGCTAGTTTGGAGAAGTCATAGTTACATGGTTGTATACTTGATTGTGGTCAATTCTTCTTGGGGTAAAGGAATGTGCTCTGAATATAGTAGATGTGCAGTTAGTATTTATTAACTACATAAAAAATATTGGAATATTAATCTCACAAGCAGTAAGTCATGATGGTTTTATTTTTCTCATTCATTCACTGACTTATTTACTAACTCAACAAAAAGTACTGGTCCCCTGCCGTACACTAGGTATTATTCCAAACATGGGAGGTACAGCAGTGAACCATCCAGGCAAGGTCTTCACTCTTAAGGGACGTATTCTAAAAGGGATGGCAGAACATAAACCAGAGAGGGGATATCCAGAGTAGGAAACTATGACGCGGTGGCGTGCGTGAGTGGGAGCCGGGAGCCAGGGGCCGGGAGCAGGGCCGCCGGGCGGGAGCTGTCATTGCAGGGAGCTGCAGAGAGGGCCAGCTGGAGCCTCCAACAGACAGGAAGGGCTTTTCTTCCGCTCTCTGCTCTGCTGATGTCTCCCATTAGAGAAATACAACCTACGGGCCAAAGAGTCTGAGTGCGGACGATACAGTCCTTGGGGGTCAGCCTCCCAGAGCACTGAACAAGGCAGAAAAACAGAAAGCATGACCGGGGCACCGGACTAAAAAATAAGAGAATAATCTGCAATTATGTTAAGTAGGAAATTTTTCATTTCTGAGCTCCTTGAGGGCATTCTCTAAGTAGGGTTTACCTTTCTCTGCCCCCCCCCCCACCCAGGGAATCAAAACATGACAAGAAGTGCTTGTTAATTTAATTGCACCTGGTGTAGTTGACTTTGCCAGATTTAAATGATAAGTGAGTGTGCTTCAGGCATCAGAGTCTCACTGCCAGGACAGGGATTCTGATGTCACACTGTCCTGGTTATTCCAGCAGGGTGCTTGGTGCATGGCTATGACCAATGGACATTTGCTATGCAAGGAAAATACTCTCTTTAAATGCAGAATTTCCTTTGTTACTCGTGTGCAGAGTCGTGATTGACTAAAACATTTCTTGGAATTCTGCTATAAACGAAAGGACATCATAAAGGTTGGGGAAGAAGACTGAGGGACACTGATTATAACCATCTCAATTTCCTTCCTCCTCTCTCCCCAAGGAAGCTCCTCTTCTTATGGTGATTAAGAACAGATGCATGTATTTCCTCTTTTAAAAACTCTATATAATGTGTTTTCCCCAAACCATCATGTGCTGAGAGCATCCTCGTGAGGCTGGAGAGGAATTTGGTCACAGATGTACGATTTACAGCCAATTTTCTCAAGACGAGGTAAAACCAGGAAGAGTTTACATTTTTTTTTTTTTTTTTTTGTATTTTTCTGAAGCTGGAAACGGGGAGAGACATTCAGACAGACTCCCGCATGCGCCCGACCGGGATCCACCCGGCACGCCCACCAGGGGGCGATGCTCTGCCCCTCTGGGGCGTCGCTCTGCCGTGACCAGAGCCACTTTAGCGCCTGGGGCAGAGGCCAAGGAGCCATCCCCAGCGCCCGGGCCATCTTTGCTCCAATGGAGCCTTGGCTGCGGGAGGGGAAGAGAGAGACAGAGAGGAAGGAGGGGGGTGGGGGTGGAGAAGCAAATGGGCGCTTCTCCTATGTGCCCTGGCCGGGAATCGAACCCGGGTCCCCCGCACACCAGGCCAACACTCTACCGCTGAGCCAACCGGCCAGGGCCAAACCAGGAAGAGTTTAGAGCAGTGGTCCCCAACCCCCGTCCGCGGACCGGTACCAGTCCGTGGGCCATTTCGTACTGGTCTGCAGAGAAAGAATAAATAACTTACACTATTTCTGTTTTATTTATATTTAAGTCTAAACGATGTTTTATTTTTTAAAAATGACCAGATTCCCTCTGTTACATCCATCTAAGACTCACTCTTGACGCTTGTCTCGGTCACGTGATACATTTATCCGTCCCACCCTAAAAGCTGGTCCGTGAAAATATTTTCTGACATTAAACCGGTCCGTGGCCCAGAAAAGATTGGGGACCACTGGTTTAGAGCATTTCAGAAGTGGAGGGACAAGAGATGCAGGAAGGGTTGTTTGCCCCATCCAGGAAGCCAGGTGTGGATCAAGGATTGGAATCCAACTCCCCTCCGACCCAGGTGGAAGGGACCCTACACTGTGATCCTGACCACTCCCGCTGCTGCCAAGGTAGAAGGCATACCTGCCTGGATTCACCACAGCCGGCTGAAGCCTGCAGCCCCAGTGGAGATGCCCTCATGGACAATGGAGACTGTCCCTGCCAACCCTTGTAAGTTGACCCTGAGAAGGACAACATGCTCCAGCCATAAACCGGGACCTGGCTGGTCCATGTAGGACTGAAACCTGAGGAAATTCGCCATGGGCTCCTTATAATGGGATTCTAGGGAGGGAGAGAAACTAGGGCAGAGGACTGTGAACTGTGAATCCATATCACCAAGAAAGGCGAAAAGGTCTCCACCACCTCGCTTTTCTATGGCTTCTATGAGTGTGAGGGAACTCAGAAAGGGACCTGTACCTATAATCAGACTCAATATTCAGTGTGTGGCCCAGGGGATAGCCAGCCCTACGTCAGTTATAATCCCACAGGTCCTCCTATTACAACAATATTTAAAGTTAAAATAGCAGCAGGAGGATGGAGGAAATGAATAGAAGGACCAACAATAGCCCAGACCAAAGTTAAAGGAAACCCCAGACAAGTTACACTGAGGTTTGGTGCATGTGCAGCCATAAGCCAGGTGACATGGGATGAAGGAAGGACCTGCAGGTCTCTCAGCTGGGAGAGAAGCTACCGGGTAGAGGGAAAGTACATATGCTCGCACAGTTTCACCTGTGAAACCAGCTGTGTATGTTGCTCATGTGTCTTATGGGCAACCTGGGGAAAAGCTCCAAGCAAAGGGAAGTATCCCTGAGAAAAGGAACAGCCCCATCAAACTGCACTAGCCATGGGTGCAACCCCTTAGAGTTAGTTATAACCAATCTTCTGGACCCCCACCGGAGGAGAATGAGGTAGTAACCCTTGGCATTAATGGAACTGGCCTAGACCCCTATGCTCAGTTCATCATCCAAGGCCAGATACGGAACCACTCGGTTCGAGCCTTCCAAGGATATAAATCTTTTTATGAAGAAGCAATTAGACCCTACCACCACTCCCGCCAACAACGAAGAACTTGTTCCTCAGGATGGCTGAGGGAATAGCCCATTCCCTAAATGTCACCTCTTGCTATGTATGTGGGGGAGCTCTGACAGGAGACAGATGGCCATGGGAATCCAAGGAACTAGTTCCCACAGGGTCTAGGCCAAATGTAACAACCCCCTGCGCCTCTGAAGACAGCCAGTGGATTTTAAAACATGCTATCATAGCCTGACTAGGCGGTGGTGCAGTGGGTAGAGCGTCGGACTGGGATGTGGAAGGACCTAGGTTCGAGACCCCGAGGTCACCAGCTTGAGTGCAGGCTCATCTGGCTTGAGCAAAAAAAAAAAAGCTCACCAGCTTCGCTGGCTCAAGCAAGGGGTTACTCAGTCTGCTGAAGGCCCGCGGTCAAGGCACATATGAGAAAGCAACCAATGAACAACTAAGGTGTTGCAACAAAAAACTGATTGATGCTTCTCATCTCTCTTCATTCCTGTCTGTCCCTATCTGTCCCTATCTATCCCTCTCTCTGACTCTCTCTCTTTCCTTGTAAAAAACAAACAAACAAACAAAAAACAAAAAAACCCATGCTATCATAGGACAATACTGCTTAGCCAGAGGAGCAGGAGATCTGACTGAACCAGTGGGGAACTGACCTGCCTTGGGTAGTGGTATTATAATACCACCTCCAAGCAAGGTGTGTGGTGGAGAAACCAGACAGAGAGAAATCCGTTGGCTAGATTCCCCGAGCAAAGCCAGAGACTGGATAACACCACATGGACATTATTGGATCTGTGGAAACAGGGCTTATACCCGTCTTCCCAAGAATTGGAAGGAAGCTGTGTGATAGGTATGATAAAGCCCTCCTTTTTCCTCTTGCCTCCGAAAACAGGGAACTGCTTGGCTACCCAGCTCCACAGCCCTTACAATAGGTAAAAAGAGAACGCCAGATAGGAGGCTGGAAAGATGATGAGTGGCCTCCAGAGTGGATAATCCTATGCTATGGACCTGCCACCTGGGCAGAGGATGGATCTTGGGGATACCGCTCCCCCATTTGTATGTTAAGCTAGCTTATCCTATCGCAGGCAGTTTTAGAAATCACTACCAATGAGACTGGGAGAGCCCTAACCCTCCTTGCACATCAGCAAACTCAGGTGAGAAACACCATCTACCAAAACAGGTTGGCACTAGACTATCTGTTAGCAGCAGAAGGAGGAGTGTGTGGGAAATTCAATCTCACTCACTGTTGCCTGCAGATAGATGACCAGGGCCAGGCAGTTGAGGACCTTGTCAAGAAAATGACAAAACTAGCACTTGTGCCTGTGCAAGTCTGGCACGGATGGAACCCCAATAGCCTTTCTGGGGGATGGTTCTCAGCCTTTGGTAGGTTTACAACCCTAATAGGAGCAGTCTTACTGCTCCTAGGAATTTGCCTGATAGTTCTGTGTCTGTTGACACTGCTAATGAACAGCATGAAGAGCATGATAGAGACCACTGTACAGCAATGAATGTATACTATACCCACTACTATCAGGCCTTCCCCTTAAGGTCAGATGAATAATGTGAGACTTCAGCATAAAAGAATTCTGAAGTCTCAAAGGGGGGAATAAGGAACGAGAAGTCAGGCCCCCACCCCTCTTCCCTGAGGAGGAAGAAACAAGAAAAATGCAAGGGAAAGGAGCCTGCAGGGGTAACTGAGTCAGCCAGTTATAGATTAACTACTTCCTATAGTTCTCTGAAAGGTTGCCTGGGGCCACCTACACAAAGCAAGGAAGATAGGACTTGTACAGAGCTGAGACCAGAGGTCTGAAAACCCTGTTTCCTTTTCTGATCCCACCTAAGCTCACCCTCCCATCCTGGAGTCATGAGAGTGACGTTATACCTCAAGACAAAGGGATCACGAGCCCCTTGCATGAACACCTGTATTCTGTAAAAGGTATATAATCCGTAAGAAAATCAACTTCGGGGAGCACGTGTCTTTGGAGATTCTAGTCCCAGGGGCTCCGCTGGCTTTTAATAAGTTTTCTTTCCTCTGATTAAGTTATCTGAGTGTCTGATATCCTCCGCTGGGTCACTTCCTGCTACAATAATAGGGAGCTGGATGCAAGTTATATGACTGAACAAAAGGGGGACAGGAAAGCACTTGCTGTGTGTGAGGCATTAGAGGGGTGTGGCTGAGGGGAGGCCACTTACTGGGTAGCTCCTTGCTCCCTGGACAACTGTTGGGCAGATAAAATATATTATGCTCACTTTGTTAAAGATGGTGCTGCCCACATGGAAGCCTGTTGCCCAGGTGATATTAATGTGTGTTGGAGGTGGGCTGTAGGCAGGCAAGATGCTTGTAGCCTGGGGCTTGGTTTTAGGACTAAACCTTTCCCACCCTTTTTGATGAGGTGGTGCAATCCCATCATGCCTCAGATATGTGACTTTGTATTAGAGACTTCCCTATTTTGTATATTGGAATAAAGGTTTTGATTTCTGCACTATAAAATGGGGGCAGAACGGGAGCTTGCTCTCTTGGTTCCTGAGATTAGCATTAGAGAGCAGAGGAGAGAAAGGCCATGTGGAGGAGGCCAGGAGAAGCAGCCAAGATGGTGGAGTGCTGAGTGAGAAGCCAGTTTGTGCAGGAAGAAGGAAGGAGATGGGGAACTGTTGGGCAGATAAAATGTATTATGCTCACTTTGTTAAAAATAGGCGCTGCCCACGTGAGGCCATTGCCCAGGTGATATTAATGTGTGTTGAGAATTGTTGTAGCCTGAGGCTTGGTTTTGGGATTAAGCCTGTCCCACCCTTTTTGGTGTGAGGTGGTACAATCCTATCATGCCTCAGAGAAGTGACTTTGTATTAGAGCCTTCCCTATTATGTATATTGGATTAAGGGTTTGGATTTCTACATTATAAAAGGGAGGCAGAACGGGACTCGGTTCTTGGTTCCTGAGGTTAGCATGAGAGAGCGGAGAGAGTAGAGCCAGCAGCTAAAGGAGGCCACGTGGAGGAGGCCAGGAGAAGCAGCCAAGATGGCGGAGTGCTGAGTGAGATGCCAGTTTGTGTAGAGTTTGTATCTGGGATAAGGAAGGAAATGGGGAACTGAGGAGAATAAGGTTGGTGAGCTAGAAACCTTTGATTCTAGGAAACTCGGATAAGTCAGTGGCTTTGTGAGCACTGAGTGTGACTGGGTTTTGGAGCCCAGTGTGTATTTTTACTTGCCCGCCGGGTGCAAGGTAGGATTAAAGGTTATGGCCCACCAGTTTTTGGCTCCATGGTTTCTTTACCGACTGTCCGAATCCAATGCGAACCTGCATGGGCTGGGCGGCTATGATGGCAGCCCTGATAGCCCTGCCTGCTGGCTTTACAGGAACAGAGGTGAATAAAGTCTGGTGAGCTAGAAACCTTTGATTCTAGGAAACTTGGATAAGTCAGTAGCTTTGTGAGCACTGAATGTGAGTGGGTTTTGGAGCCCAGCGTGTGTTTTTACTTGCCTGCTGGGTGCAAGCTAGGATTAAAGATAATGGCCCACCAGTTTTTGGCTCCGTTGTTTCTTTACTGACTGTTTGAATCCAATGTGAACCTGCATGGGCCAGGCTGCTGTAGTGGTAGCCGTGGCAACTGGCCATACAACAACCATACAGAAAGAAGAGAGCCAAGGTTTCCAAAATGTAATCATTTGTTATGCAGAGAAAATGCTACAAGAAAACTTTTTCCTCCAGCTCTGAATTGCCTTTTGTTCATATCATAAAGCAAGTCACTAATAATGTATTACTCCTTTTCCTTTCATTTGTCTTCAAGCTATTGGAACAGTTTTTCAATATCTGTCATTTCCTTTTTTGTGATTGTGTTTTTTGGGGGGTGAATCATCATGAAAACTAAACGGAAAAAAAAAAACACCGCAATCATCACAAAAAGACACTTCAAAACTGCCCACATTTGACCACCAACAAACTCTTTTTGAAT
The DNA here is from genome assembly GCF_036850995.1 of Saccopteryx leptura. Lineage (NCBI taxonomy): Eukaryota > Metazoa > Chordata > Mammalia > Chiroptera > Emballonuridae > Saccopteryx > Saccopteryx leptura. The sequence continues at coordinate 367,383,000 of NC_089503.1, read as the reverse complement.
GCAGCTTTATTTCTAGTATGAAGTTATAAATACTACATACATTTTAATTTGTTGTTCCTTGCACAGTACCAGAATATTTTAAGCAAAAAAAAAATCCCAAATTTTCTAAATAAATTTATACACTTTTTAGGAGTGTCCTACGCAAGTATTTTATTTCAAATTCCCTGAGAGGAAAATTTAAATGATCTTTACCCTCTGAATGTGCTGGAGGGTAAATCTTTGGTATTTGAGAATCTTTCGTTCTCATAATTACCATGGAGGCATGGTTAGGGACCTCTGCTATAGTTTTTATTGATATGAAAGATACTGAAAAATAATTCCTTTTAATGCTGCGTTGTGCTAGAGAGCATAGTCATCAGTGGCTGGGATGGGCACCCAACTCAATCGGAGAACTGTTATTCAAAGAAGAATTCAGAGAAGATTAGAGAAGTTCATTTCTTTGAAACTCAGGGAAAAATGAATTAAGTGAAGCCATTTTTATTTCCTTTTATCTGGCAACTTGGGTGAATTCTGAAGATATTTGGTCAGGATAACCAGCAAAAAATTGACCCTTCAACACGTATTTCCAACACCTATTCCCTAATGACATGCATGTTTATAAAATACACTTACTCTAGGTGCTCTGCCGTAAAGCATAGAGCCACTCAGTACAATCTCGCTTCCTTACCACCTCAATCACACATCCTCACCCACCACACTCCATTAGCATCTAATCATTGTTTAGAATTATATTAATCTGCACCAGCACTAAACTCCTATTCATAACCATCTGACAACATAGGAAGTACAACTAGAACTCACTCAATGCCACTGAAAGCAACTAGGGCAGGGGTCGGGAACCTATGGCTCATGAGCCAGATGTGGCTCTTTTGATGGCTGCATCTGGCTCGTAGACAAATCTTTAATAAAAAAAAATAATAATGTTAAAAATATAAAACATTCTCATGTATTACAATCCATTCATTTCCTACCGCTCATGTTCATGGTTGCGGGGTGGCTGGAGCCAATCACAGCTCTCCTCCAGGACAACACCAATGTACACAGGTTGTTGTATGGCTCTCACGGAATTACATTTTAAAATATGTGGCGTTCATGGCTCTCTCAGCCAAAAAGGTTCCCGACCCTTGAACTAGGGCATCAGGGATGCCAACTGTGCACGAAGAGCCTAACTAATAATGGAGAGACAACAGTCAAGTCTGGCTTCCTGGAGATTTCACGTCAGGTCTCTGGCCCATTCAGAAAAAGAGAGCTTGAGTTTCATAATGTCAGCAGTTGGGTAACATGCTATTTCTCTGATACACTGAACTGATACTTTTATTTAGTCACAGGGCTCTGGGATTATAAAAATAACAAGTCCTTTTTTTTTTCTTTCAGAAAAACAAAAGAAGGTATATAGGGTTAGATCCTAAGACTTGGGAGTGTAATTGAATATAAGCTTAAAACATAATAAAAATGAAGTAATTTTCCAGTTGGACGACATGAAGAAACTGTCAAGTTCTTTTAGGAACAACTGCTTCAATAATTAGGTTAGAACATATTTTACTTACACATTAAAGGTGACACACAATATTTTGATTCCATATACTCTCGTACCTTTCAATTGTCAGTGCGAGAGGTTTCAGGCTATAAAACATTCAGCAACCCTTACGTTTCATGCTCTTTATGTTCCGATTTGTTATGTCAGAAATTCTGGCATGATTGGTCTTTATTTATAGGTATAATTGTTGAAGCAAAAGATGGACGTGCACTGTACCCCGGAACCTGGAAAGCCCAGATCTGTGTGTTTTCTGAGTTTTCAGATAAACAATATAGAAAATACATGAAATGGTCATTTGAGATGATTTTTTCCAGCTCTAACATGTCTCTAGTTTCATTTCTAGAAAGCCACTGCCAAGTTTTTGCACAACCTGTCTCATCAAGACCCGATAAATGACAAAGCTTCTATTTCCAGCATCATTCTTCATTCCTCTGTGATAAAATGTCACAACTGATTGATTCTTATTTCATTCTAAGCCTTGGGTCCTCTACTTTACAGTACTTCTAGGAATCTCAATAGGAGACACATCTATTAGTATGCATCAAGGAATTATGTCTATTTGCCACTTATGATCTGTAATTCATAATAAACCACCTTTTTTTTTAAATTTCAAAATTAACAGTATACTATAGGCTTCTGTATGAGAAGATACATTTACACCAAACTAAAAGATGCTGCCGTCACCCTCACATAGCTTTGTAAGTTGTGGACAAAATAATTTAGTAACTATGAAAAGTGTTATTTTACCAATGATGCTGCAAGGATAAAAGATTATCTATCTATATTTGTACATTGGTAATTTGAGAGCTTTATGATTTAACCTGCTCCATAAACAAGTTTCTCACACCGCTTTATTTTCTAGCATGGGTGGAAAGATGTTGAGGGAACAGGTGCCTTTGAGATCCACTCTGCACTCAGGGAAGCTCCTCATGCTGTGTGTGGGGTGAAGAAACAGCCCAGTGTTCTTGTTTGTTTGTTTTAATTAATGATGTCTTGTTCATAAGTGTTTTATCCTTTACCTGAGTGTTACTATTAAATACACAGAGATCAAACTTTTCATAAGGGGCAATGATATAAAACTGTTCCACAAAGTGTACTATATGAACCACTTTTCACAGTTCAAATAAAATATTTTAAATACAAATATTGTAACTTTAGCAAATGACCTATTTACACAGGTGGGGAGAGGATGGGATTAATGAAAACCTAGTTGTGTTTCCACATAGCTCATGTTTAACTATTTAAACCATTTGTTTTATTTTTCAAAATCCAATTGCACATAACCCATACTTGATAGGCCACTTCCTATCCAAAACAAATAAACTATCAAAAAATAAAGTGATAAACTGTAAGAAAGGAAAATATGTATCATTTACTACAATTGTTTCTTTGCTCCAAAAGTTTGCAAACATGTAAAAAAAAATGATATCAAATGGATACACTTTAATTTGCAAAGCTAATTGGAGCAGATGAGGTTAAAAAAATATATAGCAGAATGAGCATATATTATTTTAATATTTCCATGTGAGATAAAAGTATTGGATTTTTAATTAAGAAATCAGGAGGACTGTTATGCAATGGGAAACAAAGGCATTTACCAACAGGGAAACCCATTCATCCTGCTATGGCCAAATCCAAGAATTTCAAATGTTTCCTTCATTTTCATCCATGTAAAAGAGTGGGAGAGATTAAATTATTGTTGTTGGCTGTATTGACTTCAGGCTATATAACCTTCAGGCTATCTATAAGCTTTAAGTTAATGACCCTTAAGGACACAGTTTTATTTGGTGTTCTTGGTGCTTACATCAGGGTCAAGGTTGCTTTCAATCATCTTGGTGCACTGCAGTTTATAGGGTGACAGTAAGGCCTTCAAGACACTTACAATTCCTTTAATAGGGAACATGGGTTAAAGTGCAAATACTTCAAGGAGAAACGACAAAGTGATTTAAATTTACACTATCAAAGAAATTACCAAATCAGTTCCTTTTTTTTTGAGAGCAGAATTTTACGATGGAAATACACAGGGACTCGAGGCATGGAAGTAGAAGGGGCCGGTCATAAACCAAAGGTATCAACTTGACAGCCCCTGGGTGGAACCCTTCTTACTTAACAGTCACACTTTGTTTTAAGATTTAGACTTTAGGGCGTTGCCATGGGATGCCTTTCAAAACCCTTTACTGAGTCATGTATAGGAAAAGAAACTGCTTTGAAATCTGGAATGAAATTTTAAGGAATAGAGTTCCATTTCAAAATAAAACCTATCGATGAATATTTTCAACTTCCTAAAATAAAAGAGAAAGAGGAAAATAAACTTTTGTACGTGAAATCACTTACATAAGTGTCGTTTGTGTACTAGAGTGTAGAGGGACAATCTCAAATGTGGGTGTAACCGCTATACATTTGGGAAACAGGCCACGCTGGAAGAGCGCCTACAACGATTTCTGTCTGCCACCCAGTGGCTGTTGAAATAAGTTCTGTTTTTCTTTGTAGGCAGGGCCCTAAATTTTGCTTAAAAAAAAAAAAAGACAGAGGTAGATAATGCCATACCGGGAATTTAACACCATCAAGATATACGCCTTGATATATTTTAAAGTACAATCATTGTAGTAAATGTTATATATTTTCCTTTGCGCTAACTCAAAGGTTAACTACGAATAAATATTTGTTTACGGGTCTCTGCATCTACCTGGGTTCAGATACTGACTGGCACGGAGGACACCGAGCTGGCTCGGGACTCCCGGGTCACGCTGTTGGGCATCGAGAGGGTACAGCAGGACACGCCCACGGTGGCCTCGGGCAGCTCGTCGTCCTCTGTCCACTCGTTGAGCTCGGGGTTGAAGCATTGGATGCACTTCTTGTACTTCTTCTCGCCCTCGTTCCAGCCGCCCACCAGGTAGCCGCGGCCGTGCAGCGCCGAGGCGCCCGCGGTGCTCACGCCCACCGGCAGCGGCGCCGCGTAGCTCCACTGGCGAGTCGCGGGGTTGTAGCACTCCACGCTCAGCACGTCCACGCGCTCCCCGCGCGGATCCACCTGGCTACCCCCCATCACATACACTCTGTCGCCCAGCGTGACCGCGCAGTGCCAGCCTCGCGGCGTGCTCAGGCCTGGCAGTTCCTGCCACGAGTCGCTGGCCGGGTCGTACGCGCACACCGAGCGCGAGTACGAGTTGCTGATGTAGCCGCCAGTTACCAGCACTCGGCCGTCGGTCACCGCGCTGGCGTGGCAGCAGCGCGCCACCTCCAGGGGCGTCTTCGGCTGCCACTGATTGGTGGAGGGCACGTAGCACTCCAGCGAGGCAAGGCTGCCAACTATGTTGCGGCCGCCCACGGCGTAAAGGAGCCCGTTGAATACGCTCAGGCTGAAGTGCGTGCGCTTCTGGTTCATGCTGGCCAGGTGGATCCAGGTGTTGAAGCGGGGATCATATCTGGGAATGGCACAGGAAGTGTGACAGCCTTGTTGGTGGCGGTCAGGGAACCCATGTTACTCCACAAACCATAACGTGAGAATTTTGACTCTATCCATGCAAGGAGGCTACTGAGATCAGCTCTCACCTGGAGGCTGGCGTTTCTCTTTCAATCAGTAAAAAAGCGTGACTCTTGGAAAAGGTAAGCCAGGCATTGGTAACTCCCCTGTTCCTGTTTATAGATTCACCTCCTTTATATGGCCACATGGAGAAGACTACAGAGACAGGCCTGCCAGTCAGTTTCCTTTTCTCCATATCTAAGCATCTATCATCCAGTAGGATCTATGAGATTGCGCGTGGGGAGCGCGTGGAAACTGGCATTTGTGGCAATCAGAAAAGGGAATACTGCTACATTAAAGTCAATTCCATATATTTTCAGAAACTAACCATCCATAGCTTGTTCTCACCACTTAATTAAGATCGGAGTTGACCAACTGGATTTCTCCATTTCTCACAGCCCCCGTCTTAATCACACAACTATCCTGGCCGTTGCAACAGTAAATCTAAGTTACTCAACCAAGTCCTCTTATCATCTGTTTAGAATGAGATCAATGGGACTCGTATCCAAAGGAATCAACCAGGCCTTAATTTGTGTTACTTTTCTCTTTTCTAGCACTTTTTAGTAGCTAATATTTTTTTTAGTTGAGGAATATATTTTTTTTCAGTGTTCAATATTACAGTAATTATACCATAAGCATTGCAATCATACCACCACAACAGTGACTTGAGACTAATAGTTGACTTATCAGTGGAGGAAAAGAAGCAGTGAGTACAATATGCTGTCCTGTTTACATAGTTCCGAAGGACTGGAAACACAGAACTCTCTCCAGCAGTTTGAGGTTCATTCATCTTAGTTCCAGTTAACCTCTAAATCAAGACTTAAGTAAAGTTATAAATTAAAGGCTAAAAATCAATCAATTGTTTGAATTCATTTAAATAACATACACAATGAAATGAAGAATACTTCTTATCATATACCGTACCAATTTTCAGATCTTGTTCATTAATTCTGCTTAACATTGTAAGCATGGCTTTCTGAACATTTCATATATATGGAAGTTTAATTTTTTACCATAAATATATAAAAATAATATGGCACTTGAATTCAATTTTCTGAAGGATTTATTATGTCGTTCACTCTTTTTTTCATGCTTCTAACATAGTGACGTGTTCTCTGGTATTTAGTCTTCAAATAAGCATTTAGAATTAATTACCGTAGCTGCCACAGTTTTAATGATCTCATTCTATTTGCCAGTTATATATCAGACAGTCATCAATAAGTCACACAAAAGAAATTTTCTATTTTTCGATCGTTCTTACCACTAGTATTCTTACCCCTTAATGTTAAAAAACTAACTTTGTATGCAGTGTCTTTCAGAAGAGCACCCAGACTAGAACTGAGCAAATGTGAATTGCCACCTAATAGTGGTATAATTCTCTGGGTATCATATTTTTTTTACATAATATCAGAATAATCCTATCTTCCCTGCTCATTTTAGGGCCTTATTCAGAAATCTAGAGTACATGAGTGCACTTTATATAATATGAAATGTTGTGTGTATATATAATGTGGCAATATTATTATTATTATTATTAACTTACTGAGCTAATGAGCTAAGCTAATAGGCATGGCTAATTTACTTCCAAGTTGGGGCAATTTCCTCATAATATTGAACCACTTCGGTTCCTAATAAAGGATCAAGTACCTGCAGAAATTGCTGACTGCATGCTTGGCTTGGTTCCTTGCATCATTCTGGTCTTCACCGCCAGCAACATACAGAAATCCATCCATCACAGCCACACACTGATTAAAACTCTTGGCTGGCATTTCTGTAAGCTTGTTCCATCCACTTTCAGGGTCTCTATACAAGACGTCTCTACTAAGGGACTTCTCAGTAAGGCCTGGCCGTCCCCCAACAGTAACGAGGACTCGACAGCCCCCACGGATTCTCGTGCGCCTAGACTGCAATGTGTTTTGATGATACGGAAGTAAATGGTAGTTCATAGCATCCACAAGAAGTTTGTGACAATCAGCATCTTGCATCATTCTTGGTACAGACTGAACATAATTGACCAGGTCTTGTGCAGAGATGGTTCCAAAGCGAATATTGCTCAAAAGATCTGCAGCATATTTCATCCTCTTTTGGTCAGATTCTAACCATTTCATAGCAATCTGGAATGCTACTATTTCAGAAGGCAGCTGTAAGTCATCATCTATAAGAAGTTCGTTAATTTGCTCAAATGTGAGTTTCATGAACTGATCTGACTCTGCAAATTCAAGGAAGTTATCCCGGATAAATTTCTGGGCTGCTCCTTTTGCATTTTTCAGAGAGTACGTTTCAGCAATGTTAGCAATGTACATGCAATTCTCAACATTGATCTCTCGTATCAGGAAATCACTGCACATCTTTACAAGGGTATGGATCTGAAGATAAACAGCAGCAGAAATAATGCTTCCTATGGTATACAAGGAGAGAGTCAGCTTTCCGGTGTAGGCGTATGCGATGACGGTGGCGAGGCCCAGTGGTGCAATATCGTTGAGATCCACCCTTTGAGTAGATGGGTCTTTTTTTAGGATGTTGTAAAAGTACTCACTGCATGAAGCCATCACGGACTTGTGAACATCAAAGGATTTGGTTTTGGTGCCAATGACTAAGTCGCAAAGGAAGCTCTCTTGCCGCATTTTACTTAAACCTTCCAAGAGGTTGGGGCCATAAGAAGCATCTGTTAATTCAGAAGAAATGCAGCTAAGGCCATTGCCTCCCTCTAGGATCCCATTGAAAGCATTTAGTTTGGTGAGGGGTCTATCTTCCACGATTATGGTCATCTCATTGATATCTCCTTTGTTCTTTCTGACGGACTTCTTTTTGGGGGCCATGTTGGCAAACACAGGGTCACAGGCAAGAGCTGTGAGAAAAAGAAAAAAGGCGCGGTATTATTTGAATTGGTCTTTGGACTTTGAATTGCTACATTGAGGTGCATTTCTTTTTTATAAGATAAAAAGTTTTTAGTGGCATAATGTAGCTTAATCTTCAAAAACAGATTTAAAAACTTACATTACACTAGGTGCCCATTTTATTGACAGTTTACTTCAGCATCAAGCATTGAAGACAATTCTAGAAAGACTTATTTTATCAAATGAGACTTTTGTAGCTGTATTGCCAAGTAATTTTATATAGTAGAAACGACCAAATATTCTCTGATGTAGTTATACAGTAATTATGGATTAGGACTTAAACATCATTTGAAGGGCTTCATTTACTCTCGTGAAAAAGTGAGTAATAACTATTTTGAAGTTTTCCTTAATAAAATACTAAAACACAAGAAGATATGTAAAATGTAGAATATATATATTTATAGATGTGGATATGTGTATATATGTATGTATATAAATAAATAAATGTAGCATTTAAAAAATCAATAGGTAAAGACTTGTAATGATAGCATTAGTTCAATTGATTTTTACTCTACATATTTACTAAGATAATTTCCAGATGAATTAAATATCTAAATCTCTCCTTCTCTCTCACACATACACAAAACTAACATAGGACTAGAACAAAATAGCTTTGCCCCCTCCCCCAATCTTAGAATGAGAAAGGCCCTCTTAAGTGTAACATAAAATTCAGAAGCCATACAGGAAAAGACTGAAATATCTGAATATAAACAAAAATGAAATGGCAAAACAACACCAAGTGTTTAAAAGACAAGCAACAGAGACTGTGAAAACAAACACTGGTAACATTTTTGACAGCTAAAAGGTCAATTGACAGAATATTTAAAGAGCTCCTACAAATCAATGAGAAAAAGGTAATCCAATTTAAAAATAAACAAAGACCACAATTAGGTAACTAGGTCATTCAAAGAAGATGAAACACAAATAGTTAATAATTTTTTATTTTAAAGCTAAACTAATAACTATCAGGAAACTGTCAGCTGAAATCAAGAGATTCTTTTTATTTTTTTGTGGTCATTTTTTTGTCTGACGGTTAAAATATTTTAAAATATCCATGATATCATATATTGGTGTGGTGCTCTCTATAAACTGTTGAGAGTATAATTGATTCAGATTTTGAATAATTTGGCAGTCACTTGGGAACAAAAACTATATTTATGTTTTGACACTAAAATTCTAAGTGTAGGAATGTGCCTTAGAGAGATATAACCACATAGAGATATATTTATATGAATACTCACATATTAAGGATAGTAACATTTTTCATTATTAGTATTATAAATATTTGAATGAGTTATTAAACCTATATGAAGTGTACATTTAGCTTGATAATGGTAGCTCTGATAGTTTTAGTATTAAACAGACTTGAAATAATATTAAGTTTACTAAATATATACATAGTCCTTAAAATATTATAGATTAAATTATTCCAGCCTTTCTGAAAAAATTGAGCATAATCATCGGAAGATGCTATCTTTTGACTTTTAAGTGGATTTCATTTACTTCATGGTAGCATGCACGTTTTTATGAGGTTAGTGGTGTGTTTTAGTTATAAAGTCAGTATGTGCAATCAAAGCTTCATAGTATGTTATCTATTATTCCAGATAATTGTATATGCTTACACAAAATTATCTACATAGTTTTGGGCAGCGGTGTGCTAGGAAACCAACTCATTAGAGGGGAAAAGCCCTTATTGGTAAGGTGCTAATTTCTTCAGTACAAATATACTCTGCTGGCTGATTTTAAGCTATCACGCTGTTTAACAACCAGCTTGCCAAGTTCCTGAAAATGTAACAACTGGTTCTTGTGAGTCAGTACCAGGCATCTCCAGCACCGTACTATAAAAGAACTTCTATTAAAACAAGTTTACACTATATTATTCAGTAGTTAGCTTTTTGCACCTAGCAGTAACTTGTGTACATCTTTCTGGTGGCAGAGACAGAGAGGGAGTCAGAGAGAGGGACAGATAGGGACAGACAGGAAGGGAGAGGGATGAGAAACATCAATTCTTCATTGCGGCTCCTTAGTTGTTCATTGATTGATTTCTCATATGTGCCTTGACCGGGGGGCTACAGCAGACCGAGTGACCCCTTGCTTGAGCCAGCAACCTTAGACTCATGCTGGTGAGCCTTGCTCAAACCAGATGAGCCCGCGCTCAAGCTGATGACATTGGGGTCTCGAACCTGGGTCCTCCACACCCCAGTCTGACACTCTATTCACTGCGCCACTGCCTGGTCAGGGTCGTGTACATCTTTCTGTATCGATACATTCACAAATTTGCCCCATTCCGTCTAATATGTAGCTACAGTGCCCCATAGTAAGAATATATAAAACCTACTTAATTATTTTCTTGTTGATGGACATTTAGGTATTTAGGTGCTTTATAGTTTCTTGGTGTGTGTGCTTTAAGTCTCACTGATGAGATCATCCTTGAGGGGTAAAACTTGGCTTTTATCCCTCTTGGAAGGTCTTCAATTTAATTATTGGAATATCTATTTAAAAAATTCCATAACCTTTCTATTGTGTTTGCTCCTATTCTGAACGCGTTAGACTTAAATGCTCAGTATTGTATATTTATCATTAATAGATTATCTCATTGGTAGTATATGGAGTGGATATTTCAACAACTGATAAAACAGGGCACCTCCTAACTAACTAATACGGCCTCACAATACTGAAGCTGGGTCCCAGCGGGTCCCAGAGGTACCCTGTGTAAGTCTTCAGTCACTGAATTATAGTAAAGCAGAGGGGGTCCTGGGAGAGGGCTGGAGGGGTGAGACGGATTCAGGGAATGGGAGAGGAGGAGTCAGGTAAGCTGTCCTACGGCTAATTACCAATCAGTAGGTTCTCAATATTTTAACAGCTGATACTATACTGAAACATATTCATCCTTCCCATAGTATGGGAAGTAGTACAATATTAACTATAGAACCTGCAAAAAATTTAACTTTGTGTATTGTAATTGCTAGGGTAGTGCTATCAAATGAAAATACAGAATTTAAAATTTTTCAGTAGCCATACTAAAAAAGGCACAAAGAATTCGGTGAAATTAATTTTAATAATATATTTTATTCTGTGTCCAGTAGTTTCACAGTAAAATTCTTTGCCCCGAGCATTTTCTCTGCAGTCATTTTTGCTATATAGCTAATTGGCTGAAGGCAATTTTTCTAGAAAAGGTGAAATAATTGGCTGCCAGTTTGGTTTCATTTCTCCATTGACAAAGTTCGCACACATACTCCCATTTTTTATATTATGTAAATCTTGGCTCTCATAACGGTCTCTACAGTGACAGGTAGACCTGGTGATCTTTAAACAACTGCATAGAAAGCCAGACTGCAAAGCTAAGGCTAGAGTGTGCACTATCCTAGAAAATGATAGCATGTCAGTTCTTGCAAATCCTTCAGTCGGCACAGTTATCCTGCGCATCCATCAAAACCAAAATTTTACCAAGCTGTGGCAAATATCAAAGAGGCAGCCACTAATTCACAGCCATCTTTGAGAGCATTTATTATTGATTCTTTAGTTGGAAACCGATACCTCTCTTAATGAAGGAAGAAATTGTAGCAAAAAAGAAAAAAGTAAAATACTATGAATAAAAGACTTTGAAGACAATATATATATATTTTTTGTAATAAAGTCTTTGACTTTGTTATTAATTTTTTCATGTTTGATCATGTCCCTTTTAATGTTGCTCTTTTATATTTCATTCTTTTATCTTTTACTGTGAAATTGCCTTATGCTCAATTAGGTATGTGGCAAAAATGCTTGTTGCAAAGAGCTCATAGTGAAACCACCTAAAACCATTTTATTCAATTTACTTTTTACAAAATATAATTTCAAACTGTAGTTGCTATACAATTATTAATGTGATACTTTACTTTTTTTTTTATACTAACACTTCAAAATCCAGAGTGTGTTTTGTACTTACAGCACATCCCATTTGGGACTAGCTACACTTCAAGTGTTTAATAGCCACAAGCGACTGACAACCATGGCACTGGACAGCACTAGAGCAGCCCTAGAGCAACCACTTAAAAATGCCAAGTGTATCTGAAAAACCAATAGATAAAATTTAGATGGAATTCAAAAAAGGGCAGGAAAGTTGGAACAGAGGAATAAAAATTCAAGGGACACACAGAAAAATAATTTAATGGTAAACCTAAATCCTAATAATTATGTTAAATGTTAATGGATAAAACATTCTGATAAAAAAAGCCCAGATTGTCAGAATGGATAAGAAAAGCAAAACCCAAAAATACATGTTGTCTACAAGAGACTATAAATATAAAGACACAGGTAGGTAAAACAACAAATGGATAGAAAAAGATTTACTAAGGAAATAGAGACATAAAAAGACTGGAATGGTTATATTAATATCAGATAAAATGTAGTGCAAGGAAAAAAGAACAATAACCAGTAATAAAAAGGGAATTTCACAATGATAAAAAGGTTAAATCATCATCAAGACATAACGATCCTAATGTATATATGTAAATAACAGAGCTTCAAAATATGTAAAGGGAGAAATAGCCAATTTCTCAGTTATATTTGAAAACGTTAGTAACTCTCTCAGCAACTGATAGAACAGAAAAGAATTAATAAAGGTATAGATTATCTGAACATTGTTAATCACCCTGACTTAATTGATATTTCTAGAACATCACATCCAACAATCGCAGAATACAAATTTTCCTCTAGAGTCCGTAGTACATCCACCAAGACAGAATTTGTGCTGGGCTTCTAAACATATCTTAATAAATTTAAAAGCATTAAATTCATACAGAGTATGTTCTCTGATCATACTGTAATTAAATTAGAAATTAATAACAATAAGCTATCTAGGAAAACCACCAATATTTGCAAATTAAACAATTCACTTCTAAAGTATCCATGCATCAAAGAAGAGATCACAAGGCAAATGAGGTATTTCTAATTGAATGATAATGAAAGTACAACATAAATACTAGCTCCACTATTCATGATCTAACCTCTTAGAGTCTCCATTGACTTATCTCTAACGTGAAGATAATCATAGCTCCTGCCTGGAGGGCTGTCAACAAAAGCTCAGGGAGGAAATGCATGCACAGCCTTTGGCACAGGATCTGGCAAAAAGTGAGTGTTCGAAAATTCTTGAATCATTTTTATTAACATCAACAACCCTTGTTGGTTGTTTCTTTGGGAGTAAAGGAAGTAACGTCTTTCAACTTTGGGGTGAAGCGCATCAGAGAAAGCCGCCACACATGGGGAAGCAACATGAGGACCAGGCCGTGATGTGGGACGAGCATCGAGTGACCCAGGTTGAGAACAGGCAAACAGCAACCAGGAGAGATTTCTGGAATCCATAACCATTTCTAAAGGATTTTGAAAACAACAGGAAATGCAATTATGTAGGCTGAGGAACAGATTATTTTTATTTTGATATAAACGATAAGGGTAATCATGGAAGTTTGGAAAATCTGGGACATTTGATTCTGGGTCGTATGAGCAAAACAACAGATTACATGGAGTAGACTGAACCTATGAGCCTGGACCTAAACATTCACATGAAGGGAACTATTTTGATGGGGTAGTGTTAGGATAGGAAGGTTTGCAGATAATAAGAATCTTGCCAGTCCTTGATCGAAGGGGTTTTAAGAGGAATAAACAGGTGCAGGAGGCAGGTCATTAAAAGTAGAGGAGATGCCTCATGCTGAAGCAGGAAGGCTGACTCAGCATAGTGTGTGCAGACTGAGGTCATGAGGAGACAGTTGGGCAGGTATTATTAGGCCAGTACAGAAAGGCTGTTGTATGCCAGGAAGGTTTTGGACTTGATAATTAGTATGTAACGGAGCAGGATTCAGAAGTCTCCAGGAAGGAAGAGGACAACCTGAGTGAAATCAGTGAAAGATCTTCCATGGCCTGCCTTCTCTGACTTCCTGTTGCCACCTGCTCTGTCCTCCACTGCCTGGCCTTCATGCGGACCCTGCATTCCCATGGAAACCCTCCTGACTCTCTCTATCTGAACTCCACTGCCTGTGTCCCATTTCTAAAGGGCCCTACTGGGTAATACATACATTAGCTAGTCTGACAAACGGTCTAATCAATTAATGGTTATATCTACTCTTTCTCCAGATATGTGTGTTTTTTGGTGAATTTTTTTTATCAGTGTCCTTGTACAAATTTCTAAGAGTAGGCACTGTGGAACACACACACACACACACGTGGGCAAAAGTAGGTTTATAGTTGTTTGTATGATAAATAATACAAGAGTAATAATTTTGTGTACTCATGACTAAAAACCTACTTTTGTCCAGCCTTGTGTGTATATATATTTTTTATTCTTTAAATAATATTTATTTATTTTTAATAATATTATCAATATTTTAATGATATTTTAAATTTCTATTTTTTAAAAATAAGAAAGGGCCTTAGAGCCCTGAAAATCAGTTTGCAGAAGTAATTGGCTTCCTTAGCTCTCTAGGGGATAGGGAAGACCGCAGGAGACCTTGTGACAGGAGACTAGACTTCGGATGGTGAACACACAATACAGTATGCACATGATATATTATAGAATCGTACTCCTGAAACCTATATATTTTTTTAACCAATGACATCCCAATAAATTCAATAAAAATGAAAAAAAAAAACTTACTCTATCATCATAAAAATAAAAGGAGTAGGATGTGAGGTTCTAACCTAGCCATTTTCAGATTCTTGATTAGTCACCATAAGTAGAAGTGACCTATAATCTCAAACACTTGGTAAAATAAATGTATCGTAAATATGAAAAAGAAAGAGAGACTATGGAAATCGCAGCCTGTAGACAACTTCCTTTCCTGGTGGCGTGTTTCCCCAGATCTGCTCATAAATTCTTTCTTTACTAGAGCTGCCCTGACATTCTGTTCCCAGGTTTGCACCTTGAAGGTGAAGCTGTCCGTCCACCTGCCTGGTGTTCTCAGTCTGTGCCGTGTTCCTGCAGTAAGGTCACAGCAGACCCCTCAGAAGGGTCCGAGGATCAGGGCACTTCTTTGAAGCGGGGCAAAGCTCTGATGTCCTCTAGGCAGCAGAGAGGTTCACTGGCTCCTGCAGCCTGATCAAGCCCTTCCACTGGGCCTGCTCTTTTATTTCCATCCGCCCCGCTAGGGGCTCCTGCCACTACTTCTCTCAGTTGAAGGAGGACTGCAAGCCACTCAGAAAGGTAGGGCAGCCGCATTGTATTGTGTGTTCCCAGCTCCATTGGGCAGAAGGCTGGCTTCCTCATTATGGTGATCAAAACCCAGGAGGCTCTGTTCTCACTCGCAGACAGGAAGCCTCTGGCAAATTCTCCAGGCCTCCTCACACTGGGCCCTTTCTGGAGACACAAGGCATGTCATACTTGGTACACACACACACACACACACACACACACACACACACACATTCATCACATCACTTGATCAACCAGCATTTTCCCACAATCATATTTAAATGAAGAGCAAGGGAGACTTTAAAAGGAAGAAGTTATAAAAGGGCAGCTTAGGAGTAGATGTGTGAAAGTCAAGTGGAAGGAACAATTTAATTCACTTCTACTTATTCATTTGGTGATGGTCCTGAGTCATAAGGCTGATTATAAGGGCTAATAGCTGGTGATTAGAAAAAAACTGAGTATTAACAAAAATGTATGACTCAGGTACTAAGTCATAATGTGAGGATGTAGTCAAAAACAATTTGTACTGGAACTCTCACTGCTTTTCCTACAATTATACAAATGTTTACTCGGCAGCCCTGGTCATATTATTAGTGTTTACTAACGATGGTCACAATGACAAGCCAAAATGTGGCTAAGGAAAAAGGTTACGAAAAGAGTTGCATATAATTTAGAATAATAGCCTCGACATTGAGTAAGACATTTTGAGAGCATTCTTATTGATTAAATTATATATTAACTCAAAGTTGCAAAGAGGTTTTAATTATTATTGTTTTTAAAAAAGCATTTTAATTAATTTTTTTAAAACAGTGAGTGCCTTGTGGCTAGCTGCTCAGGGACTCTCAGGCTTGGTAGCCCCGGCAATCACCATGGTGACCATGCCCAGGAGACAGCTTTTACTGGGGTTATGGTCTGGATGATGAGGACTATATATAGCCTTGCGGAGTTGCCCATGGCTGGGAGCGTTTTAAGACTGTATATCTGTTTTTTCTAAAGCACAAAGGGCTTGATTCTTCTTCCTAATCCAGAGGGCTCTAATGAGTTGCCCCTTGAGGTAAAGCGAGGAAGCTCTATACAGAGCCTGGTTCTTCTGCCTCTACCCCCAGACTATAAGTGGCTTGCACTTTTTACACGGCCCCTACCATAGTAAGGCATGGTGGAAAGAGCAGGTCTTGCTATAGCAACTGAGGTTGTGTAATGGGAGAAGCGGCCCTTTGGAGGTATTTCCAGTCTCTTCTTGTCTTTCCTTTTTTGGGTGAGGGAAGAAACTTTACACAGGCTGCAGAAGGTTCTGGTAGGCTCCCTCTTTTACCAGAGCTGTCCCTCCATTCTGCAGAGGACACCCAGAGAATTCTCTCGTCATGGACACCACAGCTTCCTCCCTTCTCTGCTCCATCCACAATCACCCAAGCAGCTTCTTGGGTCTCCTCCATCATAAATGGGCAGAAGGGTAACAGAAATTCAATTCCATGCTCCCCTCCCACTGCTCACTGCAGATCTTGGCTCTTGCATCATTTCTATGATGACAGCGTCCCGTATTCAGCACTCAATAAACAACTGGGCAGTTGAGTCAATCATCACATTTTTTCGTCATCTTTTGTACTTGCCAAATTTAAGTGTGTTAATAAATAATTCCTGAGTACAAATCACCAAACACAAATCTATATTATGAAATAGAGGTACATGGTTACCTCTATTTCTACCTAAAATAATAATGATATAACTAGCATTTATTAATTGAGGGCTTACTGTGTGCTGAACCTTGGGTAAGTATTTTATGTGGTTTTATTTATTTTTTTAATTTAAGCAATTCTGAAATCCTAAAATGTAGGATATATTAAATGCATTTTACAAGTGAAGAAATTAAGGACCAGCCTGACCAGGCAGTGGTGCAGTGGATAGAGCGTCAGACTGGGATGTGGAGGACTCAGGTTTGAGACCCCTAGGTCGCCAGTTTGAGCGCAGGTTCATCTGGTTTGAGCAGAGCTCACCAGCGTGAGCCCAAGGTCGCTGGCTCCAGCAAGGGGTCACTCGGTCTGCTGTAGCCTCCCAGTCAAGGCACATATGAGAAATCAATGAATGAACAACTAAGAAGCTGCAGCGAAGAATTAATGTTTCTCATCTCTCTCCCTTCCTGTCTGTCTGTCCCTATCTGTCCCTCTCTCTGTCTCTGCCACAAAGAAAAGAAAAGAAAAGAAATTAAGGACCAGTGAGAGTTTAAAAAACATATCCAAGGTCATACAAGGTCACACTCAAACCAAGATTGAAACCTGACCCCCTACTGCCTCCTTTAAACTCCGGGTAAGTTAAAATCTGTAGCACTTTTAACAGTTCTTTCTAACACGAGAAGATAGAGACTGAGCGAGGTAGAGTTGAGGTTTATAAATTCAAAATCTGAAGATGGAGAATATGAAATGGTTCTTTAGGGCTCCAAACACTGAAATGAAAGAGTTGCTCTTTTAAATGTAAGATACATTTATTTGGGGACAAACAGAGTCTGTGGATTTCTTTATCTTGTTAGGGGTAATAAAGATATGAAACTTCACTAGGATGATAGCCAAAAATAGGAACAGGTTCAAGGAGATCTTGCATGAATTTGTTGATCAGAGCATCAAATACTTCCTTATAAGTGTTAAGCTGAACATGGAATTATTAATTTTTGTTTAAAGACAAATTTTATTAATTTCTTATTCAACTTAGAGGCCTGTGCCTGACTTTTATTGATGAGGCATACAGACTCTGTACATCGAATCCACTTATATTTTCCAATTCTGGATGCAAGATGCAAGATCCCAGTGCTAACATTTTTGGTTTGGGTTTAGTTGAGAATTTTACTCTACGTAGCTCTTTCTCTTTCCAGTCTGTTGTGTGTGTGTGTTAAATTTGGGAAGGAGAATCAGAAATCTAGTTTTTAAGACTAATGTCTCTTTGGTTGTCATAGAACTGAAAATTGTTGTTTTTTTTTAGTGTGTGTATGTTTATTTTGTTCTAACTAGCTGATAGAGCTGTAGCAAAATATCCAACCATTTAGGTAAGTATCTGTCAAATGAGGAGATGTATACCTTTCAATTCTAAAATTTTAGAGAGTTATAATAAACAGCTGTCATTTGCTGTCAGAATTGTCAATGTATCACTTCTCCCCATTGTGACCGTTTAGAACCCCAGAATCAGCTCATGGCCAGATATGGGTAAACCAGCTGAAACAGGAGTCTTCACCTGGAAGTCACGCATCTGGGTCTGCGTTGCCAGATTTAGCAAATAAAAACACAAGATGTCCAGCCTGGCCTGTGGTGGCACAGTAGATAAAGTGTCTATCTGCAATGCTGAGGTTGTCAGTTCAAAACCCTGGGCTTGCCCGGTCAAGGCACATATGGGAGTTGATGCTTCCTGCTCCTCCTCCCTTCTCTCTCTCTCTTTCTAACTCCCTCTCTCTCTCCTCTCTAAAATAAATAAACAAAATCTTAATAAAAAGACTTCAAAATACAACATGTACAGTTATATTTGCATTTCAGATAAACCATGAATCATATTTTAGTATAAGTATATCCCATGCAATATTTGGGACATACTTATACTAAAAGCTGGCTTGTGGTTTATCTGAAATACAAATGTAATTGGGTGTCCTGTATTATTTTAACTAGCAACCTTTTTTTGGGTGGGTGAATCTATGAAATTTTCTGAAATACTATGAAACATATTTGCATGTGTGTGTTTATGTGCATTTTTTTGTAGAGTGGGCCCAGAGCTTTCATGAGGTCCTCAAAAGGGTCCACAACCCAAAACAGACCCAGAACTATTGGACTGAGAAGGATGCTACCAAGAGACGGGAACACCCTACCCCCTTCTGCCAGCGCACAAGTCCATGTGAAAGTATCACACTTAAACCGAGTCCCGCCCGGCCTGAAACAGATCTCGGATGAAAAGCTCCTAGAACTGATTATAGAAAAGAATTGTCACTTTATATTTAAGAACATTCTTTTTCCCGCTGCTCTCAACCCTTAGTTCCCAGGGGAGACTAGACAGGGCAAGTTGAAGAGCCATGTGTGCTCAAGTGTCACTGTCACTCTGATGCCAGAATGAGCTGGGATCCCAGAATGACTTCTTGCCAAAGGGGAGAATCAGTTGCCGGAGCTCCCTGCCCCTGCCGCATTCCTAGCTCTGCATCTGTGCCGGCTCATCAGCGCTGACGCCCGGAATAGAAACGCGGGCTCTGCTGCTTGCCATTTTAAGTTAAGTCCGATGGAAGGGGAGGGGGAGGGTTCCACTTCACTGTTTCATTTCCAACGTGATTTCTAATCTAAAACGCATGTCAGTATAACCGTATGTGCACATTTAGAACAAAAACTTATTTTACAGTGAAATCACAGATTTGTTCTTTTTTTTTTTTCCAGAGGTGATTTTTCTTTAGTCAATAGGTTATATTTCTGGGAATTCAAAGGGTTCTCTGATTTATTTATTTATTTTGCTACCAATTTCATTAAAACAAATTGCATTTTATCTAAAGTTATTGGGTGTCAAATGTTTACATGGTTCTGGATAAAAATGGGGAAGAAATTTTAAACTTTGTGAACATCACTTAAAAAATTTTAATTTCCCCCTCTCATCTCTATAAAAATAGAAGGAGAAAAACATACATCAGCCTTTACAGACTTAAAATGATTGTTAGAGATTACAAGTACTTTTACTTTCTGAAAGCATCCTTTCACGAATGTCTAGAACTATGTATGACATTCACCTAATGTACCACATCCCTTTGACTTCAAGAAAACTTGGTTTTCTGGCTACTTGGGTTTCTGGCTCCCAAGTTCAGATTGGGGAGGAGAGCGATGTGCCCCAACTGTAGACGCCTTCACTTGAGGTCGCTCTGCGAACACCAGACACACGGCCCTCTCCCACCCACGGAGCCATTCGCCCCAGCGTCTAGAAGAAGGAATTGGAGAACGTAGCCCCAGCTCCTTACCCTCCTGAGTGAGTGGCGTCCGGGACTTGCTATGATGAAGTGTCAGCAGTAGACTCCTCTTGGGAAGTAAACTGTGGAGAGAAAGAGAGAGCGGGAGAAGGCAAATCCTGTGGGGAGCCACCAGCAGCCACCTGACAAGTCTCAGCAGCAATTTTTAGAGTCACCCTTTGCAGTCCCACTGGCTGAAACAGCTGAGCCTGTACTGTGGCCCCAGGAGCGGGTGAGGGCTCTCCCTCTCTGGCCGGGGCCTCCGGGCCGCCTCCCGGCAGAGGGCGGAGCTCTGGTTGGAGGAGAGGGGTTGGGTTTCTTGACCTGCCCAGTGTTTTCTTTCTTTTTTCTTTTTTTCTTTTTTCTAGTCAAGAGCTCAATCAACCTGGGTGTGAGGAAAGAAAATTAATTAGGTGGGTATTTAATTGATGGGAGCAGGGATTAGAGTGCATGTACTTGGTAAGAGGAAGGAAAAGTTGTGGATAAAAATGAGCTTCTAGAAAGGTAAATAGCCTGGTCACCTCAGGTCCTTTGAGAAGACTGAGTTTATAAATAGACTGTTCTTTAGAAGAGGAGCACATGTTTAGGACGACAAGGTGCCTTCTACGGTACCTCACATATGGCACGAACATGATTAGAGTCAACGTCTAGTTCAACAGAGTGAAGTTCATAACCAGTCCTTGATAATCCAGCGATTCATAGGGAGTTCTAGGATTCACACACACTCTAGTACACAGGCAGGCTGGGAAAATACCTACTTTGGCAAGATAAAAAAATGTGAAAAAATATATATAGAGGATTATAAATGACCACAATTAACTCTTTGAGTAGTATTTTGTTAACCCCTTGAGAATACACATAGATATTTGTACTACTCAAAGGGTTAATAGGCATTAAGAGTGTGAAATGGCTGCTAAAGAAACTTAACCTGATATTAGGCTGCAATAATGGACAAACAGATCATGGAAAATAAGTGTTCTGTTATTCTTCATTAGTCAGATCACATGATGAGCATTGCTTTGACACCTTGGCACACTGAGAAATCAGTCCACACCCTGCAGAAGGCGGCTGGGGCGAAGAGAACGTCAGAGCTGTGCACGTGGGACCATCTGCACGTGGGACTCCTGAGTGCTAGTGTTTTGTGGGCTGCTGTGCAGTAAGGAGAGTCATTTAAAACTTTTGTAGCTTAACGTGTCAAAAACTAGGCCCAATAGCCTAGAAATTCCTAGGAATTAATTTTAAAAATAAGAAAGGAAAACTGTGAAGACCACTGGGTTCTGCTAGTGATGAAAAGGAGGCTGTTCCCAATGACTGGAGAGGTAGGAGTAAAAGAAGCTATGGGACTGGGGTGACACAGAAGGGACTCTCACTCGGTGGGACACTCGCACTGGATCATCTCTGATGTTTTTCCAATTCTAAGACTTTATGTATTGGCTTCTAGTTCTGACACCTCTCAAGTCATTGGATAGCATCTTAGTTACCACTCTTACTTGCATTATAGCTGGCTTTTTAGTAAAAAGCTACATTGGTTGGGTTTTTTTTTCCATTCTTTCCTTATATCCATAGATCTCCAGCCCAGAATGTGTCAGAAGTAATCAGAGGAGTTCTTTTTTTTTTTTTTTTTTAATTTAGTGAGAGGAGGGGAGGCAGAGACAGACTCCCGCATGCACCAGATCAGGATCCACCCAGCAAGCCCACTAGGGGGCGATGCTCTGCCCATCTGGGCCCTTGCTCCGTTGCAAATGGAATCGTTTTTTAGTGCCTGAGGCGGAGGCCATGGAGCCATCCTCAGCACCTGAGGCCAACTTGTTCCAATTGACCCATGGCTGCAGGAGGAGAGAGAGAGAAAGAGAGAGAGAAAGGAGAGGGAGAAGGGTGGAGAAGCAGATGGGCGCTTCTCCTGTGTGCCCTGACCGGGAATTGAACCTGGGATATCCACACACTGAGCTCATGCAGTACCACTGAGCCAACCAGCCCCCCCACCCCTTTTAAGGAGTTTTTAAGTCTATGGATTACATAGAGCTAATAAAGGATGATTCCCAAATTATCCTTCTTGTTTCCACCACCTTGACTCTAGTAAAGGTCCAGAGCATTCAACTCTATTCTTACTATGATAAATATGAGCCTTATATCAGTATTTATGATAATGATGAATGGTGATGGAAAACACCTTCAGAGAAGTAGCTGTTGGAACCAACGCTATTACCTTCAAGCATCCATAGGTCAATTCAAATATAAGCTTCACAAGAGCAGTTATCTATCTGTTTTGACCACCGATGAACCCTAAATGTCTAAGACAGTGTCTGACACATAGTAGACAATAAATAATTGTTTGTTAACTGGGTAAATGGATAAATGAATGAATGAATGAATATTGAATAAGATGATGTTAGAGGGCAAGGGAGTTGGGAATGTATACCAAGAAGTATTATAATGGCAGATGTAAAAGTGAGCTAATAAGGGAAATGAGGTCCTGAGGGCAGGGACTTCTTGCTAATGATTATAACCCCAGAACCCAGAGAATGCTTCACATATAATAGGTACTCAATAAATATTTGTTGAATAAAAAAAATAGTACTGAACACAGTAAAATACAAGATGGAAAGCATTATGAATTTTGATTTTTACTTATTCTAATTGTTTCTTATAGCAATTCACAGGGATTCTCTAGCAAAACAAGTGTCTTTTAAAAATGTTTTTATAGCTGAAAGAACAGTTGTACAATAACCCATGGTCCTCAAAATATACCTATCTGCTATAGATTATAGCTCTGATAATTTAGCACTTTCTCAATTCATACTCACAATAAGAAGTCACTTAGAATGCTGTTTCTCAAACCTTAATGCACATAGGAATTATCTGGGGACCTTGTTAAATATAGATTCTGATGAGATATGTCTGGAGGGGGGCCCAAGATCTGCTTTTAAACATTTAAAGGAGAAAGATTTTTAAAGAGGCAATGGAAGCCATTCTATCAGAATACACTCAATATTCCAATACCAAATTTTCAAATCTCCCTAGAAGTCCCAACCTTTCTTTTTTGCCTCGGTAAAATGGAACAGCTCTCCTTCTATACCCAGCCCTTCCAGTAGGGCTTTTCATCACAGACACCACCACCTGTTCAGGATCCTTGCTTTATTATTTCTCCCCACTCACCTCTGTGCCTCCTTTCCATATTTCCCGGCCAATTTCCAGCACTAATGGTATCCACACTCTCCTATTTAAAACAAACACAACTTTTGATTTAGTCTATATTTCTTCCCCTCCAGTTAATGCCATGTTTCTCTCCACTTCTTCATAAGCAAACTTCTCATGTGTTACATGTATCTACACCTGTTGCCTCTATCCTGTTACTTCCCATTTTCCCCTTAACTTAATCCATCCAGGCTTCCCTGTTTGCCTTTCTACCAAAGTATGTTGGCCAAAGTCATAAATAACCTGTAGTCACCGGGTTTTTTTGAACATTTGCCAGTGTTTGACCTTTTAGAAATATTCCCCACAGTTGACCAATCACTCCTACTAAAAGTGCTCTTTTCCCATTGGTTTTGGTTTTTCTCCAAATGCCTTGGTTGTTTTTTCTCTTTCTCCTTTCCAAATGGAAGGTCTTCTAACCCGCTCCTGAAGATCAAAGTACTTCAGAGCTGTGCTGGACTCCCTTCTGCCCTCCACATTGCACCTGGAAGACGAGCTCACGCACTCTTAAAGGTCTCACAGGCTCCTTCAACTCATTACTTCTAAGAGTAAAGTCATCCTTTCTCCCAAACATGCTCCTCCTACAATAGTCCCTTTGACAGTGAATAAGCCATCACTCACCCACTTCCTCAAAGGGTAAATCTGAGATCATCATTATTGACCTCTTGCTCACCACCCCACACTGCCATTTCCACAACTGTTTGACCACCACATCCCGTTATTACATAGCTGTCATTTCTCTCCCATCGCTATCATTCTGGTCCAAGGTATCACCACCTCTCATCTAAACCAGTGCAAAAAGCCTCCTATATGGTCTTCGTGTGTCCACTCTTGACACCCTGCAGTCCACTTTCTACACAGTTTAACCAAAGTGATATTTTCATATGTGATCAAATGTAGCTCTCCTGCAGAAAATTCAACAGCTTTCCATTTTCTCAAGCTAAGAACCCAAACCCATCTCTGGCTCACAGGGATGTTCAGCCACCGGATCCTCGTTGACATCTGCAATCTCCTACTGCACTAACAAAGCCAGTTCTCCAGTTCTCTCCAAGTGCTTCCCATACACCACACTCACTGTCCTGCCTTAAGGTCTTCATACTTGCTCTTTCAACTGCTTCACTGGTCTTTTCCCTCATTTTACTTAATGACTCTTAATGCATCCTTTGCAGCTTAGCTTAAGTATCCCTTACCCAAGAGTCCTTGCTTGACTTTTCAGCACCGGTTCTGTGCCTCTACAGTGCCTTCTACTTCCTCTTCCATGTCACAACTCAGCAACTCCTCATTGGACAATAAGTGACATAACTATAGGAGCTAGCATGTGATGGTACTTATTCTGTACCAGGTCCCTGTGGTAGGTAGTTTCTAAGATGACCCCAAATGATCTCTGCCTCTTGGATTTCATAGCCTTATATAATCTCTTCACAGCCCGTAACTTGTTTCTCAACAATAAAATATTTCAAAGTTAAAGGGAGGTGACTTCTGGGTTAGATTACAAAAGATTCTGACTTTGATCTCCCTTGCTGGCTTTGATGAAACCCAGTGCTATGCTGCAGATGCCCACACAAAGAACAGCCAGCTAGGAGATGAAGCCATTAGTCCCAGACCCCCCCAAGATTTGAATCCTGCCAACCACCACTGCATGAACTTGCAAGGGGATCCTTCCTCAGATGAGCCTTCAGATGAGACATCAGTCTGGGCCAGCATCGTGATTGCAGCCTTGTGAAGGGCCCTAAAGCAGAGGACCTGGTCAAGCTCTTCCTGGGTCCCTCTCCCGTAAAAACTATGAGATAATAAATGTATGTTGTTCTAAGCTGCTAAGTTATGCAGCAATAGGTAACTAATATAGTCCCTTCTATGAGTTTTTCATGTATAAACTAATATAATCCTCATGACATCTTTATCAGATAGGGTTCCTGTTTTAGAGATAAGAAAACTGAAGCAGTTTCAACTTATTCTAGACCACATGCTGGTAAGGGATGGAGACAAAATTTGCAGCCCTGTTGTCAGGCTCCAGAGTCTGTGCTCTTAACTACTTTCATTGCATGAAGGCAGTGACTCTGTCTGATTTGTTCATAGCGGTAGTCCCTATCAACAACACAGTATTTGACATATAGTAGTGCTCAATAACTGGTTAATTAATTGATGACTTAAGTTAGAAAATTGTTAAACGAAGGATGAATAGAGTTTCTGTTATTCATACAAGGGGATTTTATAATTGCACCTTTTTGGTCTCAAGGACTTCTTTTCATTTTGTGGTATGGAGTCTTCAGGCAAACTACTCAACTGAAAATTACAGGTGCATTTCATTCACCCCCTTCCTTTTTCTGCTGGGTTTTGTTGGCTGTCCAGCAGTGATTCTGTGAGCTGCCAGTGTCTTCTCAAAAGGTTCCTTTCTTCCTTACTCAGTTGACTAGCACAGGAGTCTTCTGCATAATGAAACGAGAGGAACTGAGACAGAGAAGCTGAGAGGAGGCACCTAGAAAACAGAGAGATAGAGATGGTAGGGCTCTTGAGGGCGTAGGCAGCTGTGCTACATGACACAAAGCCGGAGTCCTTGGGAAAGAGGAGCCAGTTGGAATTTTTTTTTTTTTTTTGTATTTTTCTGAAGCTGGAAATAGGGAGAGACAGTCAGACAGACTCCCACATGTGCCCGACCGGGATCCACCCGGCACGCCCACCAGGGGCGACGCTCTGCCCCTCCGGGGCGTCGCTCTGCCGCAACCAGAGCCACTCTAGCGCCTGGGGCAGAGGCCAAGGAGCCATCCCCAGCGCCCGGGCCATCTTTGCTCCAATGAAGCCTTGGCTGCGGGAGGGGAAGAGAGAGACAGAGAGGAAGGAGGGGGTGGGGGTGGAGAAGCAGATGGGCGCTTCTCCTATGTGCCCTGGCCGGGAATCGAACCCGGGTCCCCCGCACACCAGGCCGACGCTCTACTGCTGAGCCAACCGGCCAGGGCCAGTCGGAATTTTTGATGGCAGGATAGCTGAAGGACCTGGAACAGTAAAGGTGCCTGTTGAGCCATTTTTATCTGTTTGCATTTCTGCACTGCAAACCCTTTAATGCCACAAAAGTTTCAGTAAAGTCTGCTCTACGTACATGCCCTGCATAGGTGCTTTGAGTGGGAATCAATGAAGTCACCCAGGTTAGCATAGAGTAGAGATGACAAGAGAGCTATGGAGAGGGACTGTGAGGAGGAGTTCAACAGAGCAGTAACTTGGAGTCAGAGGTGACGGATCTGACCTAAGGCCCTGGGCAGTTCCCTGAAATCCTGGTTAGGGCATGGGACTCTCCAATGGCTATCACTTAGACAGGTCAAGCCAATTTTCTTTAAATATCAAAAAGGCTTGAAGACCTCGGCTGACATCTGGGTCACACAAATATTAATCTATTTGTCTTCACTCAGAAGGACTGGCTCAGGCATCAGTCAAAGGGGATAATGAATGCTGTTTCCGTCTTTACTGAGGGAGTAGTAATCTCTGCCCGCTAGAGGACTGCTAGCGACTCCACAGAACAGACGGAACGGGCAGAGCTGGGAGAGTCCCCGTGCCAAGAGTTTCCAGATAATAGACTGGAGGCATTGCGTTTTCAAGGTGAAACAAAGGGAAATGTTTTACTATCCAAACACATAGATTTTGAGCAGGAAGCATTGACTGCAATAAGACGAACCCAACAGCACAGATGTACTCAAGGGTCCTACCAAATTCTTACTTTTGGAAAATTAACAATGAGATCAATGAATGAAGTAAAAACCTTCATTTAAACAGCAGTTAATTTAGTGAATTCATACAGCCTATGCCAATAGTATCTAGAAATGCCAATTGTGCTAGGGCAGCGCTCAATATAGTTAAGAGGTTCTTGATGTAAGAGGACACTTGCAAGCCACATGCTCTACTGTGACATTTTAAAAGTGGTAGTACTGTTTTGGATAAGACATCCTTGTAAAAGAGAACACATGTTCACTGCAAGCAATTCGAAAAGTATGACGTAGTTTTCAAATCACAAAGCACAGTTCTCCAGTGTGTTGTAAGTGTATAGTCACTGAAGGTTGCTGTTAGCTATCAAATAAGAACAATCCACATCTGAAAGCTGAAGACTAACTCTCACTTGCTGTGCGTGACTGAAGAGTCAACCCCTCTAAAATGTAGAAGCCTATTATTTGGAGAACTTGTTTTCCTGGCAAAGTGGTTGGCATAATAGAAGATCGACACTGGCTCATGTGACCATACTGAGTTAAAATAACATAACTTTCTTCATTGACAAGTTTTGAATAGTGCATCTTCTTTATTAATTACCTGTTTCTCATAGATTCCTTCCCTGACCACCCTGTGTCCCCCTGTCCCACCCACCTCCCAGACTGTGTTAGGTGCCTATGTTCGTACAATGTCATGGGTATCACTGTCTCTCATGGCACTTACCACATAATAGTGTGGTTTTCTCCTCCTGGCCTGTGAGACCCTGGAAAACAAAGTCCTTGTAGTGTCCATTAAAAAACAATTTCTAAGCCCTGGCCGACAGCTCAGTTGGTTGGAGTGTCATTCCAGAGCATAAAGGTTGCCAGTTCGATTTCCCGGTCGGGGCACATACAGGAACAGTTCGATGCTCCTGTCTCTTACTCTCCCTGCCTCTCTTTAAAAAAGAAAAAAATCAAAAAACAAACAAAAACCAATTTCTACACTGGCATGGTGTCTAGTACGTGGGCAGTGCCCAAGAAAGTTTGTCACTCTAGGAATGACCCATTTGTTTGCATTAATGACACTAACTCTTTTTTTTTAAATTAATTTTAATGGGGTGACATCAATAAATCAGGGTACATATGTTCAAAGAAAACATGTCCAGGTTATCTTGTCAATCAATTATGTTGCATACTCATCACCCAAAGTCAGATTGTCCTCCGTCACCTTCTATCTAGTTTTCTTTGTGCCCCTCCCCCTCCCCCTCCCCCTCTCCCTCCCTCCCCCCCATAACCACCACACTCTTGTCAATGTCTCTTAGTCTCATTTTTATGTCCCACCTACGTATGGAATCATGCAGTTCTTGGTTTTTTCTGATTTACTTATTTCACTCCGTATAATGTTATCAAGGTCCCACCATTTTGTTGTAAATGATCCAATGTCATCATTTCTTATGGCTGAGTAGTATTCCATAGTGTATATGTGCCACATCTTCTTTATCCAGTCTTCTATTGAAGGGCTTTTTGGTTGTTTCCATGTCTTGGCCACTGTGAACAATGCTGCAATGAACATGGGGCTGCATGTGTCTTTACGTATCAATGTTTATGAGTTTTTGGGCTATATACCCAGTAGAGGGATTGCTGGGTCATAAGGTAGTTCTATTTGCAGTTTTTTGAGGAACCACCATACTTTCTTCCATAATGGTTGTACTACTTTACTTTCCCACCAACAGTGAATGAAAGTTCCTTTTTCTCCACAGCCTCTCCAAAATTTGCTAATACCTGTCTTGTTAATAATAACTAATCTAACAGGTGTGAGGTGGTATCTCATTGCAGTTTTGATTTGCATTTCTCTAATAACTAATGAAGATGAGCATCTTTTCATATATCTGTTGGCCATTTGTATTTCTTCCTGGGAGAAGTGTCTGTTCATGTCCTCTTCCCATTTTTTTTATTGGATTGTTTATTTGTTTGTGGTTGAGTTTTGTGAGTTCTTTATATATTTTGGATATTAGGCCCTTATCTGAGCTGTTGTTTGAAAATATCATTTCCCATTTAGTTGGCTGTCTATTTATTTTGTTGTCAGTTTCTCTTGCTGAGCAAAATCTTCTTAGTCTGGTGTAGTCCCATTCATTTATCTTTGCCTTCACTTCCCTTGCCTTTGGAGTCAAATTCATAAAATGCTCTTTAAAACGAAGGTCCATGAGTTAGAATCTATGTCTTCTTCTATATACTTTATTGTTTCAGGTCTTATATTTAGGTCTTTGATCCATTTTGAAATAATCTTAGTACAAGGGGACAAACTGTAGTCGAGTTTCATTCTTTTGCATGTAGCTTTCCAGTTTTCCCAGCACCATTTGTTGAAGAGGCTTTCTTTTCTCCATTGTGTGTTGTTGGCCCCTTTATCAAAAATTATTTGACCATATATATGTGGTTTTATTTCTGGACTTTCTATTCTGTTTCATTGGTCTGAATGAATGACACTAACTCTTAAGGTTGAAGCAAGATTAAACAAGACGCCAAAGATTAGTGTCTCATCTTTCTCATTAATTGCATTGTCAAATTACCTTAAAAAGCTAATTAGAAGACTAAATATCCGCTTTCCCATTCTACGTTGCCCGCCACACTTTCTCTGTTCACCGACTCAGCTATCTGCCTGAGCTCTGACTGCATCAACACATTTCTCTTTGGCCTCACTATAATCAAGAGCTATTATCATTATGAAAGCTTTAGAGAAGCTGAAAGGAAAGATGTGACCTCCCTCCCTCTTTTTGGTCAAGTTTTAGCAATCATTTTCTATTCCTGCTCTTTTTACTTTCTTTTTTAAAGAAGGCCAACAAATCATGAAACCTTGAAGCCACAGTAACTTGTGTTCATGCAAGTTGGGATCTATTGTATGTTGACTTAAAGTAGCGTTAAGCTGCACAAGTTATTTCTAAACAGAAGAATTAATTAAAATTATGTTCTGAAAGCTTGATGGCTGTCTGCGAGTTCTCTCAGGCAACAAACAGTGGCTCCACGAGGAAAACAACTGGAAAGAATCCGATGAGCACAAGCCACGTAGTAGTATACGTTCCTTCTTCTGCAATCCACACTCTCTCTACAGAGGTGGGCCCTTCATGTCCTCAGTGAGGGATTTTTTACTCTTTTTTTTCACATATTCCAACGAAACTGAGTCCCAAGCAGTCAAGCATTCAGGTGCCACTAGAGGTGACCCATTAATCAGGGTGGAGGCAAAACTGATGAAAACGGGGCAGGATTCCACTACTCTCTCCGTCTTTAGACCATTTAGGGCAGGGGTGCTCATTCCTGAACATGAGAGAACTCAAAACCATTGTCGCATGGGCTGAATTTGGCTTACCTCAGTATTTCGTTGGGCTTTTACAGTTTTGTTTTAAAAACTGAATTAATGTTTTAAAATAAGGGCGTTTCCAGAGAAGTATGTGTGTCTAGCTTTTCATGGACAATCACACAGCCTAGCAATACAGGGCTGTGCATCTGCACGGGAACAACAGCTGGAGCTGAGTGGCCACTGCACCTTTTAAATAGGGCACGTGTCCCTACACTGATGACACGTGGTTTGCCCGACATCCGCCCCTGAATGGTGTGGCTCATTTCTGTCTGGTCACTGGAGACAACTGAGTTTGCCATGAAGAACGTCACATCAGGGTCCGTTCCCTAATTGTCATACCACTTTGAAGTCAGAAGCAGCTTTATAAAAAGTGGCTGCTTTCTTTTTTTTTTTTTTGTATTTTTCTGAGGCTGGAAACAGGGAGAGACAGTCAGACAGACTCCGGCATGCCCACCAGGGGCGATGCTCTACCCACCAGGGGGCGATGCTCTGCCCCTCCGGGGCGTCGCTCTGCCACGACCAGAGCCACTCTAGTGCCTGGGGCAGAGGCCAAGGAGCCATCCCCAGCGCCCGGGCCATCTTTGCTCCAATGGAGCCTTGGCTGCGGGAGGGGAAGAGAGAGACAGAGAGGAAGGAGGGGGGTGGGTGGAGAAGCAAATGGGCGCTTCTCCTATGTGCCCTGGCCGGGAATTGAACCTGGGTCCCCCACACGCCAGGCCGACGCTCTACCACTG
This sequence comes from Saccopteryx leptura, assembly GCF_036850995.1. Taxonomy (NCBI): domain Eukaryota; kingdom Metazoa; phylum Chordata; class Mammalia; order Chiroptera; family Emballonuridae; genus Saccopteryx; species Saccopteryx leptura. The sequence goes on along the minus strand of NC_089503.1, from coordinate 367,351,984 downwards.
AGCCAACCGGCCAGGGCCAAAAAGTGGCTGCTTTCATTAGAAGGTTGGACTAGAATATCCCGAGCAAGCAGTCACCTAATCACCTCTGGTTTTGCTGTGACAGGGAATTCTCAGCAGCACCAAGACCTGTTGTTTCTCCCCCCAGAACTAACAACCTTTATTTATGTAAAACTCAATGTCACCCAAAGTATGTCCTGTGGTACCTTAGTTCCAAGGAATGTTAAAATTAGTGTTACAGTAAAATAAAATTCAGTAGTCAGTTATATATATGTTTATCAGCAAAGGTGAACGACTGTTTATTTGTTTTGAGTAAAGTACCTTTAAAATGCTGATATGCATTACTGAGCTCTAAGAGGAGGATTAATACATAGTCTTTTTTCATATATATTTGACCACAAACCTATATTCGTGGGACTATCCCACGGTACAAGGGTTCAACAGAATAACTTTGAAAAATGCAGATAGGAATTCTTAGGGATTTCTAACTTTCATTTGTCTTACTCTATTCCTGAATAATCATTGCTAACAAAGTAAGCAGCCTGCCCAAGAACACAGAAACTGTGGCTGTGATGAAATGGGGTTGGAATCCCAGAATTCTCTTCTAGAAGCAGCAGGCTGCATGTGGATTGTTTCAAAGAGTACATCATGCACCGATCACTCAACTTTTGGAAATATTAAAAAAGAAATAGTCTTAGTTAAATCCACAACAGCAGGAGAAGAAAGTATGATCACCTTAATAAAGAAACAGCAATGTTAACATCAAATGGTAACAAAATACGTAGTAATTATAAAAACCGGAGATGACAAGGAGATTAAAGAGGTAATTAATGGGGATTAGCTGATTTTGATAAAAAGTGAAAGCACTGCTTCCTTTAATATTCACATTTTATATCAGAGTATAATGTTTGTTGTAAGTGTACCTTTTATATAAACAAGCCATACAGTGGTTATAGTCTAATTTCTATCTCTTATCAAATTTAAGTCCTAATTAATGGAATATTGAAAGAATAAAACAAAATTCTCTAATATCATCATTAACTTAGTGTTATTAAAGACAGGCAAGGTAGTTAATAAGCCTCCTTTTGCACTCAGAATTTAATGTTGAAGTATGTATATGTATATCTACTAAATACGTATACTAATGGGAATTTTCTTTATTTTCCCTACAAACTTATAAAATGTATTTTTATTCTTTTAAATTAAATTAAAATTTTAGAATATTTATTATATACCTGTGAAGTATGCCATTGGTATTTTAATAGGAACAGCATTGAACCTATAGATTGCTTTGGGAGGTATAGACATTTTAATGAAGTTTATTCTTTCTATCCATGAACACGGTATATGCTTCCACTTGTTTGTATCTTCCTTGATTTCTTCCTTGTCTTATAATTTTCTGAGTACAAGTCTTTTACCTCTTGGTTAAATTTATTCCTAGTACCTTATTTTTTTGTTGCAATAGTGAAGAAGATTGTTTCCTTAATTTCTCTTTCAGACTGTTTATTGTTGGTGTATAAAAATGCTACTGATTTCTAAATATTAATTTTATATCCTGCCACCTTGCCAAATTTATTTATCAGGTCTAGTAGTTTTTTGACTGACACTTTAAGGTTTTCTATGTACAGTATTATATCGTTAGCAAATAATAACAATTTTTCTTCTTCTTTTCCAATTTGGATGCCTTTTATTTCTTCTTCTTGTCTCATTGCTGTGGCTAGGACTTCCAGAACTATGTTGAATAAGAGTGGTGAAAGGGAGCACCCCTGCCTTGTTCCTGATCTTAAGGGGATGGCTTTTAATTTTTGCCAGTGAGTGTGATGTTGGCTGTAGGTTTGTCATATATAGCCTTTATTAGGTTGAGGTATGTTCCCTGTATTCCCCACTTTGCTCATAAATGGGTGCTGGAGTTTTGATCATAAATGGGTACTGGATTTTATCAAATGCTTTTCTTGCATCTATTGATATTATCATGTGACTTTTATTCTTCCTTTTGTTTATGTGATGAATCACATTTATTGATTTGAAAATATTGTACCAGCCTTGCCTCCCCAGAATAAATCTCACTTGATCATGGTGTATGATTTTTTTAAAATATATTGCTGGATCCAGTTTGCTAATATTTTGTTGAGAATTTCAGCATCTATGTTCATCAGGGATATTGGTGTATAGTTTTCTTTCTTCGCAGTGTCTTTGCCTGGTTTTAGAATTAGGGTAATGCTTCTCTTATAAAATAAGCTTGGAAATCTTCCCTTCTCTTGAAATTTTTGGAATAGCTTGAGAAGGATAGGTGTTAGTTCTTCTTTGAATGTTTGGTAATATTCACCCATGAAGCCATCTGGTGTAGGACTTTAGTTTGCTGGGAGTTTTTTTGATAACTGTTTAAATTTCATTTGTTGCCATTGGTCTGCTTAGGTTTTTAGATTCTTCCAGACTCAGTTTTGGAAGATTGTATGTTTCTAAGAATTTATCCATTTCACCTAGGTTGTCCAAGTTTTTGGCATATAGATCTTCACAGTATTTTCTTACTATCCTTTGTATTTCTTTGATGTCAGTTGTTACTTCTCTTTCATTTCTAATTTTATTTATTTGGGTCCTCTCTTTTCTTTTCTTGATGAGTCTGATTAAAGGTTCATCAATATTGTTTACCTTTTCAAAGAACCAGCTCTTGGTTTCGTTGAAGTTTTATATTTTATTTTAGCTTCTATGTCATTTATTTCTGCTCTGCTCTTCATAATTTTCTTACTTTTACTTCCTTTGGGCTTTATTTGTTGTTCTTTTTTTAGTTCTTTTAGGTGCAGGATTATATTGTTTATTTGAGCTTTTTCTTGCTTCTTAAGGTATGCCTGTAATGCTATGAAATTCCCTGCTTTGGCTGTGTCCCATTGATTTGGGGTTGTTGTATGTTCATTTTCATTTGTTTACAGTTTTTATTTCTTCCTTGATCTCATTGTTCACTCATTCATTATTTAATAACATGCTAGTTAGCCTCCAAGTGTTTGAATGTTTTTCAGTTTTTCTATCGTAGTTGATTTCTAGTTTAATGCCATTGTGATCAGAGAAGATGCTGGATATGATTCCAATCTTCTTAAATTTACTGAGACTTGTTTTGTGTACTAACATGTGGTCAATCCTGGAAAATGTACCATGAACACTTGAAAAGAATGTATATTCTGCTGCTTTGGGGTGAAATGTTCTGAAAATATCAATTAAATCCAGTTGATCTAGTGTGTCATTTAAGGCTTCAGGTTTTTTGTTAATTTTCTGCCTGGAGCACCTATCCATTGATGTTAGTGGGGTATTAAAATTTCCTGCTATTATATTATATATAGTATCTCTGTTGATCTTGCCCTTTATGTCCACCAAAATCTGCTTTATATTTTTAGGTGCTTCTGTATTGGCTGCATAAATATTTACAATGGTTATATCTTCCTGTTGGATTGCTCCCTTAATCATTTTGTAGTGCCTTACTTTGTCCTTTAGTATAGCCTTTGTCAGATATAAATATTACTACTGCAACTTGTTTTTCATTTTCATTTGCATGAATAATTTATTCCCATCCTTTCACTTTCAGTCTATGTGTATCTTTTGTTCTGAGGTGGGTCTCTTGTAGATAGCAAATATACAGGTCTTGTTTTCTTTTTTTATTATTATTATTATTTCTTAAAGGTTTTATTTATTGATTTTAGAGAGGTCTTGTTTTCTTATCCATGCAGTTACCCTTTTCCTTTTGATTGAAGCATTTAATCCATTTACATTTAAGATTATTGATATGTACTTATTTACTGCCATTTTGTTCTTTAAACCTACAATCCTCTTTCTCTCAATTTCTTTTTTCTTTGCTCTTTTTATAGAAGGCCCTTTAACATTTCTTGCAGTACTGGTTTGGTTGTAATGAATTACTGGAGCCTTTTGTTTTGCTGGGAAGCTTTTTATTTCTCCTTCAATTTTAAATGATAGATTTGCTGAATGAAGTAGTCTTGGTTGTACGTTCTTGTTTTGTATTACTTTGAATATTTCTTGCTAATTCCTTCTGGTCTGAAGTGTTTCTGTTGAGAAGTCAGATGTCATCCTTATGGGGGTTTCTCTGTAGGTAATTAACTGTTTTCCTCTTACAGCTTTTAGTATTCTTTCTTTGTCTCTTAACTTTGGCATTTTAATTATGATGTGTCTTGGTGTAGGCCTCCTTGAGTTCCTCTTTAATGGGACTCTCTGTGCTTCTTGAATGCGTGTGACTATTTCCTTCAACAACTTAGGGAAATTTTCAGCTATGATTTCTTCAAACAAGTTCTCTATCACTTGTCCATTCTCTTCCCCTTCAGGAATCCCTATGATATTGATGTTGTTTCTCTTCATGTTGTCACAACTCTCTTCGAGTTTTCTCTAAGTCTTTTTGAACGTCTTTTATTTTTGCTGCTCTGTTTCTGTGCTAACGTTTATCTTGTCCTCTAAATTAGTGATTCAATCCTCTGCTTCATCCAGCCTGCTGCTGATTCCTTCTAGTGTAGTCTTCATTTCTGATATTGTACTTGTCATTTATGACTGGTTCTTTTTTTTTATGATTTCAATGTCCTTTTCAATGCTTGCTATCTCTTTGTTTACATTTTCATTGTGATCATCCATTGTTGCTTTAAGATCCTTGAGTACCCTAATAACTATTATTTTAAACTCTGCATCTGATAGTTTGGTTACTTGCATTTCATTTAGTTCTTTACCTGGGGATTTTTCTTGTTGATTCATTTGGGTCATATTTCTTTGTTTTACAATTTTGTCTGTGTATTAGGTGGCTCTGGTCTATAAAATTTGTTTTGGTGTTTCTATGAGGAAGATGGCTCAGTGGTACTGAACTCCAGGCTACCTGAGTTCCTTGTTCTAGCAATGTTTCTTGAGGGTTATATTTACCCTCCTATTGAATGTGAGTATTGAATGCACTTGGCCCTTTTGTGGGTGGGTTATGCTTTCAGGCTGGCTTATAATTCTTTACTGTTGTTCAAGTATATATAACATAAAATTTATAATTTTATCAATTTTTAAGTGTATGGTTTAGTGGCATTAAGTACATTGACATTGTTGTGCATCCATCACCACCATCCATCTCCAAAACTTTTACATATTTCCAAACTGAAACTCTGTTCTCACTAAATAATAACTACCTATCCCTCTTCCTTGTTGCCCCTGACAACCATGATTCTCTTCTTTTTAATAAGTGAATTCATTTAAAGGAGTCCTTCAGGATAGAATTCTTTTACCTATTGGGAGTAATTCTGTTCTTAGAAGTCATATCAAATGCAAATAATCATTTATGTTCTTTTTTGGTGATTCAATTATGCTCACATATCCAAAATGATTAAATTTTTATTCATTCACTTGTTCATTCATTGAACAAAAAGTTTTTGCATTATGTTTTAGCTTGAATTTCCCTGAAAGCAGAGCTTGAGACAGGTAGTTTATTTGAGAAGTGACCCAGGAGGCAGGAGTGAGAACTCAGTAGACTGAAAAAGGAAAGAGGAAAAGATAGTTCAAAGATTCATTAAAGTGCTGGCCAATATTGTGGGCTACTGTGAATTAACTCCCTGGACCTACTGAAAAGCTTTCTGAAGTGGATCTCAGAGTATTTGTCCACACTGGCCAAATGCACCCTCCCAAGCATCAACATCCTGCACTCTGGCTTATGCATGCTTGTGTGTCTAGTGGGTTCTCCCAAGATTCCACACCTTGGGCCAATGAAGCAACAGGGCAGGATGGGAGAGCTAGGTGGCCTGGGCCCAGGTAAGGTATTGACAGGTTACACCTACGCAGAGTGGGTGGCAGTTTGCACAGAACTGGGGGCTAGAGTGAGAGGTGGGCTGAGAGGGTGTGATCACAGAGCACTGAAAAAGGCAATGGACTGGACCCACAGTGGTCAGTAAAGGAGGCTTGGGGCCCTCCTCATGGAACTTGCAGATGCAGATAGGTGACAATGAAGAGGAGCCCAGGGGCAGCTGCAGAGCTATTTACATTGGACACTCATGGCCCTTGACTGTTGTGATTGTGCTGTCCAGCCACTTGAGAGTAGCTACTGGGGACCTGTACTAGGTTGGCAGAGGGGGGGTTATATAGGGGAACAGGAAGATAAAGACCTTAGCCTCATGTGTCCAGCAGGAAAGGCAATGAGAAACAAATAATTCTCCCCCAATAACTACCTACCATTGAGATGGGTGCTGAGAATAAGAAGTTCACCATCATCTGGGAGACACAAAAGGGGTTCTGGTATAGCAAGTGAGTCGGGAAAGATTTCTTCAGAGAAATGGTATTTAATCTGAGACCTGAAGGATAATATGCTATTAAATAAGCATTAATCAGCTATTATGGCTCAGAGACTAGGAATGCACTGTAAATTACCATCTTCCCCTCAAATGGCTCACAGTCCAATTGTGTAGAAAAATGAATGAGGACTACACATTCAGAAAAAGGCTAACCAGTATTAAGTATGATGGAAACACAGGAAATTGGCCTAAGGAACCTGGTGAAGTTTCAGCACAGGACATAATGTTTGGGAAGGTCCTGAAGGAATTGGAGGACTTGGCTAAGTGAGCCAGGTAAGGACACCACTAGTGTGTATTTCTTCAGTGGGTGGAGGAGATTACGATGCATTTTTGGGAGTCCTTGAATCCTCCATAAGAATATTAATTTCACCTTTTAGTTATAGAATAATTGTTGAAAAGTTAGCTAAGCTTACCTGGATTATCTGTGTGACCCACTTTATCACTCAACCTACCTTTTCAAATGTGTTTTCTATTACAGGATACCAAGAAGGAATGTTTTAACTATCTGTTGCCAGGCAGGAATTCAGGCCTAGTATGTGAAAAGAGTCTATAAATATCTAGGTTTTAATTTCAAGGCAAGTAGAAATTTTAGGTTTTCTGTGGATAATGTTCTAATATTTAAATCTTGGAAACTTAAAAAAGAAGTCATCTGTGTTAACAAAACAAAAACACAGGCCACAGATTTGCAACTCCTACTTTCTAGTATCTTTGGACCTCAGGGTCATTAATGAAGTTTCACTGCAGTTAAAAGGGTGTGATGGAGATTTGCCTCTTGCAGTGCTAACCCTAATATAAAAATCTGACCAAACAGGACAACATGGGCCCAAGAGGAACTCAGCAGGAAGAAAAGGTGGTCTGGCCACTGGCCTGAGGTCACACAGGGGGAGGCTGGTTCTGGAGAAGCATGAGATTGTAGGCGACACCCACCAGGACCAGTTTTCTCTGCCATTTTGTAGGAGTAATGCCTTTGTTGCGATAAAATCCTTCTGATTTGCAAAATCTGGCAGTTTGGATGAGGATAGGGCTAAAAAGTGAGAAGCTGAATTGTACCAGACGCTGTTACTTACCTCCCTTAACATCTGTTTTCCTTGTTTCTCTTAGTATTAGCACTACCTAGTTTTTAGCAAAGCACATGGCCACGTAGAATAAAGTTTCTCTATTTCCCAGCTTCTCTTGCAGCTATGTGCATTGTGTGACAAGTGTCATAAAGGCAGAGAAAAACAGACTTCTTAAAAATAATTCAATGGAGCCCTGGCCGGTTGGCTCAGCGGTAGAGCGTCGGCCTAGCATGCGGAGGACCCGGGTTCGATTCCCGGCCAGGGCACACAGGAGAAGCGCCCATTTGCTTCTCCACCCCTCCGCTGCACTTTCCTCTCTGTCTCTCTCTTCCCCTCCTGCACCCAAGGCTCCATTGGAGCAAAGATGGCCTGGGCGCTGGGGATGGCTCTGTGGCCTCTGCCCCAGGCGCCAGAGTGGCTCTGGTCGCAACATGGCGACACCCAGGATGGGCAGAGCATCGCCCCCTGGTGGGCAGAGCGTCGCCCCATGGTGGGCGTGCCGGGTGGATCCCGGTCGGGCGCATGCGGGAGTCTGTCTGACTATCTCTCCCTGTTTCCAGCTTCAGAAATATGCAAAAAAATAAAAAATAAAAAAAAATAATTCAATGGTGCTGATAAAATTATTTATTTATATTTTAAATCAATAATCAGTGTGAAACCTCTAGGTGATTAACTAGGTAACCATCAAAACTGGAACAGCAGAGCCACATAGTCAAAAATTTCTCCAGTGAGAGATTTGCAAAAATAACAATTGAACAGGTAATATATCATCATTTATTTTTCTTCTCTGAACTTATTTTATATTTTATCAAAATCATTTTGTAATTATGGTACAGAATCCCTGAAGAGGTAGGCTTCTAAGTTATAGAAACAGATTCCAATCAGCAACAAGATGACTTGAATAAAAGGATAGGAGTCATAAGATTAAAAATGGCTCTTGTCACATCATAGGTGGTTTAAGAGCCAAGATCTTTTGATATAACTCAAACCTGTTACATGACACAAATTAGTAAATATTTCGCCTGATACCTCTTAAACAATCATTCTAAATATAGAGTGGTAAGAAAAGCTAAGACTATTCCATTCTTAGGTCTTTTCGATGTTTGCCTAGCAAAATTTTAATAGATATGCTAACATAATTTGAATGAATATGGACATTCAAAGTCAATCTCTACACCAGGAGGACCCCCACCTGGCTCCCTTATCCATCTACTCAGACTTGTTCTGACAGATGTTTCAAGGATAATCTCTACTGTGTTCATGGAAAATAGTATTTCTTTCTGACTTCCTTCTGATGGCTCATCCTCCTACTTATAGTGTTTCCATGTACAGTAGCAGCTGAGTCCACAGTTGGTCAATTAATTTTAAGAGTCACTTTAAGGTGTAACAAGAGCACTTTCTGTTTCATTTGGAGGGAGGTATAAGAACAAAACATACACTCATATTCCAAATGTCCGATGTAAATCAGGTGGCCAGAAACCTCGTTTTGTGACCCTTAGAAGTAATTTAAGATTGAGCTAGGAGTTGATGAAGAAGGCTAGAGATCAGAGACAGGATTCTTATGGAGAAAGTTCTTGGAAAACCATGCCATTTCCTACTTTTTTTTTTTGTATTTTTCTGAAGCTGGAAATGGGGAGAGACAGTCAGACAGACTCCCGCATGCACCCGACCGGGATCCACCCGGCACACCCACCAGGGGCGAAGCTCTGCCCCTCCGGGGCATCGCTCTGCCGCAACCAGAGCCACTCTTGCGCCTGGGGCAGAGGCCAAGGAGCCATCCCCAGTGCCTGGGGCCATCTTTGCTCCAATGGAGCCTTGGCTGCAGGAGGGGAAGAGAGAGACAGAGAGGAAGGAGGGAGGGGGGTTGGAGAAGCAAATGGGTGCTTCTCCTATGTGCCCTGGCCGGGAATCGAACCCGGTTCCCCCGCACGCCAGGCTGACGCTCTACCGCTGAGCCAACCGGCCACGGCCCCATTTCCTACTTTTATTTTAGTTGGTAGAGAGGTGTGCTTCCTCTCTTCTCATCCCAAGTGGGAAAGGCTTCGAGGGGGTCACTTGAGGAGCTTGATCTGGGTCCCCTGAATTGAGTGGACTAGTGTCTGAACTCTGAGGATGGCTGTCCAGGGTGCTAGTTACATCAACAACAACGTTTATTATCTGCACAACTGTACTTGGGGACTCTGGGTGTCTGACTCTCCAAGTGGCCAACTATGGTGGCTAGAGCTGCAGCTACGTGATAGCACTGGGAGCAAGTTGTCTTTCTACCCACAATGGGACAGGCAAGGCAGTTGAGAATTTTTCTGGTTGGTTTTATGGGTTCATGTGCGGGAGCTGGCCTGGAGCCTTCTTAAGAAGGACCTCTCTCGCCTAAAAAATGGCTTTCTTGAGGGTTTCTCAAACTGAAAGCCGAAGGATTGAGCATTGGCAGTGAGAGGGGACAGGCAGAGGAGTTACCACTCTTGTCTGATGGAGCGTGAAGTGGGGGATTCTCAATGGGGAAAAGTATCCCATGAGAGAGTTGTAAAGCCAGAAGCCATGGCCAGGGCCACTATCACAGCAGCCTGGCCCATGCAGGTTCGCATTGGATTCGGACAGTCGGTAAAGAAACAGCAGAGCCAAAAACTGATGGGCCATAGTCTTTAATTCTAGATTGCACCCGGCGGGCAAGTAAAAATACACACTGGGCTCCAAAACCCACTCACATTCAGTGCTCACAAAGCTACTGACTTATCCGAGATTCCTAGAATCAAAGGTTTCTAGCTCACCAGCCTTATTCTCCTCAGTTCCCCATCTCCTTCCTTATCCCAGATACAAACACTACACAAACTGGCTTCTCACTCAGCACTCCGCCATCTTGGCTGCTTCTCCTGGCCACATGGCCTCTTTCTGCTGCTCTCTGCTCTGCTCCCTCTGCTCTCTCATGCTAATCATCCCAGGAACCAAGAGAGCAAGCTCCCGTTCTGCCCCTATTTTATAGTGTAGAAATCCAAACCTTTAATCCAATATACAAAATAGGGAAGTCTCTAATACAAAGTCACTTCTCTGAGGCATGATTGGATTGTACCGCCCCACATCAAAAAGGGTGGGAAAGGCTTAATCCCAAAATGAAGCCCCAGGCTACAATGATCCTGCCTGCCCCCAACACACATTAATATCACCTGGGCAACAGCCTCCACGTGGGCAGCGTTATCTTTTACAAAGTGAGCATAATACATTTTATCTGCCCAACAAGAGTCAACCCTGAATACTCACTATGTCCAATGAACAATACCACCAGATCACAGAGTAACTATCATAGAAGACTGTGCCCTTTGTTCTAACCCCCTTGTCCTGGGCCCAGCCCTGGAAGGATTGTAAAGAATTTAGTAAGGGAAGGTGTTGGAAGGGGAAGGATGCCAACCTGCTTTAATGGCCTCTGTATCTCTGCCTCCCAGGACTCCACCCCAGGCTTGTTTGTTTGAATCAGGCTCAGGGAAGGAAAACCAATTGGAGTTTGTTTATTATACCACACTGAACATTGTAATTACTAAAACAAGACTTCTTTAAGACCAAGGTGACCTCAGGATCTTTAACACCTAAGAGTGCCTGGGGGAACTGCTTGAGATTTCACAGAGGGACAGAGGAAGAACCAGCCGTTCAGTGGGTACAAAGCAGGAGAGGGTGGAGAGAAGACAACGGAATTCCTTCTCCTATCTGTTGTGCACCAAGCCTTGGGGAACCAGTCCACATGGGAAATCTGTAAAAGAAATACTTATCCATACCCGAAACACTTTATTTTGACTTGAAATGTATAAATGTACACTCATCCCCAGTCTTTTGATGTAGAATCAAGGCCTCCTTTGTGAGGACAGGAGACGGGTTCATTCTTAAACTCACCCATAAAACCACAACTGTGATTTCTATTTTTGGTTTCCTTACATTGGAGTAAAGATTTTAAGAAACTTGCCAAGCAACCTGAATATAGTTATAAATGTGTATGATTTCTTTCTTTCATGTGTGTTACCCTTGTCTCACCCACACCCATTTTTGGAAACTTGCATTTATCATATCTTTTGACAATACTCGGTTTAGCATTTCAAAGAAACAACTTTATTTTTGTGCTCAAATTTCATCAGTTTACATAATGTTTAATTAAATTATGTAATTCAGTAACAAGTACAAGTACTACTGGCATAAACAGATTTGGGGACACGCCTAGCTGCCTCTTCCCTCTTCATAAACACACATAAGTTGAACTTGTTGGAGCAGAAGCCCGTGGGTGTCCTGGAGAGTAGCCACTGCTGTGAGCGCTTAGCTACGCTGGGCTTTCCATCTGTGTATCTCTCAGAATGGAGAGCGCCGGAGTCTGCTGAGTTGAAAAATGGAGGTCAATTGAGTGAGCCTCCACTTTTGAGGTGCAAAGTTTGAATTAGCCAGTATAAAAAAGCTACCACTTACTCAGTAACCACTGAGTGCCAGGTGGGGCACTGGGCACTTCACACACATAAGCTCAGCTAGCACTCACAGATGTTCCCCATCTCCTCACCTGTCCTGCCTCGTTCACACTTGAGCAAAGTGGAGGTTACAGAGATGAATTTACTCTAGGTCAGTAAGTGAAACAGTCAGCACTTCTCAATCTCTAATGTGCAAATGAATCGCCTGGGGGATATGATTTAAAATGCATATTTTGATGGAATAGGTCTGGGGTGGGGCAGGAAGTCCTGCATTTCTCACAAGCTCTCAGATGCTGCTGATGCTGCTGGTTTGCAGACCACCCACCCCCAGATTCTGACTTACCTGTTCTGGGTCTGAGCCCAGGCCTCCTTATTTCCTAATGCTCTCCAGGGGTCTTTTATAAACAGAGGAGAGATGGTGGGGAGCTTAGACCCCGAGGAGAGCAGGAAAGTTAAGAAGTGGACTAATACAGAGATACTTAGGCTAAAACAAATGTTTTAAAAAGACAAGAGCGATATAACCTAAAACAATATAGAAATTGATAAAAGGTAAAAATGTTCCATTCTTCATAAATTAGGAAGAATTTTTAAAAAATCAAATCAAGCTGTCCCTGCGCATGCTTATGCAACAGTTTTCTAACTCAGAGATGTATCAAGAACTTTCATCGTCAGTACTGCTTTGTTCTTGTTGACCCTGCATTGTATTCCACAGCATGGCTACACCAGTTTCTCTCTCCAACCCCTCAGAGGTGGCCATTCAGTTAACTCTCATTTCTCCATTTAAAAAAAATTCCACGGGTATGTGCACAAGTCCTTCTGCAGAAAGCCTTCTGGATGTGAAATTGCTGGGTTATTTAAATAGCTATACTCAAATTGTCTTCCAAAAGGCTCACTATATTAATTACACTCTTGCCTGATGAGGCGATGGCGCAGTGGATAGTGTTGGCCTGGGATGCTGAGGGTGTAGGTTCAAAACTCTGAGGTTGCCTGACTTGAGCACGGGCTCACCAGCTTGAGAGCGGGGTCGTGGGCTTGAGCATGGGATCACAGACATGACCCCATGGTCATTGGCTTGAGCCCAGAGGTCGCTGGCTTGAAGCCCAAGGTCACTGGCTTGAGCAAGAGGTCACTGGCTCAGGTGGATCCCCTGGGTCAAGGCACGTATGAGAAGCAATCAATGAATAACTAAAGTGCCACAACTATGAGTTGATGCTTCTCATCTCTCTCTATCTTCCTGTCTGGCTGTCCCTGTCTGTCTCTCTTGATTAAAAAAAAATTAATTACACTCCTACCATCGCATATAAAAATGCCTTTCTTCCATTACTTTGCAACTACTGGGTATGATCAATCTTTTCGATATTCACCAATCCTACATATGAAAAATGGTTCTCACTGATGTTTTAATTTGCATGTCATGTAAAAATGCATGATGACTGATTTACCTATTAAATTATTCCTCCTTTTATATTAATCTTAAGTCTACTATATATGCTACAAATATTTTCCTTCCAGCCTACTGTTCATTTTTCAATTTGTTTTATATTTTTTTAATTTGTTTGATAGAAGTTTTCAATTTTTATAGAGTCAAGTCTGTCTATATTTGTTCACAACTTTTGAATTTTACTTCTTCCTTAACAAAGACTCATCCCAAGATTATAAAATACATCATTGGTGTTCCCACCTACTACTTGCACACATTTGTCATTCATTAATCCATATGATCATTAGTCCATATGCAAAGTACATATTTTCTTTATGACTTGAAGTAGAACACATACGTTGTTGCTTTTATTTCCAAATACTGTTCTCACCACTGTTTGTTGAATAGGCATTATTATTCTGGGATGTGAACTGCCTCCTCTGTCATATAGTCAATTATACATATACAGGCTGGTCCCCTTTGATCTCTCTCTCTCTCTCTCTCTTTTCTGTGCCTGTCCAAAGCTGTTACAATTTCTGCAATTTTATAGAATTTCTGGAAAGATAACTTTTTCTTCATTATTTAGTTTTTCTTTTTTTAAAAAATATTTTATTTATTAATTTTTAGAGAGAGGGGAGAGAGAGAGAGAGAGAAGGGGAGGAACAGGAAGCATCAACTTCCATATGTGCCTTGACCAGGCAAGCCCAAGGTTTCGAACTGGCAACCTCAGTGTTCCAGGTCGATGCTTTATCCCACTGTGCCACCACAGGTCAGGCCAGTTTTTCTTCTTTTTTTAAAAAAAAATTTCTCGGCCCTGGCCGGTTGGCTCAGCGGTAGAGCATCGGCCTGGCGTGCGGGGGACCCGGGTTCGATTCCCGGCCAGGGCACATAGGAGAAGCGCCCATTTGCTTCTCCACCCCCCTCCTCCCCTCCTTCCTCTCTGTCTCTCTCTTCCCCTCCCGCAGCCAAGGCTCCATTGGAGCAAAGATGGCCCAGGCGCTGGGGATGGCTCCTTGGCCTCTGCCCCAAGCGCTAGAGTGGCTCTGGTCGCAGCAGAGAGACGCCCCGGAGGGGCAGAGCATCACCCCCTGGTGGGCAGAGCATCGCCCCTGGAGGGCGTGCCGGGTGGATCCCCGTCGGGCGCATGCGGAAGTCTGTCTGACTGTCTCTCCCCGTTTCCAGCTTCAGAAAAATACAAAAAAAAAAAAAAAATTTTTCATTTATTTTTTTTCCACATGAATTTGGAATGCCCATGTCAGACTCGAAAGCAAATTCCCATTGGAATTTTTACTAAAATTTCATTTTAATGGTCCACTAATGTGGGAAGAATGGACATTTTTTTAGTAGTGAGTGTTTCATGAAGAAACAAGGTATTATCCCTTTATTAACACATATATGATATATTTATATTTAAACTGAACTTAATGGAATGACAATGGTTAATAAAGTAATACAGACTTTGGGTGGCCAATTCTGTAGCACATTATTGATTTATATTATATATATTTTCATCACAAATATAGAATTGTACATTTCTTCTTAAGTTTATTCCTGGGTGATATATACATACTTTTTAAAATCATTATTCTAATAGATTACTGATGATATATAACAGCTACTGACTTAAATATGTTTATATCCAGCTTATCAGACTCTTATAAGGTCTAATTATTTAGATTTTATTTACTCATTTTTAGAGAGAGGAGAGAGAGAAGGGGGGAGGAGCAGGAAGCATCAACTCCTATATGTATGTGCCTTGACCGGGCAAGCCCAGGGTTTCAAACTGGTGACCTCAGTGTTCCAGGTCGACACTTTCTTTATCCATTGCACCACCACAGGTCAGGCCTACAGTCTAACAATTTAATTGACTGTCTATAGAACTATAATGTTTGGATTTGACAAAATGCATTTTAAAGTTTCTTTTTTAAACGGTGAAACTAATAAGTACTTAATAGAAAATATTAGAAATGTAGAAAAGAATGATACCAACAACCAAGGACAACCATTATCATTTTATGCGTCTCTGTTTTCATTCTTTATTTATATAGCTCAGTGATGGGCAATCTTTTGAGCTTGGTGTGTCAAAATTGGCCAAAAAACCAAGCATAAATCAGATGGTGTGTCACTTCGAGAAAAAACCCATAATTTTGCGATATTTATAGTTTAAATAACAAAAATGTATAATTGTAATATATAACTGTATTTAATAAACCAAAAACTAATTAGTTAACTTACCTGCTTAGTGACTTTGTTCATCTGTCAGTCGGTTTCTTTTGTTGGTCTTGATATTATTTAACTTGTGTGGGGTGCCGTGAACTAAGATAAGTGAGAGGGAGGGGGAATTCTTTAAATAACCTGCCTACTAGCGACTTTTTTGTTGCTGAATTTCATTGGCTAAATCTTCAATTGAAGTATTTTGTATACATCAAGCCCAAGCAAGCGCTACTAACTTCATCTGTCAATCTGTTTCTTTTGTTGGTTTTGATATTATTTAATGCTGAGAATAAGGTCTCATAAAAGTACGTAGAGGGAAAAATTGTGAGTAAAGCCATTGCTATATTTTTCAGGGTGCTAATAGTGTCTGGTAATTGGTTCCAGGCACTCCAAATTTCCTGTTCGTAGTGGCACTCCTCTTGATTCTCCAAGCGGCACCTTTCCAGATTCTCAAGCTTTGACCTCAAGTCAACAAACACCTGAGCCCAGATGCTGTCCTGAAATTCTGCAAGTTGCATCTTATGTAAATTAAGATGGCTGCTGCTATTTCTAATGGTGGGAAACGGCACCCATAGCACAGGCCCTCGCCTCTCCCAGCCTCCCCCTCACTTATCTCAGTAATGATGGTCAATTAGAAATCCGCGACACCCCAGAACAGTAGATTGGATGATGGTTGCTGTGGTTATGTGGTTGCTGGTGATGGCGATCACAGGGCCCCCAGAGATGCGTCCCCCGTGGCATTCCGCTGCTCCCTGCTCCACCGGCCGGAAGTGAGGTCAAAGGTCCCCTAACGGCCTAACCGGAAGTCCCAGAACTAGACGCTCTGTGTCGGAGTTCTGTTGTTTTGGCCTACAGACCTCCGGCACAGAGTGTCTACCCTACAGCAAATGTTTTATCCTCAGCTACTACACTTGGCTGTGCAAGAGCCGAGGACGAAATGTCCTTCTCTGGTATGCAGCCACATGTGGCTGCGTGTCATCGAAAATGGCTACATGTGTCATACGTTCCCCATCACAAATATAGCTTCTTCTACATAATTTTAGTCACACAATATGATTAACTGAGTGTAATTATTTTTCTGAAGTGAGAAGCGGGGAGGCAGAGAGACAGACTCCCACATGCACCCAACCAGGATCCACCCAGCATGCCCACCAGGGGCCAATGTTTGGCCCATCTGGGGAATTGGTCCACTGCAACCAGAGCCATTCTAGCACCTGAGGCAGAGGCCATGGAGCCGTCCTCAGCGCCTGGGTCAACTTTGCTCCAATGGAGCCTTGGATGCAGGAAGGGAAGAGAGAGACAGAGAGGAAGGAGAGGGGGAGGGGTGGAGAAGCAAATGCTTCTCCTGTGTGCCCTGGCCAGGAATCGAACCCGGGACTTCCACATGCCAAGCCAACAGTATACTGCAGAGCCAACTGGCCAGGGCACTGAGTGTAATTTTTAAAAGAATAAATGCATTCAGTATGCCAGAACCGTTTTTGCTGAAGGTGTACATATTTATAAGGAACCTCATGCTTCTCACTAATGGGCAGAAATGCTAATGCAACTTCTGTTCCTGAGATTACTGAGTTCAGTTCAGTCCCTTCTTCTGCTGCCAGTCTGGCTTGTTGGCCTTTATGCTGCCCAATTATAGTTCAGTGTAAGGAAGCCCTTGCTCCCGCACACCACACATAGCTGCTGACCTCACTGCACACTCAGCCATTCCATTTCAGGCCTCGACTGGAATCACTCGTACAGCACAGGTGACGTGGAGGTTGCTGGGCGTTTATAATTCTGTTTAAAAGGCTGACTAGATCACAATAGACATAACTGAGATTTTCAGAAACATAAAAAGAACCACTTCTCATTGGTTTTCAGGTTAAACAAATGTGTATGTGGTTTGCAATTCGATAGGCTCATTTACTTTTTCTTTTGCACTACTTTTTTTTTTTTTTTTTTGAGAGAGAGAGAGAGAAAGAGAAAGAGAGTGTCCCAGGTTGACACTCTACTGTGCCACCACTCGTCAGACATTCTTTTAAATTACTTTAAATCTGATCATTTCACTTGTTCATTTTGTTACCTACAAGGATTGCTCTTTCATTCCCTCAGCGGTCTACTCAGTTTCTTTACGAAAGAGGACTTCCTTGTCCTACTTGTATTAAATAGGAATCCCCACCCTCGCCCTTTGGCCAGACATGCCCCCTAACATGCAGGGATGGGGCAAGAGTGTGAATGGAGGCCCACATGTATGTCTAAGCATTTAAAAGGCCCAGTAGGGCTTTATGTACACACGTGTGACTGCCTGGGCTCCAGTTGGGTGTGACCCCTTGGCCCCCAAACTCCCAGCCCCTTGGGAAGGGGCATGGCGAGAAGAAAGCAGGGGCCTTTTTACAGTGGGGGCCTGAGGCCTCTCTTGCCTGAGCCCACAGATGGCAGTGCCCGTGGCACTCCTTACTGTCTGTATTCTGCTAAATATTTCCCCATTGTATTTACTCCTTTCTGACATTTCATAATTTTCTTCTTTATTTGTCAGTTTTCTAGTAAAGTAAGCTCCACAAGAAAAGAACTTGATTTTGTTCACTGCTTTAGGCCCAGAACCTAGATGTGCCTTGAACAAGGCAGATGCTTAATTAATATTTGTAGAATGAATGGAGTTTGAGCTATTCTGAATAACCCTCATAGGATTAGTAGAGGGGATCCAATGAAAATCTGGAAGTCTGAAAGGTAGCAACAGACAGTGCAATGGAATATATCAGCAGAACTCTGCCTCGTATCTCCTGTCTCTCTGACTCTGTCATCCCTTAGTTAAATACCTTAATTCAATATAACACGTAACTGGTGAAATTGTGAGAATTAAATAAGACAAATGTAGGTTCAGCTTTTTTATTTTCCAATTATTCCAATTCATTTGCTAAAACGTCCAATCTTTATTTAATTTTTTTTTTTTTTTTTTTTTTTTTTTTTTTTTTTTTTTAGTGAGAGAGAGATAGGGACAGACAGACAGGAAGGGAGAGAGATGAGAAACAGCACCTTAGTTGTTCATTGATTGTTTTCTCATATGTGCCTTGACCTGGGGTGGGGGATCTCCAGCCGAGCCAGTGATATTTTGCTCAAGCCAGTGACCTTGGGCTCAAGCCAGTGATCTTGGGCTTCAAGCCAGTGACCATGGGATCAAGTCTAGGATCCCACACTCAAGCCAGTGAACTCAAGAGTTCTCAGTGTACCAGGCCAATACTCTATACACTGCACCACCGCCTGGGCAGGTGGAAGTGTCCAATCTTATACCACACATTAGAAACGCTTCCTTATTCATAAATATTAAATTAACATGAATTTATTCTCATGAATACAATGTTCTGTTGGTCTATTTATCCATTCCTAAGTCAACTACTTCAGCATTTTAATTGTAACAGCTTTAGAGTATGTTTGATACCTGAGATGGCAATTGCTTCTTCATTGTTTTTCTCTGTCAAAATTTCTTACTCTATTCTTATGAATTTTATCTTCCATATTGTGACCTTGATCTTCCAGATGAACTTTTTAACAATTTTCAAAATTTTTATAAGATAATTCTCTTATACACTTGATTGGCATTGTATTTACTTTATTAATTAATTTGAGAAGTACTAACATCTTTGAATTCTGAGTCATCCAAAGCCTTCATTTAGGTCTCTTTTCTATCTTTAAGTATAGCTTTCTGATTTTTTTTAATACTCTGATTTGTATTTCCTGGGGTGTTATTTTTGTGGCTTTAAAAAAACCTAAACTATCTATATTTACCATTACTTTGTCTAGGTGATTGTTACCGTTTGTAATAGATATTTCTAGCCGCCTCCCAGTAGCTCTTCATCTTCTTTTCTTTGCTCCCCTTCTTTTTCCTTTCCAGCTGAATGTTTACCTTTTCCCAGTTCCCTTGGCCATGTGACCAAGTTCTGGCCAATGAGACAGCAATGGAAATCAGACACTGGACTTGGAGGAGGTCTCCTTCCTAAAAGGGGGAGAGGGAAAGAACAGATCTTTCATTTTAATGAGAGTGTTCGTGCTGGAGGTAAATGGTTAACTACCTCGTTGTCCTCTCTGCTGAAGACGAGTTCTCCCTAGTCAGGTATTCTAAGTATTTTGAACTAATTTATGCTTTTCTAGAATAGTATCTTAAAATTATACAGATTTTTAAGTTAACTGACTATATGCTCTTGTAATTGTTTTATTCCTGTGGCTAGACTCTTTTTTATCCATAATATTGTATCTCTTTTCTTTTGTTTGTTTTCTTTGCCAGAATAGACTTGCCTATTTTATTTCTCTTTCAACATTTGATTTTTAAGTTATTTTAATTTTCTCTTTAGATTTCCCATTTGGTTGGTTTCTGCCTTTATCTTCATTTTGTTTCCCCTTCCTTATTTTCTGTCTTTGATTTTATTTGTTATCTTTTAGTTTTTTAAATTTTGTGTTGGAATCATTTATTTTTTGGAATCATTTATTTTTATTTTTTCTTATTTTCCAATATTATATATATATATATATATATATATATATATATATATATATATATATATATATATATATAACTGTACAGTTAAAGCTATAAGTTTCCTTTAAGTATGATTTGGCTACATGAGACAGAAAATGTAAAGCACTTAGAAAAGCCCTCGCACATAGTAGGTACCTCTTTATTAAAGTATGTTTTTATATATCATACAACAAGTCTTTAAAAAAAAACTCTTAAATTAGACCCTGGCCTGGCTGCTCAGTGGATAGAGGTTTTTTTGGTTTTGTTTTTTAAATTTTTTTTGGTATTTTTCTGAAGTTGGAAACGGGGAGGCAGTCAGACAGACTCCTGCATGCGCCTGACCGGGATCCACCCGGCATGCCCACCAGGGGGCGATGCTCTGCCCATCTGAGGCATCGCTCTGTTGCAACCAGAGCCATTCTAGCGCCTGAGGCAGAGGCCATAGAGCCATCCTCAGCGCCCGGGCCATCTTTGCTCCAATGGAGCCTCGGCTGTGGGAGGGGAAGAGAGAGACAGAGAGGAAGGAGAGGGGGAGGGGTGGGGAATCAGATGGGCGCCTCTCCTGTGTGCCCTGGCCGGGAATTGAACCCGGGACTCCTGCACTCCAGGCCGACGCTCTACCACTGAGCCTCAGTGGATAGAGTTTTATTCTGATGGGCCAAGGTTGTGGGTTTGATCCCTGGTCAGGGTGCAGATGAGGAACAACCAGTGAATATACAACTAAGTGGAACTACGGGTTGATGCTTCTCTTTTTCTCTACCTTTTTTCTTCTCTCTCAAAATCAATGGAAAAATTAAAAAGAAAATAAAAGAACTGCTTAAATTAATATTATCTTATCTTTACTGAACATTTTCCTAGTAACATTTTCATATTTATTTGCTTTCCTTAAAGAAGAAATTTTCTTTTTTCCTAATATTTATTTCTTTTATATGCTTTCTTAAATCATTGAAGACTTTATTTTTTAGAGCAGCATTAGGTTTACAGCAAAATTAAGAGGAAGGTACACACCCTCGCACATGTCCGTATCCTCCCCCTTTATCAATATTCTCCACCAGAGGATTTGTTACAATTCATTCATTACAACAGATGAACCTACATTGATACATTGTAATCACCCAAACCATAGTTTGCATTAGGGTTCACTCTTGGTATTGTACATTCTATGGGTTTTTCGTTTGTTTCTTTTTGATTCCTTCTTAACTTTGGCTGCTCTTTAGACTTACTGGGAAGTTTGACACCTGACACCAGCCCATAGCAGACATATCAGAGTCCCTAGGTGTGAGACCCAGACATCGTGCATTTTAAAGCTCCCCAGCGGATTCCAAGGTACAGCCAATGTTGAGATTTAAATTGATTTTTAACTCTCTGGCTCATCTCTCCAAATCATAAAGTGCAGCTGTTCAGAACTGCCTTTTTATACTTTTGTATAATAAAAATGAATAGATGTAAATGAAATGCAGAATTTTTAATACTTTATGTAACAGTTTGGCAATATTTACTCACTGACATTGAAAATTCCTACTATGCAATTGAAAATTAGTCTAAATGTATATTTATGTCAGTTTCCGCAGGAATTTGGCCAACTTATATAGGGAAAAGAAACTTAAATAGAAGGGTTGATTTTCAGACTAGCTCAGAAGGAATTATATTACCCACAATGTAGCTGAAATATTTATTTGAATAGAACTTATTATGCAAAATTGAATTAAAGACATGGTTTATTTTCTTGAAGGCTGATGATAATGTAAAAGTGGTTTTTTTTTTTTTTTTTTGTTTGTTTTTGTATTTTTCTGAAGCTGGAAACGGGGAGAGACAGTCAGACAGACTCCCGCATGCGCCCGACTGGGATCCACCCGGCCCGCCCACCAGGGGCGACGCTCTGCCCACCAGGGGGCGATGCTCTGCCCCTCCAGGGCGTTGCTCTGTTGTGACCAGAGCCACTCCAGCGCCTGGGGCAGAGGCCAAGGAGCCATCCCCAGCGCCCGGGACATCTTTGCTCCAATGGAGCC